>NC_044274.1:44188486-44525896 GCF_003957555.1 Calypte anna | reverse complement strand
CGCCTCAAAATTCCTGCTGCTTCATGAAGTCTGTTACTATTCAACTTAATCTATTTCTCACTGATGTTGGAAAACATAATAAGGTCACAGCAGGGAAGCTTTAGCTCATTAAAACACATTATTATAAAAACCAAAATGATCTAGGTAAATTGTTTATTCCTTGCAGTACAGATGGATATATTCACATTTATCTGACATATAAAGCAGCAATAAATTTGCTAGCCTTATTACATTACAAATGAGTTCTCCTTATCTTCCATTTCACTAGGAACCTCTAGTGGCAGATTGAGATGTCAGTACTTCCAGTCCAGTGATATTTACCTCTGTTGTGTAAAAAGATACTAAGCATCACTGTAAGAACAAAAAAACACAGTCAATTAAAATTTTTATTCTGCTCTAAATTGTTTTGAAGCTCTGCCAGTGTCCAGCAAATATACTTGTCTGAATTATTTAAGAAATGAGCAAGCAGGAAATTAATTAAATTTTGACCCTTTCAGGCTTTTAATTTTTTATGGAAGCCCATAATAAAGGGACTGTACATAAAGATCTAAATAAAGAACAGTATTGTTCTATTAATCTAGTTTAACTGATCCTAAAATCTGACAGAGCAAATTACAAGTACAGGCAGAAGGCTTAACAATTTAATACACCTACTTTCAAGGTTTCTCTTCTCTCTCTCTCTTTGCTTTCAGTTCCTGGCAAAAGGATAGGGTTTTTCAGTTCAATTTTCAGTTATTTGACTGCTTTTAATTAAATTTGATGGCCTGCTCTGCATCAGTGAAATTATTGAGTTGCAAAACACTGCTGTTATTAATGAGGCTCCCTGAGTCGTTCATTATTAACTGCTTTTCAAAATGCTCCTCTCAAACTCTCATTTTATAAATATTTAAATAACTGTAATTCTGTAACATAAATATCTGGGTACTACATAGGAATTATTGCCCATTTTAATAGGTTTACATAGTAAAGATTTTTAAATAAAGTTATACATTATATGTAAATGCAAAGTGTTGTCCCTAAATCATGTTACTTGTAAGTGTCAGCACAAATTGTAGTCATATTTCAAAGCAGCAGTAATCAATGGATTAGTCAGTAGTTTATGAACTATTGCTTATGTGGTTATATTTTTCACATGACTTAATAATTCAGAGCAACAGACAAAAAGTAAATGACAAAAAACAAAACAGAGCACTTCTGATCTTTACAACGCAAGCAAATGCTACTTATTAACCTCAATGAGCCTGAAAAGGACTTCCATTTTTAAAAAACAAAGAAAAAAGTAGAGCAAAGCAAAAAGAATTTAATTTTTAATTGCTAGTATTTTGACTAATTTATGATAGAAGACTGCTAACAGATAAGTCCGTGAAGAATTTAGGAGCCCTGAACTCTTTCAATAGGAGAGCTTAGTTCTTAAAAGATTCTCTTTGAAGTTCAATGGGTCAATGTCTTGCCCCATCTTTCATGGGCAGGGAGCCTTAAAGGAATATAATATCCCTCCAAACATTAAAGGAGGAATTTGCAGATCCTTTCTCATGGTGACAAGTACTTTGTTGCAACAAGTCTAAGTGACTTCAATGAAAATTCTCTCAAAAGAGGGAAGCACTTGGTATGAGTAATATAAGGTGAAATGTGGCACAGTGACACTCAGTAGTGAAAAATATTTACCTTGAATACAGGCAAAAGAAGAAGACGTAGTTTTTTCAGTTTTTCTGGAAGGTTAAATTATTAGAAGATCCGTTCTAGAAAAAGTAATTTTGAATAGTAACCTGACTATCTCTTTGCAAAAGGCGTATCTTCCTAATAACTTTTGCATTTTGTAGGACTACAAATTCTTAAGTCTATGCAAATAGAACCTGGTGGGATTTGTATATTCATTTCCATATGGGCTGCCTTTGGCACTTGGGCCATATTATACTGTTTCAGTTCTAGGGATTACTTGCTGCTGCAAATCCTCTACTAATTTTGTTACTATTTAAAAGAACATTTTAATTTCTAATAAAAAAAAAAAAAAAAAACCCCCAAAAACAAAAAGCCCAAAACCAAACAAAAACCCTGAAAAAAACAACACCAAAAAGCCCACAAACCAGTAATCATACCTGAAAGGGAAATTTTTATTAGTTAAATCTATGTTTACATGATCAAATATTCTGTGTATAATTTTTACATAATACAACTATCTGGTGGGGTATTTAAAAATCCACTATTTGTGTATGTAAGACATTTCTTTTGTGTCTGATTGGACATAAGAGGAATATTTTTCACCATGAGAGACAGTCAGATATTGGAACGGGAAGCTGTTTGATTCCCCCGCTTGGAAAGTTAAGTCTCAGCTTGGCAAGGTGCTGGGACATCTCAAATAAACAGTTTATTTGAATATAAACAGTATAAACATAATCTGGAACAGATGATCTATGATGTCTTTCCAACATGACATTCTATAACTCTATAAAATAATTTTAATCCCCCCCAAAAAATAATTGCAGCGAACTAGTTACTCTTCAGATATTCAGTAACCAAGTGGAAAAGTTTAATTAAGATTAATTTAATCTGTTGCTTGAAAAATTCTACACTGGATATGTTCACAAATCAACTGAAAAAAAAGACAAAAATCCTCCTGTATGGCAGCTGAAAAGTTAATATTATAGTCATCCACTGCAAGTGTAGCAAGGAAGGTACACTTCTATGACTGCAGCACAACCAATTATCCATATTAGATCTAATAATGTCAATAATGGCTGTCACTTTAAGGTTTTTGTCCATCTTGATAAATCCACACACATCTCCAGTGTCCTTTTACCTTCCACATATTCAAGGCCTAAGGGAAAAGTTCAAATGAATCAAACTGTCCTCTGTTCTTTCACCTTTTTCTAAATCTTGATGTTCAGTTACATATGCACAGGCAAAAGGTTTAACACTTCTAGTTTAGTCAGGTTTCATGGTTTCATATTTTTAATAATGTTAATATGTCCCCTTTAATTTCTCAGCAGGTGGCATCCCATCTGTCACACAAAATATCCTCTAGAAATGTCAATACTACAATAAGAAATCTGTCCATCATGATCCACCTGTCCATTAGCACAGGAAGAATGCCAGTTCTCTGACCACTCTCTATAAGACTATCTAAAACACATCAAAGAAAATATAAATGAACTGGGGAAATTCCTGCACACTAGCTACAGCTGGCTAAGACTCTTTCAAGTTCAAATATGTTTTACAAAAAGAATTATCTTTTCTAGTTGTTCCCTACTAAAAAGGCAAGTTTAAATATAAACGAGTAATTGCATAGTTTCCAGACAATCAGCAAATCTTCTTAATTATTTCATTAATTATTTTACGTGAACAGCTGCTACCTTTTCAGACAACAATGCTTCATCTTTCTGGTCAGACAAGAGAGGGACACACTTTTTTTTACAGTTTGATTAGACCTACTTAACACATAGTCTAAACTGAGCATCCATGCATGGTGTCCTAGGCCATGTGTCCTTTGCAGACCTGAGTAACATAATGAACAGAGAAAAACTGTAGTGTCAATCTGAAGAATTTGTTACAGAGAGTGTAACCAAATTATACGCATTAATTTATTATATAGTCATCATTCCTCAGTCTCCTTTGTACTGGACAGGATGAGTCTCCATATTTGGAATGTGAGTTTGTAACTCTCTATCTGTCTAATAACTTTATTTGTGATCAATGACAAACCAGAAGTTCAATTGGCATGACAACTTTAAGTGAATATGGAATAGGTTAGCACCATGCTGATCAGTCGTAAAATGACTGAATTTCATGGGGAAACCTGAAATCCATCAGGCTCGGATCGAATTTCATAGACATTTTACAAAAGACCTCTAAAGAAAGACAAATAAACCAGTTGCTGCCCTCATGGAATAATGTTGAGTTTTTCACAAACTCACTAAATATGTTGAGATTAGAGAGGGATCAGGTGTTTTATTTACTGTTATTGTGCTTTGAAGCAGTGAATGTCTAAATATGTGAGTTTTGCTATAGTAAGCAATGACGTCTTTGTGTGCATGTAATCTGCTTGTCAATCTGTCTGACACTATTTGAATGTCAACGATTTATTACAGAACAGTAAGTCAGATTTAAGTTGTTTTAAAAAAAAAATACTGTTTGTCAGTCTTTGTCTGAAACTGTCTTGACCTACCTAAAGCTGTATTTTGACTTATTTAGATACAATTTTTTCTCATGACCTCCAGCCTATGTAGACTTGATTTACTTGGAAGATAATCCTCTCTTTTGACTAGCTGCTGGTCTAGTGGTTGATGCACCCCAGGGTGTTGTTTGCTCTTTTGTCTGTAAAGACACGTGGCTGACTCAGGTTGAACCTGCTTGTCAACGAGCACCCCCAGATCATTTTCTGTAGGGCTACTCTCCAATCATTCATCTTCCAGTTTAGACCATGTGCCTGGTGATACTCTGTCCCAGGTGCAGAATCCAGCATTTAGACTTGTGAAATTTCATTGCATTAATCACTCTCTGATGTTCTAATTTAGTTAGATCACTTTGTGAGGTCTGTTGTCTTTCAAGAGGGTGAACAGCATATTCCAATGTGGTATCACCAACAAACTTCCTCTTTTTTTGTTGGTTTTTTTTGTTTGTTTTTGATTGTTTTTTTTTAAAGTCCATCTAATACTTTTGTTTGGATAATACTATTTTATTTAGGGTGTTGGCATTTCAATTCTACTAACAATTAATTATTGCCTGTACAAATAAAGTGCTAGACCTTTTCAACCTTAAAAAGATTTTGACTGTATAATCACAGAATCACAGAATATTTAGGTTGGAAGAGACCTCTAGAATCATCCAGTCCAACATTTGACCAACAACATAAACCATGTCCTTAAGGACCAGGTCCAAACGCCTTTTTAAATACCTCCAGGGATGGTGACTCCACCACTGTCCTGGGCAGGCCATTCCAATGCCTGACCACCCTCTCAGTGGAAAAGTATTTCCTAAAATCCAGCCTAAACCTCCCCTCGTGCACCTTCCATCCATTTCTTCTGGTCCTATCATAGATTACTAAGGAGAAGAGGCTGTTTCCCTCCTTGGTCCAACCTGCCTTGAGGCAGCTGAAGAGAGCAATAAGGTCTCTCAGCCTCCTCTTCTCCATACTGAACAACCCCAGCTCCCTCAGCCACTC
This sequence comes from Calypte anna, assembly GCF_003957555.1. Taxonomy (NCBI): domain Eukaryota; kingdom Metazoa; phylum Chordata; class Aves; order Apodiformes; family Trochilidae; genus Calypte; species Calypte anna. Next base: position 44,520,738 of record NC_044274.1, on the reverse strand, counting down.
CTCACAGGACTTTTGCTCCAGGCCCTTCATGAACTTTGTTGGCCTTCTCTGGGCACTCTCCAGCACTTCTGTGTCCCTCTTATAGTAAAGTGCCCAGAACTGAACACAGGACTCAAGATGCAGCCTGACCAGAGCTGAGTACAGAGAGATGATCACCTCCCTATTCCTGATGGCCACTGAGTTCCTAATACAAGCCAGGATGCCATTGGCCTTCTTGGCCACCTGTGCACACTGCTAACTCATATTAAGTCAACTGTCGACCAATACCCCAGGTCTCTTTCCAACTTATAGCTCTATAACCACACTTCCCCAAGTCTGTAGCTTACCACGAGTATAAGACCTGGCATTTGGCCTTGTTAAACCTCATACAACTAATCTTGTCCCATTGGTCTAACCTGTCCAGGTCCCACTGTAAGGCTTCCCTATCCTCCAGCAGATGGACACAACCACCTAGTTTGGTGGCATCTGCAAATTTACTGAGGGTACACTCAATCCTCTCATCCAAATCATTAATGAAGATAATAAAGAGAAGAGGCCCCAGTACTGAACCCTGGGGGACACCACTCTTGACTGGTTGCCTGCCGGATTTAGTTCCATTCACTGCCACTCTTTCAGCCCAACCATCCAGCCACTTTTTTTATCCAGTGCAGAGTATATTTATCTAAGTCAAGTGCCATAAGTTCCTGAAGAAGAATGCTGTGAGAGACAGTGTCAAAAGCTTTACTAAAGTCCAGATAGGCAATGTCCACAGCTCTTTCCTCATCCACTAGGAGAGTCATCTTGTTGTAGAAGCAGAACTGGTTAGTCAGACAGGACCTGCCTTTCATAAACCTGTACTGACTGGGCCTTATCACCTAGTTGTCTTGTATGTACCATATGATGGCACTCAAGTTGCCCTGCTCCATAACCTTTCCTGGCACCAAGCTGGCAGGTCTGTAGTTCCCGAGATCATCCTTTCGCCTGTAGATGGGAGTTACATTTGCCAGTTTCCAATTTACTGAGACCTCCCCAGTTTTCCAGAACTGCTGATAAATAACAAAGAGTGGCTTGGTGAGCACTTGTGCCAGCTCCTTTAGTACCCTTGGATGGATCCCGTCTGGTCCCATAGACTTGTGCACATCCATGCAGCATAACAGGACACTGATCATTTCCTCCTGGACTATGTGGGCTTCATTCTGCTCCCCATCTTGGTCATCCAGTTCAGGGATCTGCATCCTCAGGAGCAATTGGCACTGATGAAGACTGAGGCAAAATGAGTGCTCAGCAGTTCAGCCCTTTCCATGTCATTGGTCAAAAGTTTCCCTCCCATGTCAAGTAGAGGGGGGAGATTCTCCCTAGCTCTTCTTTTGCTATTTACATATTCATAAAAACTCTTCCTATTGTCTTTAATGATACTGGCTAGATTTTGTTCAAGCTGAGTTTTGGCCTCTAATGTTCTTCCTACACATCTTTGAAGTAACTTTGTAATCTTCCTGAGTTACCTGCCCTTCCTTTTATAGCTTATAGACTTTATGTTTTTTCCTGAGTTCTACCCACAGCTCCTTGTTTAGCTGTCTTGTAGCACACCAGCTACAAGGTACAGTTTGTTCCTGTGCCTTAAGGTTTTCCCTCTTGAGGGTTTTCCAGCCTTCTTGGACTTCTTTGTCCTTGAGGATAATATCCCAGGGGATACCACTGAGCAATCTCCTAAGGTTATCAAAGTCTGCCCTCTGGAAGTCCAAGGAGGAAGTAATATTGACCTACCTCCTTACTTCCCCAAGAATTGAAAACTCAACCATCTCGTGGTCCCTTTGTCCAAGACTATCACCAGCCTTTACATCTCCCACTAGTCCTTCCCTGTTCACAAACAGTAGATCCAGCAGAGAGCTTTCCCGAGTTGGCTCAATCACAAGCTGTGATAGGAAGTTATCTTCCACGCACCTCAAGAACCATTATCACCTTAACACACACATCAAGAGGAGCATAGCCACAAGTAGCAGCAGTTAGATAATGGAGTATCCTATACAAATGTAACAACTCTATGATATTTTTTCAGAGAACATATACATAGAGATTTTCAAAGGCAAATTGTTTGCAAAATGTGGCAGTCTTTGCTTAGAACTGAAGCAACAACAAACTATGGTCTTGTCAAATGTATCTGCTGTCCATTGTCAGTGATTATCTTGAGTTAAAGCTGCATATGTTATAAAACCATAGACAAAACAATGTATTCTGTCCAGCTTCACCTAGGAAATGACTTTACAGTTCTAGCTGAAACTTTAATATTCAACTCAAGGCAAAAAACTGTGAAAACTTACAGCTTGAGCACAAGTTTGGCAAGACAAAAGTAGCTGAAATCAGGGTTTGTATGACAAAAATTGGAGGCAACCTTTATATATGGAAACATACATTTAATTACATATAGAAAATACATTCTAGGCTGCAATTCTAAAACTAAAATATCATTAGCTTAATGATAGTTTTAGCAGACATTCTGTTCATTGTCTGTAGCAGAGGTTATCAAATATTTATATATTTAAATAACAAATCATATATCTCTTTTCTATGTACTGCATATTATTTTAAACTAGGAGTGATCATATAATTCACTCTATTAAACTGAGCAGACAATACCAAAATGGAGTGTTTCAATTTAAATTTCAGGAGATTTTCATGCTAGTGGACTGTCATGTCTTCATAAAGTACCTCTGAGATCAACTTAGAATGAACACAGAGACATCTGACCCAATTCCTCTCTCCCTTCTGTCCCACCACATCAGTCAGGAACATGATCTGACTTAAAATACACAGAAAATCCCTCAGTTATCCTCTTGTGATATCTATCATATGAAATACAAACACATGTTAGCCTTCTAATGATGACAATCTGTAAAATATAACATCAAAACAGATTATTTCTGAAGTTTCTTTTATCTTTTTCAAATACAAAAGTTTGTGTGTGAAATTAAAGTAATGACCTTGGACTACTTGTTTTCTGTATTACAGAGAGCCCTTCAGAAAGGACAGCTTCATCTTCAAGACCTTAACCTATGATCTGGGAAATCAAATTTTCCATACAGTCCCTATATAATACTGGGGACTTAATTGCTCTTTTTGCACCTCACTTTTGCATTTGCGTAAAGAGTTGAGTAGATCCAATCAAAAGTCAAAAATCTCCACACACATAAATAGAACAATTATAAAAGATTACAAATTAAGAGATAAGTCATAACAAATTCTACATTGTCAAACTTTGCCATCACACAGGACTTCAGAAAATATGCAAAAATATTAACCTTGACCTTTGATATATATTAAAACCATGAATAATCAGTTCATAATCAGCTAAGTGCTCTCTGGGGAAAAATAGAAGACCTCATCTAATAGGTCAACTAAAATTTTGTGAAAATCTTATCCTGATGTATGCCATATGCAAAATTTTAACCTTTCTTAGAGGTGACAGCTATAGCCCTGGAGCAGGGGTCAAAATAAATAGGTTCAATTTCTAACTTAACACCAGACTCCTGGTGTTAAATGCTCACTTTGCTGTGCCTTGGTTCCCAAACCTAAAATGAATACAGTAGTGTTTCCTTCCCCTGCATTTTATTTTGCTACCACTAGACAAAAACAGCCTAGAAAGAGACCACCATCATCATGGTATGTTTATCTGCTGTAACATGAACTTTACTTCCTTCATTTTACTGGGATTTATTTGTCATCATTTAGATAGCAAGTGTTAAGTGACATTGATTAATATACACAAATTTTATTTCTAATTTAACTAATCCTTTTGCTTTAACTGTTGTATTTTGCTTACTAGAAATACTTGTGAAATATGTATCTTAACATGATTGATAACAATGGTTTCCAAGTCTTGAACAATTTATTAAGCCCACTCTACTTGTTTTGTAGAAGTTTTTTACAACATACTAAGGAAGGGCTTGATATTTATGACCATTTGGCTTACTATGCCTACTTCTGCTCAAGATTATCCTGACATCCAGAATAAAAAGAGATCCATATATTATAGCAAGGAGGTGTCTCTAAATAAATTAACTTTGTTCTTCTTTCAACTTGTAAATTCTGTAACTCTAATCTTGGTTGAATGTCTTAAAACATGGGGAACAGAGGCTAGCTGACAGATTATCATAGACATGCACTTCTAGAAAAAAAGGTCAAGCCTCTGAATATATGTTCTTTTGTGGTTTTATTTATTGCTTGAAGACACAAAACTAGCGAATGATTTAACAAGTTGCGAAGACTTCTGTATCAAACCCGCTGTTCAAAGCACATCTAATTAAAGAATATTGTCCTGCATGATACTTGGTACTATTTTGAGTATTTTTCAAGAGTGAACATTCCACAGCATCTGAGCAAACTGCCTACCATCACAATTTTTTTTTTTTTTAAATCATTATTTCCATTTGAAATTTTCTTTGTTTCAGCTTGTGTTTGTTGCCTCTAGTCCTTCCTCTGTGACCCCTGGGAAGACTCTGGCTCTGCTTCCTCTAAGTTCTACAATCAAGTGGCTAAATTTACCAGTAAGTCCTCTTCTGGCACCCTGCACTGTCCCTTCCTCAGGCTCAAAATGCAAAATCCCTACAGTCTGATTAAATACCATCTACTGGTGTGTCAAAGGACTTGCTGAAGTCAGGGTGATCAAGTAAACTCTACTTTTAACATAAAAATACCTACTTAATTTAACAAGCAACCCCAAAAGGTTAAGAAAACCCAGTAAATTGGCAATGGGAAAGTCCATGTGTATTAAGCTAGTCACAGTCATCCTCTCCAGACTTGATAGAGCTAACAAGGTAAGTATTTTCCAGCCTGAGATCTCTGGCTTGAGATTTCCCCTCTGAAGGTACATATTATATTCATTATGGGTTGCTGCTGCAGATATATATATATATAGATATATATATATATATATATATATGTATATATATATATATATAAGGAAGAAATTGTTATCACTCAGCTGTTCTAGACTTCATTCAGAAATCAAGGCATTTCTGCCACATACTGTGTATAAATATGATCATTTGATATAGGATGCATCTCACCGTCATTTGGAAACAAAGGAGTCCAGGGAGTCTGGACATTCCTTAAGATGAAAACCCTAAAGGAGCAGGAAAATGCCTTCCCTACATAGCAAAATTTGAAGTGGTGGGGGAGACAACCAGCCTGGATGAGCAGAGAGATTTGGGTGACTGAAACTGAGGAAAAGTCTCAGGAAGAAGGGTCAGGCCACTCAGGATGACTACAACCATGTCATAAGGTTATGCACAAAGAAAATTAGAAGAGCCAAAGCCCAACTAGAACTCCATCTGTTTTCAGAGATTCTTTTTTTTTTTTTTTTTTCACAATATCACATCTTGACTGTCTCCCTGATACATGAACATCTTTTATGGATATCACAATTTTACCACCTGTTTTTTGTTTTTTTCTTCTGTTCCTTCTCTCCCTTTCTTCCTCTTTTCTAGGCTAGTATCCTTCAGGATTCTTAGCAGTTGTTCAAAGAAAACATACTTTCACTAGAATTTTTTCTGTATTTTCCTGTGAGTAACAGAAGACTTGACAAACTGGAAACCATCCTGCATTTATTTGCTCTATGAACTTCTCCTAGCTATAGAAAGATAGATACTTTCGGCATTTACCAGGAGAGGATACCAGGAAAAATAAAACTGAAAAGAAAAGTTTCACTAAGACACTAGAGTTCATGAATAAGAAATAACTAAGACTACAAGGATCAGAGGTGTGCTTTAGTATAACAGACACTCTCCTTTTATTTCCATTATGGAATTATCTGCAGATTTCTTTTGTGAGTTTGTGCAATTCCTTGGCTTCGTGACTTCAGCAGTGCTTTCACCTTAGGTCATAGCCCATGATGGTTAATTTCTCAAACTCCCTCAGAGTCTTTTGTACAACCACAGCATCTGACTATCTTCTTCATTTACAATTGTCTCCCATGTTTTATTTCCATGAGAAATGCAGTAGGAAAGAATGTCCATGTAATTAGGCCCCAGGTAATGTTCATTACATTTTTTTTTTTAATGATGATTGTTTAACTATATTTTCATGAAAATTGAGAATATGCATATCTGTGCATGTTTCATATTTATGCTTGAAAAAAAATTGCCATTACTTTGAGTGTTCTCCCCTGCTTAGAAAGGAAGAGGTATCAGAATGTGATTTCATTAAGTGCAAAATAACATTATGAAGATGAAGCCACATGAGGATTTAAAGATGTTTTTAAGTAAAAAATTGAATTCTTTAATGTGGAAAACCAAAGCATTCTACAGTATCTTAGCAAGTGCATTTTTAATTTATGTTTGTTGTTAGAAATCAGCGGACATTTTAAATTTAGTCTGAAATGAACCTCTGATTGTATAAAATTTCACTCACTTGGAGTTGAGGCTGATCTGCTCTTCCACAGCTGGTGCCAACATTTTGTCAGTCAAACTCTTAAGGAGGTTGTTAAAGGCCAGCAAAGCAGTTGTTTTTTATTCCCACCTGGAACGAAATACTGTGTCAGTTGCTTTTTTTCCACATTCCTCCAAGTACAATAAGACACTCATTACATCATCTTTGCCTGTCACATCGGAACACTCATTCAAAGGTTGGAAACATTGAATATTATTGAATATATTAAATATAATATATTTCTCCTTAAAAGGGTGATGCAATGTGTGCATAAATGAATGCACATAATCTTTCATTTTGCTATGAAAATTTGTCACAAAATTTAGTATTATATTTACTCATCACTGTTATATTTAAATAAAATATTTATTCATATAAAGTAAGTATTTCTAAATACTGGTGCTGAAGAAAGTAAAAACAGAACACCTAGCAGTAGGAAATAGAAGTGAATATTAAGAATATTCATAAAGGTATCCAAATAAGGAAGATTCACATTTATTTTGATCTTAGAGTAGCATTAATTTTTTCCAATTTCTTTCCCTTATGGAGTATAGTCTTCAAAATTATGATAAACTATCTTTAAAACAGAAGGTGAATGAAAAAACAGTTTTAAACTATTCTCTACCACATTTGAAAGGTCATGAACTGACTAAAAAAGTGGCAAATATAATATCCATTTACAAAAAGAGGCAAAAAGGAAGACTCAGAAAACCATAGTCCAATAAATTTCAGTTTCATTCCCAGGAAAAATTACAGATCAAGTCCTCATGAAGGCTTTTTGCAGGCACAAGAGGGGCAGTCAGTGACATCATGACAACAGGCAGGAGTGTGTCATCAAGCAGTGTGGCTCCATGGTGACTGTCCAGCATAAAGCACTGTCCTCCTCTCCTGAGCTTCTAGAACCTGGTATAACCAATGAAGCCACACAGACAGAATTCCCATCCAAGCATGCAACCACATGGGCTGTGGAATGTGTGAAGGGACATTCCTAGAGGTGAAGCATGATTGCAAGGAAGCCTGTGGGAGGTGTAGCCAGAGGGATGGACTTCTCTGCTTGATGGCCAAGAAACCTGCATGAGGAGGTGGGCAGTCTGAGGATTATTTGAGAGTATGAGAAGGAGGTTGATCAGTGCAGCTTCACTCTGCCATCTCTGACGCAAGCAAGCCAACTTAGTATGGCTGCTATAGAGGCAGTTCCCAGATCTGTTTTGTGCCAGGAAGAGGGCAGTGTCAAAAGTGATGAGGAGGTTTGGAAGAAGGTAACAGCACAGAGAAAGAACCCCCTCCTTATCCTCTAAGATACTTGTACATAATGGGTATGAACCCTGGGTGAGGTGGAAGAAGTGTATAATGAGATCGATATGAAACCCAGGCAAGCAGTTTTGCCAAGGTCAGAGAGAGCAACCCCTCATAACATAACCTGCATGAAGACTAGTGCTGAGAATAAACAATGGCAAGTTATAGTCATTGGTAATTCCCTCCTGTGTGAATGGAGGTCCAAAGTTGCAGATTTGACTCTCCTTTCAGGGAAGTTTGCAGGGAAGTTGAGGCCTGAATTAGGGATGTCACCACAAGACTAAAAATCTTAATCCGGCCTTTAGACGACTATCCATTCCTGCTCATTAAGTGAGTACTAATGATCTCACAACAAAAAGTCAAAATTTAATCAAAGGAAAATACACAGGATACTTGGGAAGTATACTAAAAATTCCTAGAGCACAGGAATCCACAGCCCTCAATCCAAAGAAGAATTCCTCAGTCGTCCCAGTAATGGAGGGAAATTTTGGAAGAAATAGGTAAACCCACATTATCAACATCTGGCTCTATGACTTGTGCCTCCAAAAAACCCTGGAGTTTTTAAACCATGGAGGAGTCTTCAAGACATAAGGTATTCTGGTGTCTGATGGGATCCACCTGTCCCAGCAGGGAAAACACAACTTCAGACATAAGCTGGTGGGACTGATTGGAAGAGCTTCAAACTAGAATTGATGGGAGATGGGAATACCAACATGATTGCACTTGGCAAGCCAAGGGTTGCCATAGCATCTTCTGAGGGTACCATTGCTATTGGGAACATTTACACTGCTCCTGGAAGCATGGAGGGAGAGCTTAAGACCATATCTGAAATGCTCATATACTGATGTATGCAGTATCAAAAACAAACAAGATGAACTGGAAGCATTGATTAGGACTAAGAACTATGATATCACAGGTATGAAAGAGAATTGATGGAATAAATCCCACTATTGGAGTTCTAGGATAAAGAACTACAGACAGCTCAGGAGGGATAGGTACAGTAGGTGAGGAGCTGCTACAGCAAGGCTTGGTTGTACAGACTTCATTTAGTAATGATGTAGCTTGCAGGGTATACATCTTGTGAAACAAAGATAGATCATAATCAGTCCAGACAAGAAGGATGATTAATTGTATATAATTATTTCCTTTGTGTTGCATACACACATTCATTGGAGAGGCATTCCACATCTAATAAATCTGTGACCTTTCACTTGCAGTTTAGCTATCTAGAAGAACTACACTATGCTATGTACTAATTTATTTTGTGTAGTAATGATATTTTCTTGAGAGTAAATATTTATTTCTTCAGAAACATAACTGTTGATGAAACACTAAAAAACTTCAGTAACAATTATTGTGTCCTCTCACTGGTCAAAGAAGCATAAACAATTAAAATAATCCTATATCTTTATTATGATTTCCAAACAACTGAAAGCTTTTCCTACTGCATTCTAATTCTCACATAAAAAAGCCTCATAAAAATGCACAGGAAATTAGTAGAATGCCATGGCATGCAAATTCTATTTTATTACATGAACATTCTGCGGTTGCAGTAAATTTGATCTCTCAGAAGCCTTCTTCTACTCTTTTCTTCAGTACAAGCTTTAGTCGAAGTTATTCATATCCCCCCAAAATTAATAGGCCTTTCAGTTTGACCATGAATAGCTGCTTAGAATAGAACTAAATCAGAACTTACTTCCAACCATGGTAATATTTTTGACTGACAAAATTTGACTTCCATGGGACCATTCCAACAGTTTTTGCAGATTTAACCAAAAACTTAAGAATCTTCCCAAACAATGTAAACAGGCAAATCCAAGTGTGTACTCCTGATATATTTAAATTGGAAAGAGTCCTTGGTGAGATGTGGAAAAGAGAATTACATCTCACCAAAGTGCTTCAACCATAAAGCTGATGAGTTTATGTGTTTCAGCCATAAATAAACTGGGTGCACATTTTCCGTTCCAGCAAAGCAAGTAAACTCTTTCTCTCAGAATCTCTTTTTCTTCTTAAATTATTGTGTTTTCTGTCAATATTCTTCAATTTTTCCCATGTTTTTTCTAGGTTTCTGTCCTCCACTAGAGCTCAGTCTACCTTTCCCTTACCCTCCAATTCTACACATTTTAGACTCATCAATCCTATGAACACTTTCATCACCTTCATGTCTATCAGCCAAGCAATTTGTTTCTCTCTTTTCTGATGTCTAGGCAGTTGGCCTAAAGCTATTTTTGCCTGTATTTTACTCTTGTTATCAGTTGTGAACAGAAGGAAACATCACTTTGTCTCCCAAATGAAAGCAACAGATAAGAGTGAATCTTTGGGCTGACTGCTACTTCTGTCTGCCACTGCAGGAACACTGTGCATTATTGTCTCTCTCTTCTATTATGTATGCTAAAATTCCCTGCCAGGAGGGCTAAAACATTTACATTTTCTCAGAAAAGAGGCCAAGAAAGCCAGATGCTAATAAGTAGTTGTCAATATTAGAAAAAGGTTAAGTTTCTGCATTGACATTTACATATATGCTTCTGGCCACAATGAATCCCAGTGTGTTTAAATCAGACTTAATAAAGCTGCCGCACACAGCCATAATATAAACAGTAAAGGAAGTGTTGTGAGGAAAAGAAATATCTCCTTTTTATAGAACGAAAAAAAAAAAAATCACAAGATTCTGTAGCCCATGTAGGACCACTTTGGAGCAGATATCTGCACTGTGGGTCACAGAGAATCCCATGATACAGGGATTCTATCAGGATTCTACAGACTGTGGAGAGACCACACAGGAGCCTGTGGAGAGGAGACCATGTGAGAGCAGGTTTTCTGACAGGATTTGCAGACCATGGGGGACTCATGATTTACCAGTTTAGTCCTGAAATATTGTGCCCTGTGGAAAGGACCCCATGCTGAAGCAGTTCTGGAAGGATTGAAGACATCGAGAGTATGCATTTTGGAGCAATTCCTGAAGGACTGTACACCATGGAAAGAACCTCATGCTAGAGAAGGGGAAAAGTGGGGAAGGAAGAAGAGGTAGAGACGAAGTGCTAGGAACTAAATGTAAGCCACATTTCCCATCACCTTTCACTGCTTGGAATCAAGAGTCAAGTTAAGCTTGGGAAGATGGTGAGGAAATTGGTTTTGGTTTCTCACAATTCTACTCTATTTTTATTTGGCAATACATTAAATTATTTTTCCAAGTTGAGTCTGTTTTGCCTGTTGATTGTAACTGGTGAGTGATCTGTCTTAACTCATGAGCATTTCCATCCTGTTTTTTCCCCTGTTGTGTTCAGGAGGGTGAGTGAGAAAGTAGTTTGCTGGGCATCTGGAAATCATCCAAGGTTAGCTCACCACAGAAAAGTCTAATCTGCAGGAAAAGAAAATACAACTCTTAGCTTATTACTTAAGAAAAAGATGTAAATGAGGATGTTAGGAAAAGTGAAGTATTTATATTTCCTTAAGGTTCATAAATTACTTCATTTATTCAGACTCACATTTACAGTATTCTTTAAGAAGGCATAGATTTTTCTTGTTATTTATTTGTAACCTACATGGATAATTGTTGGGAAACTGTCTGGGAGAAAACAGACATGTGAGCAATCCTGACTATTTAGCTTTAGCTAGAGTAAGCTAAGGGCCTTGAGGCCTAGCTGCAAGGTTACTGAAAGATGAGATATGGGAAAAAGATAAGGGAGCTGGCAGCAGAAAAGAGTAACAACAGGATAATAATGTAGCCAGCAGAAGTTCTGTGAGAACAGGATTTGTGGCCAAGATATAGCCACCTGCAAGATATCGTTATATAAACAAGGGTTCTATATAAAGCGAGCGTGGATTGTTAATAAATGTCTTCACTTTAACCATATTGGTGACTATGTGTTGTCCTTAAGTCTCCGTGGATTTTCTACAGATAATCAATTGTTGGGACTTTCCTGGGTTATTTCTTTTACTTATTTTATCCTCCTGTCCTTTGAGGGAGGAAGTGTGAGAGAGTGGTTGGCAGCTCTCCAAGGTTGTCTGTCACATCTGCCAGCCTTTTGATCTAAGTACTGCAACTGTTGATAACTTCCCTTTCCTACAGCCCATAGGTGTACACATTGCAAGCATTTCTCCCTGAGTAAGTCATAACATCAAAGGAGGACTACATGTGCTCCTCTATACCAGGTTTTTGGTAGTGGTAGGATTTCATTGCAAGAAATATACTCATATAATCCAAACAAAAATGAGTTCAGTTTTGACACTTGTTGTTAATATATATTTTATTCTGACCAGAAAATTTAGAAACTATAAAATAATATTTGCGCTATGACACTCTAGGAGCTCCTTCTACTCATTTTGCTGTAGAGAAAATTAAGAAGTTGTCAAAAATCTTCCAAATTCATCATCTGACTGAGCAGGGAAAATATCCTAACTGAATAAAAATCTGGCAATTTGCATGACCTTGAACATGGTAGCAGACACAGTGAAGAAATATTTAGTATCTTTGTATCTATCTTTTCTTCCAGTCTGTACTTTCAGCTAGCCTCTGAGTCCTCAGAAGAAAAAAGTATATACAACCAATTGCTCATCAAGACAATATACTCTTTCACTGTGCTGATGGCTGGCTAAAGCTCTGAAGCATGAAATTTGATTTTGTTTCTAGTTTAATGGATAGTTTCTAGTATGAAGAAAATTGAAATGTCACTGCATCAGATTTTGTTTTTTCCAGTAGTCTTGAAAGATGATCATGAAATGGGGAACCAGAGATTATAAGATTTCAAGGTCCAAATGAACCGAAGTAGTCCTATTTCCATTAAATACATGCAGAGAGGTTATAAAATTTTCTAGAGTGAAGTATAACTTTGGAATAGCTGTGTTACCAAATGTTTGCAACTTGCACTACTCTGACAATATTTAAATATCTTGCAACTAAAACATTTATTTCTAATTCTAATACTATATTTCCCTAAAAGTTTGTTCTGAATAACTAGATAAATGTCACCATTTTTTCTTCAAAGTTGAACAGCTGTTCTCTCCTTTTTATTATAGTTGTGTGTGCATCCATAATGAATATATCATTCTTTAAAGGTCTTGAATTTTAAAGCTTGATTCAGTTTTCAGAATGAAAGCTCTGTCTTCCATCCCTTGCAAACAGTTTCATCATCAAACTTTATGGCTGAGTAAATAATCGTCATTCATGTATGCTGCAGCTGGATACAGAGTCATTTGTTAAGCAAACTGTCCTAATTATTAACATAGAGACATGTAAATGTTAATGCATATGGCAGGAAAATAACTGAAAAGACTGAAAACTTCTTGGGCAGTTATTAAAAAGCAAGCAACCAACTAACATTTTACTTCATTTTCGTACTACAGACTATAATTGGAACCATAACGGTGACCAAATAGATAATAAATAATTACTTTTAAGGGTAAGAAAGAGGAAATTCAGCAGTTTCTTTAGCAGAGAAACCTGCTTGTAACTCTAGTCTAGATTTAGTGATTTATAAGAAAGAAATATTTGTGAAGGACACAATAGGTAAGATTGCTACAGTGATCATAGATGAATTCAAATAAGAGGGGAGAATAAAAAAAAATTTAAAAATTTAAAAAAAAATTAAAAAGGGTGTTGGGAGGGAAATACATCTGCATACAAAATTTCAGCATACTGCCAAATTCCTGGTTAGGTCATACTTACTTTCTAATGAGAGATCTTTTTTTAACATGATGTTCATTACAGATAAACAAAATACATGTAAGTTCATTACAGAGGAGGGAAGAAAGAAATAATAAAAATGCACATGGAAGAACTGACTGAACAGATTATGTTCCGATATGTTGGAATGCAGAATCATGACATGGGGCAAAGAAAGCCAGAAAGGAATTCTCAGACAAAAATGGCTATGGCTGCAAGTGTTTTTGTATAACAGAGCCATGGAATCATAAATAATTCAGGTTGGAAGGGAACCTTGGAGAGGCTATTCTGGTCCACTTCTTCACTTTAAGCAGGGACAACTAGATTGGATGGTGTGTTGTTCCTCTAGTTGTGTTTTGAACTGAGACAATTAAAACAAGAAGATCCAGTGACTCCAATTCATATAGTCTGATTACCAGAAAAGCATTGGATTTAACAAGGTTTGCTATTTGATCTGATAAGAGGATGTTACTCTGTAAATCTGAGCAACCACAGCTTAAGAAAGAGGTAGTACCAAACTTAATTTGATTTTAAACTTTGAAAAGAGAATTCTGTTCTGCAGTTTCACTTTTGATTTGAGAATGGAATGACACACCTCCTCTTCAAATGTCCTGTGCAATCTAGTCTGCTTTTTAGAAAGAGAGTCTTAATGTTTTCTAATTTTTTCTGTTACCAAATACAATGCATACAGATACATTAGCCTTTTTCTTTTACGTCCACGTATATGGGAAGCAAAGGATATATAACTATGTGGTACTCTTGAAGGATATGTACAATCCAAACAGGAAAGAATGTAAATTAAGGAGAAACAAAGTAAAATAAAATTTAAAAATAGGCTATATATTACCACATGGTAATACTCTCACTTAAAATTTTACCTTAAAAAGACAGACATTGAAACAGAATAATGTAGTAATTGTAAACTGAGTAGGATAAGTAAAAAAAAATCTCAGTCAGTTTCTATACTGACTCCTTTTGCCATTTTTTTTTTACTTAACAATTACTCTGCTTGGTCTCAAAAGCAGTCAGCTGATGCACATATCCAAATATTCTAACAGATAATGCTATATCAAATTTGGTTAGAAGATTTTAAGCAGAATGCTTTAGACAACTAAAATATTTTATATTTTATGACTTAAAGGGAAATAGAGCACACCAAATATGGCAAAATTGTGGCCTGATGGAACTCACAGAGCTGCAACTCCAACATGTTTGACAATCATCACTTGGCCTCTAAACATTTGTTAAAGCAAGATAAAGTCAGCCTGGATCTGTATAAGTTCAGTCATGTCCTGAAACTCTGTTCTTTTAAATTGATGTAAAACTTTATTTTAACCAACAGTGGCATGGTTCATTATGAGGACAGTAAGATACTGGAATGGTCTCCCAGGGTAAGAGGTGGATTCTCCCACTTTGGAAAGCGTTAAGTCTCAGCTTGATGGGATGCTGAGACATATGTAAACAATAGTGTTAGAATGGTTGGACCAGATGATCTTTGAATTCCCTTCCAATTTTATGATTCCTAATAATGTTGGAAGCATATACATAAATGTATACATTTTTTATTTCATTTCTTTATTGTAGAAGGTTGGTGTAAGTCCAGTATGAAATTGTAAGGTGTTTGAAGATCATGATTACATATTAAAAATTCTTTCTGCTTACCTAATCATAAACCAAAAAGTGCAGTGTTATGACTAAACTCAGATTTCAAACAAAGAATTCTAGGCTATGTTGCAGTACACGAGATCTTAGAAAGCACAGTTGCCCTAGGCTTTCCCACAGTCTGCAAATCCTGTGTTTTATACAAAGCAAAGCTCAGCTGTCTGTGTTGAACATTATGTTCTTAAATTGATTCACTTTTGAACACATTAAATTACAAATAGTAAAGAGATCAAAACTGATTTTTTTTTTCTCCTAAAGCAATTCAAATGTAATTCTGCTTGTTAAATACTGTTCAAATTTGCTTTACAACATAGGATATTCCTCAGAACCTTAGTCTCAAAGCACTTTGTACTTAAAAAATAATATAGAGACTTTTCAGTCTCAAGTTATCCCCACTCCAACAGTATAATATTCTTTCAGTCACATCTCTGTGTTTACTTTGTTCCAGAACAGTTGCTTCTAAAAAAGTATGTGGAATAGTGTATTTATACTGTATATAATGTATATAGTGTAGGTCATTACTTCGGGCTGATATGAATAAGTTTCTTTTTCATACGTGATACTTCCTTGAGACATTTGGGAATTTCCTCTCAGATTCTCAGTAAATGAGTTACTAAATGCCAAAAAACCCATGCTCTCTATATAAAAACTCCATTCTGAAAAAAAATTCATCACATTCCCATAAAATAACTCACAATAATCTGAACTGTATATTCAGATGAGATCTTTCCTAAGATAGGAGAAGTGAAAAGAGCTACAGATTTTCCAGGCAATGACTGGCACATAGCAATGTTTTCTTGCCCTTTCTGCTTGGATCCTGACAACAGCCCTTGTGGGCTTGTTTCCTACCTGTTCAGTGTTCTGAGTTAAGGTGTTCAGAGGGCTGAGCTAAGCCACTGACTTGCATGAGTGAAGGCATTTGGTCAAACTTTATCATCATGTTGCAGCTACTCAGCAGCTGTGGCTGTGCACAGGCTCACAGTGCTTCGATTCTGACTCAAAATGGACACAGGCATACAGCTTTCTGGCCTGGTCTTGGACCTACCTTGTCCCATGAGAATTATCAGTCTACCTCTGCAGTGAGGCTGTCCCTCACCACTGTCTGTAGGACTGATCATGACCCTGAGTTGCTGTTTCAGTGCCCTGGCTCCTCACTAGGGGAGGGCATTATCCTGCCAGCTTTGCATTCACACAGTTCCTGACTCCGTCATTAAGAGGCTACTTAGAATCTCCTGATCTTTTTCCATCTCAACATGTAATTGAATACACTCTTGTAAAATGCCCTTTCTAAATCTCACATAAAGCAGTGAGAACAGTAACTGACATCTATTAGCCCACCATGCCATTCTAGAAACTAGTTTGTATGTGCCAGTGTAGTGCTAGCTGAGTGCTCAGTAGGCCCATGTCATGATGTAAAGAAATTGAATGCAGAGATCATAGAATCATGGAAAGGTTTTGGTTGGAGGGAAGATTAAAGATCATCTAGTTAAGAAATCCTGCCTTGGACAGGGACATCTCTCACTAGACCAAGTTGCTCAAAAACACATTCAACCTGGCCTTGAACACTTCCAGGGATGAGATACTCAAAACCTCCCTGGGTAAGCTGTGCCTGTGACTCACCACCTTCACACTAAAGAATTTCTTCCTAATGTCTAACCAAAATCTACTCTCTTCAAACTTAAAACCATTATCCCGTCCTATCACTACACACGCTGGTGAAAAGTCCCTCACCATATTTCCTGTAAGCCCCTTTCAGGTACTGGAAGATTGCTACAAAGTGTCGTTGGAGTTTTCTCTTCTCCAAGCTGAATAAATGAAATTTTCTCGGCCTGCTTTCATAGGAGATGTTCTTCCTTCCTCTGACCATCTTTGTGGCCACCCTCTGGACTCAGTGTAAGAGCTCTGTGGCCTTTCTGTGTTGGTTACTCCAGGAAACATTACTAGAGGAAGGGTCTCAAGAGAGTGTGTGAAGGAGGAGAATTACCTCCCTCGATTGTAGAGAGACATTGTCAACCAGGTGCCTCGAATTGCCAGTGAGTGGGTGTGAGTCCACCTGTGCCTGATTAGGACAGGCCCCTATTGGGCATGAGCAAGGCCAGGGGGCCAATAAAGGTGGGAGACACACCCACAGAAGGTAGCTCAGCTCACTCTGGTGCGAGGCATGGAGAGGCCAGCAGCTCATCGAGCTTCTGGAGCAAGAAAGGCTCTTCCTGCTACACTTTTACCCTGGAAGCGCTGTGTGGTGGCTGGAGTCCTGGAAGAGACCAGCAGCTTATCGAGCTTCAGGAGCAAGAATGGCTCCTCCCACTATACTTGATCTGCTTGCCATGCTTCTTTTGATGCAGCCCTGGCTTTCTGGGCTGCAGGCACACATTGCCAGCTCATGTTGAACATCTCATCAAGCAACAGTTCCAAGTCCTTTTCCTCAAAGCTACTCTCAATTTATTCTCCACCCAGCCTGTATTTGTGCTTGGGATTGCCCTGACCCAGGTGTAGGACCTTGCTCTTGGCCTTGTTGAACTTCATGAGGTTGACATGGGCCCACCTCTCAAGCCTGTTAAAGTCCCTCTGGATGGCTTCCCTTCTCTTCAGTGTGTCAACCACATAAAACATCTTAGTGTTGTCAGGAAACTTGCTGAGAGTGCACTCAGTACCACTGTCCATGTCACCAAAAAAAGAAAAAATGTTAAAAGGCACCAGTCCCTGTACTGACTTTTGATGAACACCACTTCTCACTATTCTCACACATTTGGACATCCAGTCGCTAACCTCTACTCTTTGAGTGTGTCCACCAAGCCAATTGCTTATCCACTCAGTGATCTATCCATTAAATCCATATTCTTCTAATTTTGAGGTCATGATGTCCTATGAGACAGTGCTCAGTGCTTTGCAGAAGCCCAGGTAGATGACATCAGTTACTCTTTCCTTGTCCATTGAGGTTCCCATCATAACAGGGCACCAAAATTTTCAGGCATGATTTCTCCTTGGCAAAGCCATATGGGTTGCCACCTATCACCTCCACATTTACCACGTGCCTGCTCCATGATCTTGATGGGTACAGAGATGAGACTGGTCAACCTTCCCTTTTCGAAAATGGGGTTATGTTTCCCCTTTTTAAGTCAGTGGGGACTTCACCATGCTACCATGACTCTTCAAATATGTTGGAAAGTGACTTTACATTTAAAGTGCCATGAATGGATCTTTTCAGCCCCTTGTCAGGACTTGTGAACTTTCATGTTCTTTCAGTAATCTTGCACATGCTCTAATACTACAGGGGGCAGAAATTCATCTTCCCAGTCCCTGCCTTTGCCTTCTCTGGCTTGCAAAATGTGGCCAGAGCCCTTTCTGGTGAAGAAAAAAATCATGGTATGCTCCAGAAAGTGGGTCTGTATATTTTGCATTGTAAAAAGCTGAGCACAAACATATATAAGGCTATAAGTCTAGATTACTTCAGACTTGAAATAAGTTAATAGTCAAGTAACTGCTTTGTGATAACTCCAGAAAACTGTAAATGACTACAGGGTGTAGGTACAGAATCACATTTATTATGTGATTAGTATTTTTCCACCAGCAACATTTTTAGCTAAATTATTAAAGAGCAGTATAAGATAAAATGTTGGAGGAGTCTGAAGTGGCTGATATATAGGTAAGGCTGCAACGAGAATTTATCACTGCTGGTGATGCACGAAGCTGATGCATGAACAAGCTTGAGATTCAGTAATAAGGACTGTAAAGCAACAGTATCTTCCAACAGTAAAATCAATAGGAGGAAAAAAGTTCAAATTCTTATAGCACAAACTGATTTTGCAGCTTTTTGCCTCAAGAAGATCCAGGTCTCTTTTAGGAGGCACAGCTGAAATTTATTCCTACCTATTTTGTGGATGTTACTATCCTGTAAGCTTGTGATTCGTAAGAAAAAGTCGCTGCTGGGAAAACCAGATAACCTTTTGCATTAGGGAAAGGATAATTTTTTGCCCCATTAGGTAAACCATAATCTAGAAGGACCAAAGCAAGGAGATGGGAAAGTTCCCACAACTTGCATTATATTTAGTAATTATAAGAAACTAGTGTGCTACCCAATATCCGTAGGGAAATAACTTCAGCTTTGTCACTAATTCACATTGTTATGAAAGAAAAATCTTATTAGTTTACAGATTTACTACAGGAAAGGAGAATTTTATTCCATGCAGTCATGCAATCATAGACCGGTTTCGGACATTGATATTTCATTAATACCTCCCAAAGCTTTCTTGGATATCTAAAGAATGACATCAACCTTTCCCAGCTTGTACTGCCATGAAAAATAGCATAGCTTAATGGGATCTCTTGATCTGTGAAGGACAAATATTGATTCAAATATCACTAGTGATTTGGGGTTTGGGCCCAGTATAATAAAATATATAAGAATAAAGTAAGCAGTTTTCCTCTGGATATGAATTTCCCTGCATTTATGGATCTTTTCTGATGTTTTATTTCAGTCTCACCACTTGTGCCCATCACACTCCTCAGCAAACAAAAGGTCAGAGTATGCCTATTTGTGCAAATGAATTGGTTATCAGCAAATTCTTATATACTGAGATCATTATTATTCATTACTTGTATTAGAATATCTCATCTTCACTAGCAGCTACTATAATCTATGGAAATATATTGCTACTGGTACATTTTTGTATCAATATTTTATTGGTTAGAATTATGACGTGCTTTACTAATGCAAACTAATTTTGGCAGATTTTAAAATCAGTCAGATTCACAGGAAAATATGTTTTTAATCTTTTGCTTCTCTTCTGAGGTCTGCAAGTAGAGAACAAAACAGTCAATAACATTCTTTTTCTTTTTTTCTTTTAAATATATCTTTTCTCCCAGTTCCTTAAATAGAAATAACAATGCTTATTTATTTATTTATTTATTTTTAACATGGAACAGCACCAAGCACTACTGCATCTTCCATAAGCCAGACATTTTTTAATGAAAAAAAATTCGATACACATGAATCTCCAGAAAGTGCAAAGCTCTCAAGAGTAATGCCTCTGTAATAGTGAAACTGTTAGAGTAAGAAAGGTGCCAAAATGGGCTAGGGTATGAATTAAAAGAAAATAAACACAGAAAAATGTAGAAGTGAATAACAAGGATGTATAAGAAAGAGAGAAAGGGAGAAAAAAAAGAGAAAAAGAAAGAGATAAAGAAAGTCAGAAAGAAAGATAAAGAAAGAAAGTCAGAAAGAAAGAAAGTCAGAAAGATAAAGAAAGAAAGAAAGAAAGAAGAAAGAAAGAAAGAAAGAAAGAAAGAAAGAAAGAAAGAAAGAAAGAAAGAAAGAAAGAAAGAAAGAAAGAAAGAAAGAAGAAAGAAAGAAAGAAAGAAAGAAAGAAGGAAAGAAAGAAAGAAAGAAGAAAGAAAGAAAGAAAGAAAGAAAGAAAGAAAGAAAGAAAGAAAGAAAGAAAGAAAGAAAGAAAGAAAGAAAGAAAGAAAGAAAGAAAGAAAGAAAGAAAGAAGAAAGAAAGAAAGAAAGAAAGAAAGAAAGAAAGAAAGAACAATAAATTTTTCCCAGGTTGTTATGGAAAGCTGGATTCCCAGTAATGGTTTATAAACATCAAATCAGTTTTGAGTGAGACTTAATTGAACAGTTTCAATGTAAGCTCTTAAAATATTTAAATAACAGCATAATTTTGAAAATTGTGCATAAATAACTTAAATTTAAAATGTAGTCTTTAGAAGATAAAGAGCTGACTTTTCATTTATGAGACAATGATATGGAATAGCTTGGTATTTCTCTTTTTCAAAAACAATCTTCCCAAAAAAACACACTTAAATAAACAATCTTGGCAAGTATGAACTTCAGTAATAGGAAATGTTTTAAGGTGGAATAATTAATTGAAAGACCTTAGGTAATGTAGAGCTGAAGTCATCTTTTTCTGGTGAAGGGGTGACTCCTCACCCTGGTGTTTGCCTATATTGAAGTCAGCAGTATTCTTTCTATGTAGCAGATATGCCTGATGTAAAATAGCTTTACAGATAGTAATTTGTTTTGAGAATTAGACAGTTTTTTAAATAAATCTTGTTATTTAATTGGGATTAGCTTATATAGTTGATAAATTGACAGATCAAAATCTGAAACTTCTAAGGAAAAACTGTTAAAAAAATTCTGTGGAATAACTTATTATCATGACCCAAAAATAGATAAGCAAAGAAGATGCAGAGTAAATATTAAACAAAGGAAGAAATTCTCATATGCATGCTTCCCTGTCTGATAATCCTTGGAGACATCTATGCTACATTTCAGTTTTCTACAAACATACCCAGTTGCTCAGCCTGCCATCGTCTGTGTGGGCTGTCTTCCAGATGAGAACATGTGGGAATATATGAGTGTCTAAGCTTTGTGTCAGTCAGGAAAATTAGCCAAATGTCTGAAACTTATAACTGGGAGCTGGGCCAACAAATTCTTGGCTTTTGATATATGGTTAGGTTTTTGGGGAACTAAGCCAAGGAAATCTCCATAGGACTCCCAGGAAAAAATCTATTGAATATATTCTAAATTATGCTCTAGTGAGAATACTATTGGGATATGGTTAGAAGTGTGAATTTAACAGTCCTTATTTGGTGCAACTCTCATGGACTTTTATGAAAGCTTTATTTAATGGAAAACGTTTATTGCTCTTTCATTGCTGCTTTGAATATAAGAGATAGAATGAGAACATCTTCCTGTTAAGATTTGTTGAAAATGTCTTCTTTTTAATAAATAAATTTTAATTTTGTAATTATTGAAGTAAAATGAATTTTGGAAAAATTCCCTTTTTAAAATCACAAGGTGACTGTTGTCTAAACTATGAACTCTTTTAATTTCTGTGCAACAACACTTCTGTATTTTACATAAGCACTACAGTTGCAATCAGCCTATTCTCATAATCTACTTGAAAAGGGTGAATTAGGAGGAAAAACATGTGTTAGCATGAGTAGACACATAAATGAGGTGGTATGACCTCCTTAGTTCTTCTCATACCCCTCAATAAACATGGTCCATGATTAGAAACTGTTAATATGGACCACAGTTTGTGTAAGCAAAATGTAAAGCTTAAGGAATCTGTATAATTCTACGTTTATAGTTTATGCAACATTCCCAAAGCATGAGATAAAAATTATTTTGTCATTCATAATTTTTCATGTGCTGGAAAAATTCTATTACCAGTACTATAAAATAAGAAGAATTCTCTTATGGGATAGTGTAGAGCTCTGAGGAATTTCACCTCTAAGATTTATGACTACATTTTACCGATAATTTACTGGTAATAATATGTGACTTTCTACCTACTTTTTCATGATTTTCAAAAGCCAAATCTAAATTTCAACAACAATTGTAAAAAAGATATAATTTTACTTAGAAATGGCTGAATTTTTGACCTGTGTAAAATGGCAGGGTTTTCTAGAGCCAAAATCAAACATGTAAAAATAAATGAAGCATTCTGTATTAAATTAAGGGTGTATTAAATCCAAAGCAGTGTGAGACATAAAATAAGGAAAACCTCTTTCAATTTTACTAAATACTGTAAAAATAAAAGATTGCTACTTATATCTCATCCAGCTAATGATGAAGCAAATCAATTATACACTCTAAGAATATAATACTCTCCAGTAAATGCTACAATGACTGGGAAAGAGAAGTAAAGATAGAGAAAACCTATTTCCTTAAAGCTTAGAATAGTGCAAGGAAAAAAACCTGACATTGTTGAGTGTGTTGTGTAAGTTGGAAGGAAAAGAGAGGGGATGTAATATTTATTCCGACAAGAGAAACAGAAAAGAGCACTCCTGCTTTCTGTTCCATGCAAGACAGAACAATGTTGTAGAAACAAGCTGTTTTAAAATCCAATAACAACTAGTGAGCACAGTTAATAACTAAATTACCATTTTAAAAAGCCCTATCGTCATCTTTTCCCAGTCAGAGTTACTAACTTACAGTTCACCATCTAATAAGTAGTCACACTGATCACCTTAATACAAAAGAATTTTAAGTAAGTACCTTTTTCTCTTTAACATAAAAAAAAAAAAAAAAAAAAAAAAGAAATTGGACCCTAGTATCTTCAAGAAGCAATAGCAGTGATTATGTATTTATTTATTCCCTACTCATCTTTTTTTTGCATTTTTTGATAATTGTAGAACTGGTGATCCAGCTCAGCCAGTCTATAAATGGACCAAGGATCATGCCTTTTTAAAACCATTCTTAAGGATGAATTTTTGATTCTTCCCAAGAGAACAGTAGAAAATGCAAGGAGACATCATCATCATATAACACTTGACACTGTTTATCCTGTTTGTCTGGTACTAAATCAAGCTGTTTGAGCTTCATTTGGTATCAAAAATCCCTCATACCTTCCAGTTGAAATTCCTTTTTAGGCAATAGCTTTTGACAAGAGAATGTACAGATAGACCTAATGGTAACAATAGAAAGTTCTTGTCACATGAATGCAAATTTATCTCTAGAATTTCTAACGGCAATTTGCTTCCTCTGCAAAGCAACTATCACAGCAATGGTAAATTTCCTCGGTGGCATTTTCAGCAAAAGTCTTGACAACCATCCTCTCATTAGAATTCCCTTAAAATAGCAGTACCAACAGAAAGACAATGTGAAATATCTATTTGTTAACTCATCATTGATACGAAGATACATTGAAATTACAAGACATCTTGAAGGGAAGAGAATGAACCTGAAAGTTTCTAGTTAACTACAGAAATTAAACCACACTCTTTTATTTGTAGAGATTGTGGCAAATATAACAATAGATCCTGGTATGGTTTTACTGGATGTCAAACAACAGTCATCACTAAATTGAACATGTACCTTAGCTTGTCTCCTGATGCAAAACAGCATGAAATATCGTAGTGCATTCAAGGTCACCTGTTTGTTGCAGTCTTTATCAACTGAAAGTGTCAGGCTGAGGTGATAACAGTGTATGCTAATTTATGTATCTATTTTACATATGACGGTTGTGGGTGATCACTCATGAATTTATTTAAATATATAAGATCTCAGACATTGCCAAACCCCTCATGTATAAAAGTAGATGATGTGCAGTAGAGCAACCAATATACTCCAAATATGAAGTAAAGCATTATAAGCTTTGTAGCTTGGTGTCTTAAATTAGTCCTGACAATATACTCTAAACATCTCTAGCTTCCCATAGCAAATACAGCATTGCTTTAATATACTATTGTTATAAATAATTTAGTATACCTTTAGCTTTCTGTTCCATTTCTTTCCTCATGCATGGATTATTTAGCTCTATATCAGTACTTGAAATAAACCTTATCTTCCCTGTATAATCTTTCTTTAATACACAGATTGCTAAGTGGAAGATAACTGCTCCATTGAAATTCATTTTTCACTTTTTCACAGTAAATGTTATTTACTGTAATATATAATGAAATCCAACAATGCAGCTCTAGGGTACCATTAAACTGACAGATATGCAGTAACAGCATTTTCATTACAGAAGCATCAACACTATTTCCTAAAAGAGAAATCAACAGAATAAAACAACAATCATCTTCCACCAACCCTGCTTGGGATTTTGAAAATTTCTCTTTATGATATATTTGATGTTCTTATTAACAATTGATATATTTATATAAATGAAGCTTCAGTGATTAATTCAGCAGCTGTTCATATGTTCTGTAGAGTACAGAAGGCAAATGAAACTAGGAAATTTCATTGCACGTGTTTGAACCAATATGAAAATATAGGCTGTAGAATGACAAGATCTAGTGACAATTTCTGAAGTTACTTGACATTGATCTACCTGTAAAATCATTTTAACGCAAGTATGTTTAAATTTTTTTCACACTAACAGTGTCAGAAAATAAATCGTAGGTGAGTACTGCTATTACACATTCCTACTCCATAATCTTTACTGAATCACTAAGTTCAAAAATCATTGAACCCGCAAAGATGCAGGTGAAGCTACTTTCCTGAGAGCTGTTGATGAAAAAAATTCAATTGAGGTAGAGATCAGAGTCTATATTTTTCAAACTATATTAACACTATGAAGAACACATTTCTAAGGGTTAGTAAAAGTAATTTCTGAGTCTGCCAGTAATAAATATAGAATTGCTCATGCATATCTTCTAAAAAAAATCAACTGTTTTCTAAGAGCATTGATCTTCGTTTGGCCAATAAGCAATTAGAATCTATGAACAAAACCACAGAAAAATAGTTTCAAAAAGTAGATCTCCAGATTTGCCTCATCACATCTTAAGTGCTTGAACATTTTTTCTCTAAGATGGCACTTGCAGTTAGCAGTGAATGTACATATGCTTTCATTTTGTCCCTGGTCGCTCAACTGGAAAAGAGCCCATTGGAAGCTGGTGTAGAGATTAAATTTGTGAACAGTTTTCATATTTCTATAGAACTTGTTATCTATAATTACTCTAGAAATAATAAACTTTTGTGTTTACTTCATGCAGAAATGAAATTCATATAAGCTTAGAGAGATCAGCTGTGTTCCTGTTAAAAAAATGGCATTATATAGTATTAGGGATAGGAAAGAAACTTTAAAAAAATCTCAGTTTAATTGAAAATAATGCGAAAATTTACAGATTAAAAAAGTAAATAGTTTGAACCTTCTTTATAATTAACCTTTAATTAATTTATTTTCTCTTTAAAAATAACGTGAGATTTTTTTTCCTTTTTCTTTCCTTTTATGTTTTTTTGGGTCGGGTTTTAGTTCAGAGTTTTTTTGAGGTAAAAGAATATTTCTGAAGAAAAAAAGAATTGTTCAGGAATTCAGTTAATTTATATTACAAAATTAAAAACAATTTTTTTTGCATGATGGGACTCTACCCAAGATCTAGATTTTAATGTGCACAGTCTCAGAAGAACACGCTACACAGCCTGGCATATTTACAGTGACGTATTTTGCAGTAAATTGTATCTTTTTCACATATAGCTCTGTAAGACATACAGAAATTACTTTAATTATTTATTTATTTTTATTTATTTAATAGAGACTGCTTAATTTTGTTTAGATTTCAATGATAACATTGAACTATTAAGTTCGCTATGCATTTTGTCTCCTCCAATAAATATTTCAGAAAAGTCCCACAGTGCTTTTATGAAATAACCAGAAAATAACCAGAAAATATATTCCTAAATGTGAAAGTAATGTAAAGTATGTCCAGTTACAAATGAGAAATCAAAACAGGTGAATTTTGTAAATTACAAAAAATAATGCTGATATTCCCTATGATGAAAACCCAAGAATGTGCTTTATTGGTTGTTTTTTTTGAAAATATGTGTTTCAAACAGAGTGTAGTACTTTTTTGACATCTGCAGTTTAAACATGAAAGCAATATTCTTTTCACAAGAAATATTAACAAATGTTTGAGATCCATACATAATATTTCTTTACTCTTGCATGTTAAAACTACTGCATGGATGACAATTAGACAGAATATAACTTTTGTATTAATAATAATCAAGTAGCATACTACAGCAGAGATTTTCAGTAGACAAAATCCTCCTCCTTTCCAAAAAATATGCAAAATCTTCAAAAAGAGTTTGTATAAATAAATTTTCTTTCAGAATGAGAGCTTGATGACTGTCTTTTGTGCTCTTGAAATTCAGTCTTTTATTAGAAGTATTTGAGTTTCCAGGGAATATCAGGTTATTCTTAAATATCCTAGTAAGAGTCAGTGACTTTTAGGCACCTGACAGCATAAACTTCCAGGCCATTATTTTTTTTATATTTGAATTCATGAATCACTACCAGAAAAAACATGCAACTGAAGATACTGCAAAATATCCATATAATTTATGAGTGAGAACATTTTTGCTTTGACAGCATCTAGGTTAAAAAAGCCCTAAGATGTTTACTGAAACTAAAAGAAAACTCATGCACACACAAAAATTCCAACAACAAAATATTATATTAGCTACAAAAACGTCACTGGTTGCACTCAGCAGACAATGAAGGGGGTGACATTCAGTGATAGAATGGAAGACTTTTTTCTTTTTTTACTACTGAACACTTGAATTTGATATGAAAGCAGATTATAGTGTGGTTACCTGAAGCTTACAATCATGTTCTCTGCACAACATGAAGAACTTTTACATGCCAATATCTTCAATGGTAGCTTTAAGATATGATTCTCTAGAAACTGCTATGGACTAATCTTAGAGATAAATTTTACAAAAGCTCACTTCTGTGAAGCAGTTAAGAATTAAAAATTAAGTTATTTCCCCAGAGCATGAATTTATTAAGATAGGAAACAGAGGAGCCGCATTCTTCATTTAGGAAGCCTAGCAGCCATGCTATGGGAATACATCTGGCTATATTCTATTATTTGACATTTTGGTAAATTAGCTTATGTATTTTGATTTTGTATAATGTTCTTCTTAACTAAATAGAGGAAAAATAGGCATAAATAAATAATAAGAACTTTTATAGGAAGGGGGGTCTTACTACTAGTATCCATAGGAAGGGGAAATCATGTCAGGCATAGATATTCTACGTCAAGAATCCTAAAAACATCCTGATTTTTGCCTCATTAAGTTTTCAACTGTCAACTGCACATTTTCAGCTACAGTATCACCAGATTGTATTTACAGTTATGGAAGACTGCAGAGATGTTGATGCTGGGTCAGTAGCATTTTTATAAGATCTTTGGAGCAAATTTGAGTATATCAGGTATGTTTATATGTCTAAATATTTCAAATATCACTGTGTGATTTACTGATGTTGTCCTTAAGCTAGGCATCCTCTCCTCTAAGAACCATGTATATGAATGAACACTGTATATGAATTATAATGACAGAATAAGAAGGTGCAAATACACCGAAAATAATCTTTAAAGTTATTACAAATACATTGTTTTCTTATGTAAGACTGTTACGGTTTGGGTGGGCATAGCCTAATTTTACAATATTAGTATGAGGACCCAGAGAGAGAGCATTGTTTAGGGTCCTAAGGGATACAGGGAACTGACACAGCGGAGTTCAGTAGTAACTCCCATTTCCTGCCGTACCCTATAAAAGCCAGGAGGACAGGAACATCTGCCTCTTCTTGCTTCCTACCTCCCTTCACTGATTGCCCAAATCTCTTGGAGAGCGGCTCATGCTCTTTGCCTGCAGCTCTCCATATTCTCTGCAGGACTTGACCAGGTACTGAGAAAAGTCCTAGACCTTTTTCCTGAGTGTGCTCAGTCATGAAGGACTTGCAGACGCTTACATAAGAACCATTGAAATTTAGTTTTATATATATTTATATACATTTTTTTCATTATTATTCCACATTACTATATCTTCCTTTTACTACCCAACCTGATACAGTTTTCACTGCCGACTTAGAAGTCTTTCTTCCTTGTTCCCCTTTTAGCTTGCCCTGGGAGAGTGGGTCGGAATAATAGAGAGCAATTCTGCTCTCTGTGTTCTGGTTTGCCCTGACCAATAAATAGAGATAAGGATTATTTTTTTTTCCAGTACAATTAAAATTTAATGATATTGACAAAAATACTATGCATCTGAATAATTTTTATCTTGTTGCAATACAAGAATCTGCAGCCAATTATCTGTTCTAAAAAACAGATAATATCCAGGGTAATAAAATTAACAATTTTTTATGATTCATCTGAAACACCACAGAATATATTTTGAAAGTTGCTATACTCATAGCCTTGCAATCTATAACTTAACAAATCTTAGGGAGAAGCAGTTGTGGGGTGCTCCATGTTTGGAAGTGCTATGAATGCCTGGAATTTGATGATAGCGACAATATGGTTGATAGTGACAATAGAGTTGAATGTTTATGGGTAAGAATCGAAGGTCAACAAAGCAGACATCTTTGTGGGAGCCTTTTATAGACCACCCAAATAGGATAAAGAGATATAAAATAGTCTATAGACATCTGAGAAAAGTTTGTCAATTCTTTTCCCTTGTCCTTATTACAGTCCTCAACTTCCCAGATGTCTGCTGGAAATGTGATACAGCAGAGACAGAGAAGTCCTCAATGTTCTTAGAGTGTGTAAAAAATCATTTTATGACACAGCTGGTAAGGGAGACAACAAGGGAAGGTGCCCCACTGGATTTGCTGTTTGTCAAGAGAGGTGGACTTGTGGAGGATGTGACGGCTGGAAGACATCTTGGGCATAGCGACCATGAAATGACAGAGTCCTCTGTTCTTGAAGAAGAAAGGAGGAGGGTCACTAGAACTGTCACCTTAGACTTCCAGAGGGCAGACTTGACATCTTTATGACACTGATTGACAGATTCCCTTGGAAGGGAGTCCCAAAATTCAAAGGAGCTCAGGAAGGTTGGACATTCTTCAAGAAGGAAGCCTTATTAGTGCAGAAGCAGGCTGCTCCCCTGTGCCAAAAGATGAAATGGAGGGGGTAATTACCAGCTTGATTGAATAATGAGATCTGATGGTGACTCAGAGAAAAAGGAGGAGTTATAGTCTCTGAAAAAAGGGCAGGCCACTCAGGAGGAGTGCAAGTATGATGTGAGGAAGAAAATCAAAAGGGCATAAGTGCAACTAGAAATTCAACTGGCTGCAGATGTCAAAGACAACAAGAAATTTTTCTACAAATATATTAGCAAGAAAAGGAGGGATAAGGAGGACCTCTATCCCTTATTGGATCTGTGAGGAAACACAGTGATCAGGGATCAGAAGGATGAGGTATTTAATGCCTTCTTTGCTCCAGTCTTTCATAGTAGGACCATTTGATCAGTAGGACCAGGAGCCAGGCCCCTGACATGGAACACAGGGATGGGGAGAAGTTTGAAGCCCGCATAACTTACGAGGAGTTGGTTGGTGACCTGCTGCATCACTTTGACATGCATAAGTCTATGGGACCAGATGGGATACACCCAAGAGTACTGAGGGAGTTAACAGAAGTGCTCACCAAGCCACTTTGCATCACTTATGAGCGGTCCTGGCTAACTGGGGAGGTTCCATAGATTGGAGACTGAAAAATGTGTTCCCCATCTACAAGAAGGGCTGAACGAAAATCCAGGAAACTAAAGACCTGTCAGACTGATCTCCATGCAGAGGGAAGTTATGGATAGCTCATCCTGGTTGTTGTTATGCAGTATGTTCAGGAAAATCAGGTGATCAGGCCCAGGCAGCATGGATTACTGAAAGGCAGGTCTTGCTTGATAAAACTAATCTCCTTCTATGACAAGAAAGAAGGGGAGGGCTGTGGATGTTGTTTAGCTGGACCTCAGTAAAACTTTCAACACTGTTTTTCACATTTGTCTCCTGGAGATACTGGCTACGTATTTCCTAGACAGGTTTACTCTTTGTTGGGCAAAACACTGCCTCAATGGCCAGGCCTGAAGCATTGTGGTGAATGGAATTAAATCCAGCTGGCTATTCCTGGTGCTCAGTGTTGGGACCTGTTTAAATATCTTCATCTGTTATCTGGATGGGGAGATTGAGTGAACCCTCAGTAAGTCTGCAGATGACTCCACGGTGAGCAGGAGTGCTCATGTGCCTGAGAGTAGGAACGCTCTCCAGCAGGACCTGGACAGGCTGGATTGATAGGCTGAGGCCATGATTGGCCATGAGATCTAACAGGGCCTGGTGCTGTGTCCTGCACTTAGGTCAGAACAACCCCATGCCACATTACAGGCTTGGGAATGGACCTGGGTATGTTGATCAACCAACTGCTGAATATATTTTCTTATATATATATATATTCTTATATATATCTTCTCCCTGATACAAGAAATAAGATGAGGAAATGATCTGGAGTTGAACTAAGGGAACAATTAAGCACCCTTGCCTATGATTTTATCATATAGTATTTCTAAACTTTTGTGAGGAAAGAAACCAGATTTTGTAAGGGATATGGGAAGTGAACTTCTACCCATGTTTCAGAAGCATTCCTCCACATCTTAGTCATTATGAAAAATATGTACATAGCCAAGAAGCTGATTAAAGTAAGGATCAATAACTTTGTTTATAGCATAACAATTTTTGAAAGCATTGAACACAATTAATGATGGTAAAACTTCTAAGGATTCATAAAATTGCATCATATTGAAGTTACTTAAATGTGTTCCCTGGCCTGATATATGCCAATGAGATTCATTGTAAAGTACTTACCACACAAACAATTTACAGCACTTTAGTGTTTACCCAGAGATTTTTATGGCTGTTAACAGAGCTTGATGGTAGTAGCAGAAATTACTTATGAACATCATCTTCAGGAATTTATTTTACGGTTGCTTTTGCAATGTAACCTTTTGCAACCTTTTTAGATCACATTTCATTTCAGTAATTGTTTCACACAAATTCCACTGTTTATCTGAGTAAAAGATCATCTTGCCTTATAAGAGTTTGTTGTACCAAATAAGCTTACCTCTTGACTAGTAGCTTGACTAGTAGCAGTTTATCCTAATAGGCTTCTACAAAAAGCATTCTGTGGCATGCACAAAATCTACTTACAAACACATAATAAGGACCAGAGTTCTTTGCAATGCTTTGGTAAGGCTTTTTATATGACTTCTTGGAACATTCACTGGAACTGTGGAAAGCTGAAAACACTACATCTCAGACCACTTAATTGAAAGATTAATATTTCAATTTTTGCAGTTTGATTGGTTGGGGGATTATTGGTGGGTTTGGTTTTCTTTGTTACAACTAATGGCTTAGGTCAATAGTAATGATTCTAGAAAATAGGATAATGGTAAATCAGTCAGTGGTGTTGTCCTAAGAGAACTCATGCAAAATTTGTTTATCATAGATTCTCTAGATCTGTGCAAACCCATTTTCAGTAACATCTTGGAAGCTGTTGGAAGCTTGTAAACTGTTACTGTTCTTACTACAGTTCTAGGTGCCAAAAAAGAAAACTGCACTGTTGTACTGAATACTTTGTTACTTCAACAAGGAGGCAAAGATTTCAAAGAAATTAATTTCAAGGAAGCTGGAATTCCTCTATGAAAACATTTGTGGATACATTAAAATAAAATATTCTCCATATTCTTTTAATCTTTTAACTCAGTCCTATGGGACATAAATTCCTTTAAGAAATACTTGTTCTGCAAAACATTAACTCAATTTTTAGGCTTAGATTAGCACTTTTTGAAGAACAGAAGTAATTAAGAAAAATAGTTGTATAAAATATTTGCCTTTGAAGCATATAAAAAAGTCAACACTGAAGAACTTGGTTAATTGTTTATTAAAGTTTTGTCCCTCATGATGTTGTGCAAAATAAAGCACATATTTTCATAGTTGAACACAACTTAATAATCAATGCTTTATCACTGACACAGAGTTGCTTTGTAAAACTACAAAACAGCTCTGACCTGTTCCTTGTTCTGAGACACTGGCATGGAAAAAATCTTTCCAAAATCAGTGTCTTTTACAAAGAAGTAGAAACTTACCTTGCATTTTAATGGACCTTGCTATAAATTGAGGTAAATCATATAAAGTTAAACCCAAGCAAGCCTAATCAATCTTAAAATACAAATCATTGAAAATCTGTTACATTTGCTGTAACATAAATACTTACAAAGCTTACAAGTATAATTACATATTTAAATAATATACAAAGATTGTTTGATAATTTATAATTTCCTCTGATTCCTATTTTTTATGATCTGAGTTTAATATGATCTTTATAACAGTATCAGCGAGTAGAAAAGCAACTACAGTTTACCCTGCACAAAACAGAAAAACTGTATATTCAGGTTCAGCTACCTTTCTCCTTCAGAGGTGAATATAACAAGAGTATGATAACTTTGACATCATCTTTATCTTGCTGAATTTTCATTTGCTTGGTTTGCTAGTTAGCAGCTCCATCACTTCCTACCATCCCTACCTCCTTGATAGTTTTTTTTTTCATTGGTTAGTTGTTTTGTTTTGGTTTTGGTTTTGGTTTCATTTTTATATATTATTTTTATATATATATGTATGGCTAATTGCTTGAAACAAAACAATGCATCTCAGTTTGAAGCCTCCTTGCAACACAATGGAAACTGAACTAATGGCACCATTAGTTTACCATTTTCTAAAATTAGCATGTTCATACTTGTATAGCTGGGCACCCAAACTAATAACTCTTGTATAAAACTCCTGGGAGAAACAGAAAAAAAAAAAATTATTAATGTAGTAATGTAGAGTTCCATCAGGACCTGACCCAAGATCTGTTCAGCTGACTGCATTGTGACTGACATAGCACCCTGGTCTATACTTCTCTAAGCATAAACAGGCACCAAGATACTCTCTTTACTCTCTGCTCATTATTATCTTAATAGATGCCCTCTCAAACCCAGTCATCATGATATTTTGTCATCACTGGTGCATGCAGAATTCAAGCATCTGACATAATGCTTATTATGTTATCTGGTAACAGAGCTGTGTTATCAAAAATATTAAATGCTTCAAAATGTCTCATCTTTATAGGGACTACTGGGAACAGCCAACAAACCAAATAAAAAGCCCAGTGTCAGGGGATTACCATCCTTTTCAGGTATAAAAATTTGCCTGATTCTTAGAACAGTTACATAGGACACAAGAGACATCTTTTGCTTAAAAAGAGCAAAAAGCTCTAGCACTTGGTCTTAACAATAGGTCAATGAGGGAACCACCCTCATCTCCCAGAATAGTCACTGGACTATAGTATTCCTGGAGCAGTTCTTTTTCATATTCTAAAGCATTTGGCCAGAGAGAAATTGATAGTAGGCCTCAAATTAGTATCAGCAGAGTTTTTAATCTATCTCCCTTGTGAGGAAGGACTTTGAAAAGCCCAGAACTTTGGAATTTCAGGCAACTCTCAGTCTGCCAAGAATTTTTGTCAAAAATTCTATTGTCACGGATGCATTTTTCAGAGAGAGCTTTTATCCAAACCAGTTATTTATCATTTTTATTAAATAAAAAACCCACACAAACAAACCCGCAGAAGGTTTTGCCACACAGCAATCCACAGCATAAATACCCAGGTGAGTACAGACATCGATAAAAATATAATGTATTACCTTCTACCTTTTTTCACAAATCAACAGAAGCCTATTGGGATTTCATCTAGTGAACTTACAAAAATCATGACCTCAAATAATTTTAACAAATAAAAAGTTGGGAATATTGATATGAAGGACTCCAGCTTCTACAGAATAAGCTGCATCTTTGTACTTGATTATACTAATTTCTGCTATGTATTTTGAGGTAAAACCCTGGAATTCATAGGACTACAGATTCATCACTTTAGCAAAATTTCTGTTGCTTTGATAATTTTTGTTTTCCCTTCCAGGTCTTCTGTCCTGCTCACCTGCAAAAAGGATATGCGTTGTTACCAGTTTTTCTGCATATATACAGAAATCACAGCAACTGTTGAAGAGGCACATGTGAAAAAAAAGATACAGTGATGAAGCAGGATGGTATATACACACATGGCAGCAGCATTTTTTAAGATGCAGATTAGATTAGAAAAACTGAATCAACCCCTTCTGCACATCATGTTAATCAAAGACACATGCATCAGAGTGTGAATCAAAGGAATATGAGAATTTCATAGTATGGCGAAGAAAACTAACGTGGCATAGCTGAGTTATTGACGTGAGCTATCCTCCTGCTGTCACTTTTAATTCTCTGTGAACAATTGTCTCTAACATCCTTTAGTGCCAGAAACAATAGACACTGTGTGAATGATGGGGTCATTCAAGAGCTCAGCATACATTTTTTGTTTAGTATCTGAAAGTGTAAAGGATGGAAACAATCAAGCAAAATGACAACTTTGAATTTGCATTTGTAAAACAGAGATTTATCTCCAGCTGTAAGATAAGCAGTTATATTTCTACAAAGTAAAAATACATGTATACGTATACTTCTTTCCCATCTTAAAAATACTTCTGTTTGAATTGTACTCCTTCTTGCACACAATATTCATATCTAAGGAGAGACAGTTACTTCTTACCAGAAGCCTTTTGTGGCATTTTCCTTATATTAATTTTTTTATAATAAACCAAAAATAAATTACCTTCTTACTGGCAATTATGAGTTTCAAAATAATAATAAATTGTTAAATTAACTTTTATGCTTAGATAAGGCACACAAAAAGGTTAACCAGATGGCTCATGAAAAATAAGCTACTTTTTCACAGTGATGATTATTGATAACAGTAAAAATATTGTATAATAGCAAAACAAAAGCTTTTTGTGGCTTTAAAAATCCCATTCTATGTCTAATTAAGAGTAAACCTGTTGAAGTCAATGGATATTTTCTATGGTAGGAATACTGGTAAAGATGAATTATGAAAATCAAAGAAATCTAGCAATGATTTAAAAAAGCAGCTGTAATTCTGGATATATGGTGTGCTTTTTTCAAATACAGTTCAAACCACAGCAGAGGGACAGTTCTTGGAAAAATTAAAAATACTTGAAGAGGTGAGGGTTACTCTCTGAGGGAAGAGTTTGAATGCAAGATGAACAGCTATTCTCAAGCCATAGATTTGGGCTCTCTCACCACATACTCTTTACAAACTTACAACTTGATTATCTTTCCAGAAAGGGGTAATGCCTTCAGCAAGATGAAAGGACAGTGTATTTGTATATCACTATGAGTTAATTTGTTCCAGAAATATTATTCTAACATACACATTCAATGAGATGGTTGTTTGACCAGAGCTTAAGAGAACATAATTTCTGAAAAGATGGTGTAGCTTTAGGAATGGTGTGCTCTTTAGAAACAGTTGAAAAATGGCCATAAGGTTACTGTGCTCTTCACATCAATAAATTCTGTCATGGACCGTGAAGCTGCTTTGGCCATTGTCAGCCACTGTCCCAAAATAATTATAAATAAGATATTTCCATATTTGTTTAGAAGAAGGGGAAGCAAAAATTTTCACACCACCTGTTAATACTAATATAGCACTCGTTTTTTTCCTTTCTTTTCTAATGCAGTTAAATTTATAAGAGTCAAATAAAACCTAATTGTTTCTTTGGGTGGTTTCTGGTTTACTTGCTTGGTTTTTTGGTTTTGTGTTTGGTTTTTGGGTTTGTTCACACCAACCCTCACATCCCCAAGAAGTCCTTTGTTAATTCAAGGTCCAGCAGTGCATTTTCTTCACTGTTCCTCCACTACTGTGTTTAATGGTCTGCAGGAATCTTCTGGGCTATGTTTAGCTGTGTTACCTTTGTTTATCAGCCTAACCTCTTGTTCTTTTCCGCTAGCAATATCTGGTTTCTTCCTCTTTTTCACTAGGTTTTATCAACTTGTTGTGGCAGTTATTGTTCCCATGCAAAACCTTATTCTCTCTTAATAGTCCCTTATGTAATATTTTGTTTAAAAAGCAATTATGATCACATTACGATCCTTACTTCTCCAGCTACTCAGATTTGATTTCTTTCTGACTTCCATTAGCTGCTAAAATCATTGGAAGAGCCAAATCAGGAACCATGAAGGTGTCAGTTTTGTGGAATTGTTGCTAAATAATTCTTTTAATGGGCTCTGATCATAGGGTAACTAAAAGGTTGATGTAGCTGTACAAATTACTGTTTCATCCTATCTTAGTATTGAGATCTCTTGATTCTGACTTTGGATCGTAAATCATATTTTTATTCAAAAGTACAAACTATCATTGGAATTTCTGAAATGCAATATCCTTTAGAACTACTGATATTCAAAAGTTACTCTACTGTTATTACAATCGATTTATTCATTATTGTGTATTAAGCTTTCTCTCTTGTCATTCATAAACACCTTGAAACATGGTTCACAATACATAAAAAAAGGAAAAAAAGATGACTGCTAGAGTCTGTTTGTAGTTGTGTTGCAAACTGGAAAAAGCTAGCAATGCATGGGAAACACAGAGCCTTATGCTCTAGGATACCCACAAACTAGTAAGGCATTATCCATAATTTACTTTTATGAGCTTCAGTTTCAAATAAATTTTATGGACTTAATGGTTTGGGAAATTATTACGGGAAACAATAACTCAGAGTTGACCTTTTCTGAGCTACCTGTTATTTGATTGGTTTAGCCAGCAATGTCTTTAATTGAATTTGTCAGCAACAAAAATATGTGTTCTAACAGCTGCTGACTTACATTTCATAATTATTGTTATTACCTCAGATAAATATTTAAGCTGGCAAAGAAAGAGTGGGAGTAGAATAAAGTCACCTACAACAGCACAAAGTGAACCTCTCAATGGAGAATATATGGAACTGTTTAGAAATAGATTTTTGAATTAGCAGGAACTGCAACAGATTTTTGTCATTCAGTGAAAAAAATTGTAGAGCTGATGTTGAGGGTAAACAATGTGTTATTTCCTACAGAGATACATAGTATCATCAGAAAATTTACCTGAAAATTCAGGTTTAAATTCTGTAAATCCTCACTGCTGCTTACCAGCCAAAAAAACCTACAGACTTACAATCTTGCTCATTGTGCACAGGCTTGTGCCTTGTGCAATGCACTGTAGGAGTGACATCTAAAAATTTTTTTAAATTAAATAATTTAAAACTCTCAAATTAAAATAGTATTAAGCAACCAGAGTGCTGAATTTGAGTAGAAAAACTTGAATTCACTTAAAAATACTTCAGTTCTCATCTCTTAATATTAAAAGAAAAAGAAAAAGAAAAAATTGCACTAATTTTGTGAAGACGGAGTTCTTAGATTTTATTTGTTTGCTTGTTTGCTTTTAAGTGTCATAGTGTTATTAAAATATATGGCAAAGCGAGTAATCAAGAAATGTGTCATCTAGTCTTAAACAAAGGAATTTTTTGAGAATAAGCAGTGGTGTGTCAAATTTACATGGCAAGGGTTTTTTGTAGTGGGGAGGCTATTTCTGTCAGATGAAGGCCATGCCAGCCATCTCCAAGAGAGACCCACCACTGTCCAGGGACAAATTCATTGGTAGTAGCATCTCTGTTAATAACATATTCAAGAAGGGGGGGAGGAAAACCCAAACAAACATACAATTGCTGTTGGAGAGAGGAGTGAGAACATGTTAGAGAAAAAACCCTGCAGATTCCAAGGTCACAGATGCAGGAGGGGGAGGATGTGCCCTGGGCACAAGGACAAGAGAGTCAGGCTTTTCCTTTGCAGCCCATGAAGGTCCATGGTGCAGTAGTTATGCCTCTGCAGCTTGTGTAGGAGCCCACTCTAGACAAGGTGGATGCCTGAAGGAGGTTTGACCCATTTGTAAAACCAACACTAACACCACAGAGTCCTGGCAGAACCTATCATGTGAGGAGCCCACACAGTTTGCTGGCAGGACTTGTGATCCTGCAGGGGACACTTGGTGGAGCAGCAGTTTGTTCCTGAAGGACTATACTCTGTGGCAATCACCCACACTGGAGAATTCAGTGGCAGATCATTTCCCATGGGAGGAACCCCACGCTGAATCAGGGGAAGAGTGTGAGGAGTCCTTCCCCTGAGGAGAAAGGAGAGACAGAGGCAACGTGATGAACTGAGAGCAACTCCCATTCCCTGATGTCCTGCAGTGCTAGGGAGGCAAAGAAATGGAGGGCAAAATAGCTTAAGGAAGGGAGAAGGGGGAGAAGTGCTTTATTTTTTATTATCCTACTTTGATTTGATGATAAGAAATTAAATTAATTTTCTGAAGTTGAGTCTGTTTTGGGTATGATGGTTATTGGTGTGTGATCTCTCCCTGTCCTTATCTTGACACATGAGCCTTTCATTTTTTTTTCTCTTTCTGTCCAGCTGAGAAGGGAATGATATAATGGCTTTGCTAGGCAGCTGTCTTCCAGACAGGGTCAACACACCGCAAGCAGGTTTTTTTAAAAACATACTATTTTTCTGCCCTGACGAACCTTTTTGAAGTTCTTTTTTAATGGTTTGTTTTTGCCTACTTTCTTGTTGTAGAACTAAAGGAAATGGTTGACTGTTCTATGCCACTGTCAAAAAAACCTATCTACTTCAGGAAAGCATACTATTTATCTAGCAGATTGAATGGATGGGAAACTACCTGTAGTTCCAGCTCACACATCAAAATGACTACAGGATCAGGCCTTCTGATTTTCTAGATATGACCCTTCTTCTTACTGTCAATACTGGAGATCTTCATGTCAGAACTTAATGGAGAATTAAAATTTGATTATTGAGCTATTGGGAGCATGTGATGTAAGCTGGTTTTGGATATTGTGGTATTTATCAGAGACATCAAAAAAAGTCTTAACTACCAATCAGCCTTTTGTCAAGGAAGAACTTTAGTGGTTGTTCTAGACTACATAAATTAATTATATCAAATCATAAACAATGAATGAAAAATATTTTAGATCAGAAATGCACATCCAAAATCATTGATTTTAGCAGATGTTTCTTTAACATGCAAATCTTGGTTGTTTTTCTTAATAGTCATAACAAATTAGACACCTTTAAATATGTGAAAAAAACCCAAAAAAACCCTGTTATACTTCAGTTTAGAACTGTCATCAGTCTTGTTAAAATCTATTACATGCAATTTATGTCACATAATTTAAGTATAAAATATTGTAATTCAGGCACATAGGATTATAAACTATTGCCTATAAAATAAAATGTTATATATGAAAAGAAATTTTTCTCCAAGCATCAGACATTTTTAGGTTTTCTTCAGCTAGTGGACAAAAGTAAGATAACAGTATAACCTAGATCTTGTGCTGCTTATGAATCTTCCTTCAGTAGAAACGATTTCTTCTCTTATGCTTTTCTTTCCTTTCAGAACAATATAGATTCCACCAAGAAGGAGGATCTATTTATCTCAAATTTTAAGTGTAAATAGTGAAGTGATTTTGTGCTGATGGTAAGTGGTTAATTGAACAAGAATTTTTTAACCACAACTGCTATACTGCCTGGAAGGAAAAAAAACATCACAAAAAACTTTATTCACAGGGCATGTCATCAGTTTTGACCCATAAAATCTGATTTTTTACTCCAGGAGCAGTTGAATCTGCATAGACATCTGGGCTTTGACCCTTTTGTTGTGACAGCAAGATGTGAACTATTGTCAGAACATGAAATTGTTTTGTAATGTGGTTCTTTATCCTTAGCATTTGAACTCACTCCACCATCCATGTTTCAGGGAGCCAAATAACTGTCGAACTAAAAGAATGTTCAAACTCAACAAATCTAAACTGGCCTTAAAAATATGGTCTAGATGTCAAAGTTTAATATTTTAATTTTAGCTTGCCAAGCTATTGAGCTGACAGTTAGTACTAAAAATTTAATATATTAATTTAATACTCACTTATTTTTATTGATAATATGAAGTTCATCAGAAATGTTTTAGTAATAGCACATTTTTCTCTATAATCACGAAATGTAAAATATTTTACCTTATTTGCCTGCATCTACATTTTTCACCTTTTTCATAAGCCATGACAAATTAATTCTAAACTATGAAAACATACTATCTCCTCTGGGATTTATCTGAATTATTAAAATTGCTACAGATACATGCCTGTTGTTCCAAGAACCTGAGGTGCAGTGAATTCTAAGAGATATGCTTTTTCTTTCTGCACTATGAAAACTTGACCCTTAGAAGAACTGCATGTTGGCATTTTCAGGGCTGAAACTGTGCTCACCAAGCAGAGGAAACAAAAAAACTAATTTTTAAATTAAAAGAAATCAGTATGTAATAGAAGCAACCTGTGTGTAACTTTGAATATTATGAGATTTCTCCAGTTTCTACAAAATAGTAAGTCTGTGCAATTTGAATTTATTTTTCACAAACATACAAAACAGAAAATGTATGAAAGTTGAAAATTGTATTTCACTGTGCATCTACACAGATGCAGAATTATAAAATTGATATAAACCTTAAACATATGAAACTTCTATATAAATTGGTTTGGTTTTTTTTCATTTGTTTTGGGCTTTGTGTTTTTCCTATTTTTTATTTCCTGGCAGCTTTTTAGTAATATTTAGTGTCTTCAAGGAAATTTTATTCAGGATTTCAACCTGAAATTATAATAAACTATCTTTATTCAAGATTTTCAATCTTAAGAATTTGGCAGCAACCTAACTGTAGTGATCAAGAATTTTTTAACTGTGAAATATAAACACCAACTTCATATTTAATTAAAAAATACAGTGTTGCAAGAGAAGGCAGAAATAATTTGCATTTGTATGTTATATTTTACTTTCAGAATGAGAATTTGTTCATAAATTTGGGTAAAATTTGGGTAAAATTTTCCACGTGGAAAATACTTGTACTTTTACAGTAAGAATAGCCAAGTCAAGGGGATTATTTTATTATTACCAATAAATGTAACTTATATTTTAGCTAACTAAATAAGAAGATAATGAAGTTACATGATTTATATCACATTTTAATCTTTTACTATTTTGCAAAGGCAAGAAAAAACCCCATACGTTCAAAAGCAAAGTTCATACTGAAATTTAATTTTGTTATTATATTCACTCAACTAAATAGACGCTATTTGTGTGAAATCACTTCTGCTTTTAGACCAAGATGTAATAGGTGACACTACACTTCAATGAAATAATACAAAAATCTCACTCAAAATACTGATTAAAACAAGTAGGCATCTGGTTTAAAAAGTAACAGACTCCAGACTGAATGATCTTTATATATTAAATTCAGAAATAATTTAGATTGTTTACTGACTATTTCTAAGAATTTAGCTTGTGTAAACTCTCCATTTAGCAACAAGAACTGAAGACAGCAAAGAATAAGAATCT
Organism: Calypte anna; assembly: GCF_003957555.1. Classification (NCBI taxonomy): domain Eukaryota; kingdom Metazoa; phylum Chordata; class Aves; order Apodiformes; family Trochilidae; genus Calypte; species Calypte anna. The sequence continues at coordinate 44,479,086 of NC_044274.1, read as the reverse complement.
ATGCTACATCAGTGGTCCTAATGCTGCAATTGGTCTACACAATTTTTATGTCCCTGGGAAAGATAAAGTCATAAAACTTCTCAGTATCTAATGCTTTGAAAGGGTTTCTTGTATTCATGAAATTCTGAAACAGTAGTCTTGTTCATATAACAAGGCTGTATAATTGGAATGGTGTAACTATTGTTCCAGTTTTATTAATAGATGGATGGAAATATGGAAAAATACCACAAAATGGTCTCTAGCTTAATGAAAGCTTTGTGATTTCTCACTGAAAGATGAATCTGGAGGTCAGAACTACTGAGGGTCACCAGTCATGCTTCTCTAAACTGTGACTTACAGTAATTTGACCTTTCATTACTCACAACTGTTCTAACATTTAGAAATATGTCACTATCACCCCTGTTGTCAACACTCTAAATCTAAAAGCAAAAAGTAAAAATAAACTTGTTTCAGGTAGAAATTCCTATCCAGGGACTGTTATATAAGAGTTACGAGTATTGCTAAGATCAACAGAAGTCATGCTGTAATTTATTAGAGCCTCATAAAAGTTGCTCATCCAAGAACCATTGACAGGACACAGTGTCCTAAATTTATCATCCCTTCCTGTGCTTAGAAAACACAGAGCCCTTTACTGATTTGACATACTGGGCTGTCAACAGAGAGAGAAAATTCTGGAAAAAGACTGACAATATTGATATAGATCACTGAAATTTGAAAAGCTAACAATGTCCAGCATTGTTTACTGACTCATGCTCCACCAAACCACTTGCAATAAGCACCCTGATTTCTACATACATAGGAACCATGGATTAATTGAGAATAGGCACTGACCATGTATAAGTCAACTGCTCTGATCATACGGCATAAAGCTGATCTGTAAACACAGAAAAATTCTAATGTTTTTGTGACTCAGACTTCCTATATTTGAAAATAATCATAGAATTACAATTTTGGGAATTTGCCAAGAGATCCAAGAAGTTTTGTCATGCAGACATAACACTGAAGCATATTGCTCTAGCAGTTAAATCTGAAACAACAATTTAGTTGGTCAAAACAATGGATTCACACCAACTTACCACCTCACCACAGTGTCCTCACAGAGCAGTCAGTGACTGGAGGATGAAAAGTGTAAGACTCTTTGAGATTTCCCTGAAAGAGAAAAAAAAAGCATGGTTCATTTGCATTTGTACATAAGTACAATATGTTCTAAAAGTTTCAAGCAGAAAATCTAAATATGTTCATGAGAAATAAATTCTGCAAACAGCTATTATTGAAAGGCAACAAAACAAAGTGGAATTTGGAGTAATTGATGAAAGTGTCTAGCTCACATATGGTCATATATTAAATTATTTCAATCAGATTTTTTTTATTAAAGCATTCATAAGACATTATTTGTGTGTTCAACCATGTCTTAATTATAAATGCTTTCCTGCTATGTCACTGTACTAATCCAATTCTTTTTCAATGTACTATTTTTAGTGTAAAAATATACTGTCATAACTGAACTTACTCAACTGAACTTACTTAACTCATTGGGCTCACCAGAGGCAGTACCAAAACCAGCAGTATTTATTCAGGCTGTATGTTAATTGGTAAATTACCTTAAAAATTAGTGAAAGCAGCAGAACCATAGTCTCAGCAGTAGTAAAGCTATCTGTTAAGTATCAGAAACCAATGACAATCTCTACCATATGAATTTTCATTCCAACTCACTTATTTAGATCTTTTCCACTAGAAGACAAGCTTACAAATGTTCTGTAATATACTCAAGCCAAAACTGATGAGTGTCAAGTACACATTGAATACTGCAAGAATCTTTACAGCATATATTTGAATGTCATTCAAGGAAGATACAACTAAAACACACCTTTCCTTTCACGAATGTCTTGTTTTACTATGGTCTTGTTTCATATTGTAGCTTGGGAGGAAAAAATAATTGCTTTTGTGACATTAGCATTTCTATCATGCAAAGATATTCCCCTCTAAACTGAATTTTGTTTTAATTTCTTCATCTTATTCACACCTTCTTCCTTTTCTGCTTTTGTGGAATACACTGGCCTGTTGAGCCTTATGACAAACAGTGTAGTTTGGTTGACAAATACTATGAAATTATTTCATCACATGAAGGAGTCTAGACAAATAATGGTATATCTTTTTTTCCATAGTAAAGGATCACTTGCAGGGGGGGGGAAATAAACAACCACAACTCAAAAGCCACAAAACCCAGCTTTTTTTTCTCCTTGTTGTAGAAATTTTCATGCATAATTATTTGTTTGTTGTTTCACCTGTGTCATTGCATGCTATTTTTTATGCAGTCTTTTTCACATTCAAGGATCATACCCTCCAAGATCAAGAGCAGTCCAAACCAACAAAGAGGAAGTCAGATAAAAATGCAAGGGGGTCTGTAGGAATCAACAAGGCACTTTTGTCAAAACTCAAATATAAAAATTGAGTATATGAAAGGTGGAAAAAATTCAGGTAACCTGGGATGAATACACAGACACTGGGAAAGAAAACAGAGATGCAGGTAAGAAAATCAAAGCCAAGGAATAGCATCTGGTGAGGGATGTAAAGTGAAGAAGAAATGCTTTTTAAGTATGCCATCAGCTAAAGTAAGACCAAGAAAACCGCAGACATGCTGATGAGCATAGTAGGGGTGAAACAGGACAAGAGAAAGTGAATGACTTTGTTGCCTTGGTCTTAACTAGTAAGGCCTCCCCACACAGGCCCATTAGACCTTACCTCCATACCTGGGAAGGTGATGGAGCAGCTAGTAACCATCCTAGATTCACCAGATGGAGTTACACTTGGCCGTCCTGATAACCTTCAGGGTGAAATGACAGACTTGGTAGATGAGGGAAGAGCCTTCTTAGCCTTCCATATAGCTTTTGACACTCTCCACAGTAGCACCCTCAGATCCTCACACCTCACAATGACAAAGTATGGGCTGGATGAGCAGACACTGAAGTCAGTGAAAAATGGGATAAATGTTCACAGCATTTTGTTCAGAAAGTCTTCTTTGAAACCAGTAACCAACATTATGCACCAGAGGACAGTATTAGGTAATACTATGTTCAATGTCTCCATTAATGATCTATAGGATGAGGCAGAGTGTGGCCTCAGCAGTTTTGCAGAAGACACAGAACTGGGAGAAGAAAGTGATGTAAGAGTGTTTGTGCTGCAGTCCAAAGGGCAGCAAGACCAGCTAGAGAAATGGGCTGACAGCAGTCTCCTGAAATTTAACAAGAGTTCAAAAGCAGCTTTACACATATGGCCCTGGGGATCTTCTTGGACACTAAGCTGAACACCAGTCAGCAATGTGCATTTACCAGAAAGAAGGCAAACATATTCCTGAGCTGCAGCAGCAGAAGTGTTGCCAGTATGTCAAGGGAGGTGATCCTTTTTATTTCAGCACTGGTGAGGCCACATCTGGAGTACTGTGTCCACTTCTGGGCTTCCCAGTACAAAAGAAGTACTGACATACTGGCAAGAAACAATGAAGTAGAATGAAGATGTGGAAGGGACTGGAGCATCTCTCCAGTGAGGAAAAGATGACAAAGCTAGGACTGTTCATCCTATAGAAGAATAGGCTCAAAGGGACATGCATCAGTGCATGTAAATTAGTGAAGGGAGGGTGAAAATAAAATGAAGTCAGGCTTTTTTATCTGGTGTCCAGTGACAAGATAAGAGGCAATGTGTACAAGAAAACACTGTGGAAGGGCTGTCTGAGTATCAGGAAACATTTTTACTGTGAGGATGATTGAACACTGGAAAAGTTTGCATGGAAATGGCCATGCAATCTCCATCCTTTTAAATATTTAAAAAGCATCTGGACATGGTCCTGGACTATCTGCTCTGAGTGGCTATTCTTGAGTTTTTTTTTCCCTAAAAATCCTAACTATGTTAAGAATCAGGGACATTAAAGGAAATTATTAGGTTGAAGCAAAGTTTAGTTGTTCATCAGATGCTTTTTTATGCAGAAAAGCACAACTAAGATATACTGAAAGAAAAGCTACTTCCTGAAATCGGAAATACTTCAGGAAAATGCCAACAAAACACAAGTGGCACAGCTTTAGAATTGCCTTTTTGTCCTGAATTTAAATCTAAGCATGAGCATGGATTTAGGTATTTATGACCTCCAAATACCAAAGTATGTATAGACATGAAAGTTTCATCACCAAGATTCCAGTAATTTAATTAAATGTGCAATACAGCCTTGATCCAAACCCTGATGAAATCAACATGAATTTTCCAATCATCTGATTGGGCTTTTGTCTGGACTTCCAGACTAACAATTTACTGAATCGCATAAATAAAAAGGCAGAGTACAACCACAGATTACGAATTTTCCATTGTATGGAAGCTAATCAGTTTGCAGAAAAAAATATCTTTGCAGACAACAGGATTTTAAAATAAATATAAGAAATAAGTTTTTCTTTCAGTATGATTTTTTTTATATGAAGACACATTTTCTGTACTTTCTATAAGAAAGATTTTTTTTACTAGAGCATCTAAAGGTAAACATATGGACTCAAACATAGACTTCCAGCATACTTGTTGCAGTGTGGTTATATTTAAGAATCAGAAATAGATAAAAAAAAAAAATACATATTCTAAAGCTGACTTAACCTTATTCTATGGTACTAAATTTTGTTCATAACTTCATAGTGGTGCCAAATGTCTTATATCTACTTATCAATCTACCTTTCAGATACCTTTCTGATCTTGGGTGGCTAGAATATAGTACATTACAGCCCTAACTCAAACAAAATGAAAAACAGCCCCATGAACCTGTCTCAAAAAATACAGATATTACATTTTTGAAACTTTTACATCTCTTACTTTTTTGTTATAAGCTTCTAAGAAACAATCAAAATATTTCAGATTCTTTATTACTGTTGGAGACTGAAATAGTAAACTGGAAAGATCTCAGCTTCAGATCTGGAAAGTGCCAAACATTACTGAAGTGCTGATTCTCTGTGATGCAGTTTCTCACCTACTGTAGAAGAACCCATTATTCTGAACTGGTATCAGAGCTTGAAGAATTATTTTTTCCCTGTTGAAAGTAGAGGAACATAAAGTTGTATAAACTGCAAGAGAAGTATGTTTGGAGCACTTATTTTTTATGATCTTGCAATGCCTTCAAATGTGGTGAAACAAGGTTGTATATAACAATGGACTGAGTTAATCATTTTGAAGTCAAGAGGGTTTCAATATCAGCTACATCTTCCACAGTGACACTGCAGAATCAATTAAAAAATGCAATTAATAAGAGACATAGGCTGTCAGTGTTGGAGACTAATTCAAATTGCTACTGTAAATACACATTTTCATAGACTTTAACACTGTGGTGTGTATGGAAGAGATATCTTAGGCTGATGCTCTACACCAGTTAGTATTTCATTTGCATATATAAAGGCATCAATTAAATTGTTTTTTTACTTAAGTTGTTTAATTGGTCACCACATCAAAGGAATGCTGATTAAGCAATATTAACTCAAAATATGTCCAAAAAACTGGAGCACTACCCAATTCCCTTTTTTATAAACACATGCAAGCAGAATTAATTCACTCATTTATCTGTATCCTTTGTTCCTCTAAGCTCTGTGTTTTAGGTGTTTGTATTGAGTTTTCTTGCTCCAGATACATGGGATTTCATAACCTGAAAATTAGTCTGTCCAGTTCACCACTATTCTAAAGCTTTCTTCATATTCAGTATAATTTCCATTCCTGTTAACTCTGTTAACAGGCTGAACTGTTTCAAAGTTCTAGGAGTGGGATAGAAGTCTGGTAGGACAAAGTTTTTCCTGTACTTAGCATCATGTGTGCCTTTCAACCTCTCTTCTCCCTGATCTATTTTTTCCGCCTATCTTTGCATGGCTCTTTTTTATTCTTACTCAATTTGTTTTAATAAGTTAAATGTTAGGGGTCATTTAATTCTCATCTCATTATCATTAAAGATATCAATATATAAGCATAGCTATGAGTCCAAATCTCAGATGATAAAACCTCAAAAATCACCAAGATCAATAGCAGCTGAACAGTGTAGGTGAATATCATAAGGTAGATATGGAAACCCTTCAATTTGTTTTACTAAACTTGTAGATACAGAAAAATCTCTAGTACTTAATAAATGGCCACTGCTCATCTAAAAGGGAAAGAACAAACAAACATGCAAACAACCCCACAACAATTCCAGGAAAAAACCAGTGCATTACATTTATAGAAATGCCAAGAGTACTACATTGTACACAAATATAAAATGCCAGTGATATTTTCAAAAAAATACTCTCTCCCCACAAAAAAGTCTCGTCTTCTTTCTCTAAGTATAAAACATATGAAACTGAAAGTCACAGCCCACAAACCTTGTGTAAGCATCCATGTCACACCATGTTATATCCATGGAGAGGAAAGATTTGGACTGTGCCAAGGACCTGCCAGCACATCTTGGACACAGACTATTCGGATAGATTCCAGGTATGAACTGGTCACTGGTAAATGAGGATGACAGTATTCTGCTATGTCACTGACATGCGTTATAAAGAAAGTCACTGAAGAACACTGTGAAAGCATGTGAATCTATGTGAATGAATGTTATTAGGGCTAATTCTCTTGTGGTTGTCCTTCAGTCTTCCTTGTAATCACTGTTGTATTATGGAAACTGACATTGATTGTATTTCATGTCTTAGGTATGCAAAGCTAGCAGTCACCAGAGAAAAGAGATGATGTCCTACTGTCACATTATTCTGCCTTCTCCATTGTCACTCCCCTAATTCACAGTCAGCGAGTCTAGAGAGTTCAGCACTATACCTTAAAGAGGGTGTAATTGTCTACAAGGCTGCCTCTTTGATGACAGTCTGATAAATGTCACACCAGTAAAGGGAAAGGGGTAGAAGCACATGGTAAAGGAACTAGAAGTTGAGTTGTCTGCAGACTAGAGGTACTTAACCTGAATTAGAGTAAGTTTCAGAGACATGGCTCAACACTTCTACCTTTCACTTAAAAAAACACAAACATTTGAAGGTAAGAAAGACTATAAAATTTTGATACAAACCTAAAGTTCTCCCTTCATAGTGCTTTTTTTCTCCCATAAAACTGGAAAATGTGATTTGTATTTAAAAAACGTATTTAATGAAGAGATCGTACTGTCAAACCCTCCACAGGCACCTCCTTATGATGGGGGAGGAGCTTGAGTGCCTTTGTGAAGTTGCAAGCTATGCTGGTGGTGGTATATGCCTCCAGTAGGGTCTCCCATGCTCTGTGGTGAACTTGCCACTGGGTGCCGCAACAGAGGAGCCCCAGAGAGGAGATCCAAGGACTCCCTGAAACAATCCCTCAGCTGTGGCCACACTGACTGCCAGCAGTGTCCACTCTGGCCTCCAGTCGGGAGACATGGAGACACCATCCATAACTGAGCTGCTGCCTCCTTTGAGAACATACATGGGATCAGTCTGGAGGAGAAAAGACAGAGCAGAAAGAGCTGTGCCTTGGCTGTCCCCTCACATGAGACTTTCTTCTGTGCCTTTTGCAGCCGCACTGCCTGTTCTGCATTGGCCTTTTCAGCCATCAGCGCGCCTGCAGCAAGCCTGGGGAGAGACTTTCTGAAATCTTCCTTCATGAAGCAAAGCCATGAGGATGAGGATGATGTACTGTCAAAAGTTGCTTCCTTTTTAAGAGCAAATTTTCCTTGCTGATACAGTGCTCATAATCAACATTGTCTGATAATCATTCTCGAAATACCTAAATACACAGAAAGTGCTTACTCTCATCGCTAGAAAGGTGATGAATTTGAAAATAAGATGCAACATTAAGACTGTGAAAAAGATCTGTTGCTCAAATAAAGTTTATATTGTGATATTCCTTATCTAGCCACTTGTTTTCATTCAGAAAAAATAACACTCAGAAATGTGTTATAGGATCCAATTAATAATGCTCAGGAGGGGAGGAACTATCAGTCCCTCAGATTAAAACATTTAAGTGTGAATTATAACAAAAATGGGAATTTTAACATATAGCAAGTCTGAAGCCTAATTTAACTCAATCTGTTTCCTTAAAGAACAAGAATGCAAAGCTCTGCAAAGAAGTTAGGTTAGCCAAAGAGAAAGATATTTGGTCTAAAGTGGCCAGAAAATATTTCTTTTTTCTGGAGATGAAAAGGAGTCACAATGTAGATGTGCAAGAAGGATACTGAAACGAGATGATTTAGGTATTTTTATCTCATATGTTTTATAAGAATAAAATATTTTCCCTTTTGATATGTTTCTTTGAATACCTTCCTGATCCAACATTCACAGTCAATCCATGCTATTCAAGGGCACCTGTATATTAGTCCAGAAACTGGCAGCAGATGATGAAACTAAGAGTTGGATTTGCATTTGAAGATCTGGCTACAGGCTGTTAAGATTTCTCCATTGCCTCATCTCACTTTCACCAATGGACTGAAACACAGTTTCTCTCCTAAGGTATTACACAAGTAGGCAGCCTTCCAGGAATGACTTTATGGCCAAGTAAATCAGTATTTCTCCTCCTGTAAAGTCATTCTCAGTAGTATTGCTATTTAGAGGCAGCACAACGAAGAATAATATCAAGAAACAGCGGGAATGTAATATCCCCAGTGGGAATGTAGTAGCACAGGAAGCAAATAGAGGGGTTTCAGGCTGCTATTTGGTAGAGATTTAAACTCTAGTTAACAGGCCCCTGTAGAGAGATAAACTGAAAACATGTTAAACCCTTTTTCAACTATTAGAATAGCATCAGAGTTGTTCTACCTTGCATTTGAAAAAGTTTGTCTATTTCCATTCCAATGCTGTTGCAAATCCAAGCTGCAAAGAGAGGTCCTAAATTGTAGGAAAAAAATGAAATAGCAGGGCAGGTAGTATTGCTCTCCTCTATTAATATGTGTTGGTAATACTAGCGTAAATGTTAGTGTTTGCTATTCAGGAGACAGAAGCTCCTAGCAGACTTATCAAGGGCTGAGGCAAAAGCAGCAGCCTTGATAAATCCAGGATGTCATTGTGTGGGGCAGCCATGAAGCAAAATAAGGTCTCTGCTCTTGACTAGAGTCACTGAGGTCACCTCCTGTTCCCTTTGACAGTCCCTGGCCACACTTATTCCACCCATTCCCTTGTTTTTGTTCAGATATTTCTGGTATTTGGAAAACAATCATATAATGTTGAGGAATTTTTGTTGTTTTTGTTGAGGAAAATTTTGCCTCTTATTTGTTTTATTATCCAAGTATTATAGAATTAATTCTCATATTGATTGTACATTTTTATAAAAACTCTAGATTAATACACTGACTAGTCCATAAACTTTCTAAGGTGAAAAGTGCTGACATACACTTTTCTCAGAGTACTGGGCACAGAAGAAGTTGTAGCAAACCCATCTTCTTCATTTGATCTACTTTACTATGCTTTGGACACAACTGCAGTAGTGGCAATGCTCTGTACTTTCAATAAAGCTAAAAGGCATTTTATAAAACCCACCAGACCTCTTAGTATAATTAAAAATTTGGCAAATAGAATGCATATACAAATTGCCTTCTATTACTACCCTACTTTGTTTTTCCCTCCCCACATTTAAAAAGTGATTTGTTTCTATAGCCTGCTATCTCTGCTCTTTTACTGGCTCTTTTATGTATCTAATTAATAGAACCAGTACTCAATACCATTTGGTATTTATGAAAATAGCATACTACCTCACAGAAATTGTTCAACAATTCCTGTATAATAAGAGACATATTCTATCAATAGATCAACTGAAATGTCACAAAATGCTACAAAGCAGGTATTGGTAAGCTGAAAAGTCTTCAAAAGAAGAGCAAAAGGAAGGAAACAGAACAAACTCTGAAAACTTTGTAATTATTTCTTCTGGTTATGACCTCAACAAGAGTTAGTTATAAAATATACCCTTGAGCAGTATTCTAGGAAACTTTTACCTATATGCTCTGATTCTACTTTTTCTGCAAGTCTATATTCTAAAGAAAACATCTGATCTATTAGAGAAAATGAAAGATATGTACATACTCAGAAAGTTAAGGTCTGTAGAATATATATATATGCATTTGTATATATCGAATGTACTACTGTTAATGCTAATGTTAATGCACTACGGTGCATTTTTCAAAAATTCAAATATATATGAATGGAATTCCCCAGTACAAAATCTTTTGATGAGTGTTAAAAAATTGGCAACTACAGTTTAATGGGGATGGCTTTGAAGAAAGCATGTAGTCCAGTACTGGCTGAGTGAAGCCAAGCTTCCCAAGGTCAAGTTTATAAAAGAAAAAATTTCACGGGATCACAGAATTGTTATGATTCCAAATGACCTCTAACATCACCATGTCCAACCTTCAACACATACCCCTCCAAAAAAAAAAAAAAAAATTGCCATGACCACTAGAGTATATCCTGATGGAGCATACTCCATCTACACAATATTTGAATACGTCCGAGAATGGTGATTCCACCACCTCCCTGGGCAGCCAGTTCCAGCACCTGGCTACTCTTTCAGAAAAGAAATTCTTCCTCAGATCTAATCTAAACCTCTGCTGGTGTAACTTCAGACCATTTCCTCAACTCCTATCACTGTTCACTTGAGAGAAGAGGACACCACCTACCTTTCTACAACCTCCTTTCAGATAGCTGTAGAGGGCAATAATGTATCATCTCAGCCTCCTCTTCTCCAAACTGAATGTACGCAATTGCCTCAGCCTCTCCTCATAGGTCTTGTTCTCCAGACCCTTCACTATTGGAATTTGCTGCCATTCTTTGAAATTGCTCCAGCACCTCTATGCCTGTCCTGTAGCACAGGTTCCAGAACTGAACATAGCACTTGAGGTGCAGCCTCACCAGTGCTGATTAGAGGTACATGATCACTTCCTTTCTCCTGCTGGCCACCATATTACTGATCCAGGATACTGTTTAGTCTTGGCCACCTGGGCACACAGCTGGCTCATATTCAGCCAGGTGTCAGCCAGCACCCCCAGCAGAAAAGTCCTTTTCTTTCACCTATTTCCCTCTTCTCACAGCATCTAAGAACTGCATCCTGTCTCTAATTCTTCCTGAATATAACACATTTTTACAGATGATAGACATTATTGTAGACCATAAGCAATAGTACATAGAGGTTAAAAGCAAAAGAGCCACGAGTCAAGTCTTCTGAACACATGTGGCAAGCAAGGCACATTTTTCTTAATGGAAGTTAAAAACGAATAAATAAATAAAACCTACAGAAATTAACATTCATATTACAAACAGTATAAATTTAGAAAATATTATTCTGTGGTTGCCAGTGCTCTTTCAGTGTTTCTTTCTTCCTGGTACATCCATTCTCCATGTAGTATAGCTAAGAAATTGTCATCAGGTAACTGAAACCTCTTTCATAGTACTTTCATACAATTATTTATTTATTTATTTAATGTAAGACCTTTAATCATACTTTGCAAAATGGTGCAATATCTTTTTAGACTGAAAGCAAAATAAAAGCCCTTCTACTGATAAAATGTTTTGTATTACTAGTCATGTTGCACTCACGATTACAGTTGCATTAGTTTAAAATATGCACAACATTTTCTATCTGTCATATATGTCACTAAAGAAACTGAATATATTAGGATCCTCTTAGACTGCTGTTTCATTAGCCATCTTTATTAACAGGTTCTTTAAATACCAAATAACAAGGAAATTAGTGGTACTGATCGTATTTTTGATCATGGGTCTTGTGTGCAACAATAATTTGGTTATAGTCAGCAATATCTGGATCTTAAAAAGAAGTATTCATGTATTGAGGTATAGTTAAGGAGTTCCACTGCAAAAGGATAATTTGCATTATGAAGTCTCTTACATAAGATGTAAGATAGAGTACTAGCCAATTGTTGTCTCAGTAGTTGCACTGCTTTTTCAGGAGGAGGAGAAAAAAAATTACTATATCACTTTTAAAAATTTTTTTTTTAGACAGATTTAAAATAAAAATCAGTCCATCATTTATAGGAAGCTGCAGAATAAATTGAATTTGAGTTAATTTGGCTTCTTTCTAGATATTATTTTTCACAGTATCCTCTGAATGGGAAGATATTGTGATATTTGTGACTAGAGAAGAATTTCTGTCAAAACTCTCCTTCAGAGATTCTGTGTGTATCCTGTCTAATACCACTTCAAGTGTGCAAGTAAGCAGAATAGCTAGGAATGACAAGTGCACTGCAAGAAAATTCGCACAGATGCTAAGCAAAAGCAAGACTAGATTCAGGTTCTTGCAGCTGCAAAATTAACTTAAGCAGTGCAGCCCTGTCACCTAATGCAAATTTAACTACAACTTTGATTCACTGTCATTTATCTGAATTACCAAAATGACAAACTAATTATGATGTAGGAGTTAGATGCCTTTTGTCTTGTTAAATGACTTAGTGATACCTGTTATGCTTGATCTTCTTGAAAATTAAAACTGAAAAAGAATAACAATGTAAGCAATTCAGCCATCACCTGAAAAAAAAAGATTTCTTAACAGGAGTTTCTGCTTAGGACTCTTACAAATCTGTGCTCACATTCGGGGTAGGTGGAGAATTACTGCCATCTACTGGACAAATTCCTTTCCTGATTTAACTTTAAAATAAAATTGAATGTGGTGTTGGTTTTAGGTTTTGTTTTGCTTTCTTTGTTGCTATTTCTTTGGTTGATTGTTTCTTGTTGTGTTTTTGTTTGTTTATTTTTTGTTTGTTTATTTTATTGCTGTTTGTTTGATGTTTGTTTTGGGGTTTTTAGTTGGGTTTTTTTGTTGTTTAGTTGGTTTTGGGTTGGACTGGGTTTGGTTTTGTTTTGTTTGTGGGTTTTTTGTTTGTTTTTTGGATTTTTTTGTGACTAAAATAATAAAAGATTACAACTCTCTGCACTACTGAAATTTTGGTGTATAACATTTGTGTAATCATGTAAATGTTCAAAACTACAAGGGCATCAAAATTGTAAAATTATGAAATTATGGACCTAGAGTTTCCCCCCTGTCCAAAGTCTCAATGGGGAACTAGGCAATTAAACCAGACCAAAAATATGAACTAGAGGGCCTAAATATTTCCAGAAGTGGGAGATGAGAATATAAAAAGGGAGGGGGAAATTGAATACAAAGAGGCTTCTGTGAGGAAATATTTGTTTAATTATATAGCACAAATTTCAATATGACTGTTTCATTTGTTAAGACAGTATTTCATCAAAAATCCCTCAACATTTAAAAATAGCTTATGTTATGGATAGGTAAGAGCTGGCTGTTCCAGAAAATAAATTAAAAATATCAAAACAACTCACAAGAAATAAAATAAAATTAAAATACTAGCAACAATGATCATAAAAACAACATCAGTAATAAACAACAGCAACAATGACAACAACAATAACAGTAACAGCAACAATAATAATAGTACTACAAAAAAACCAACAAGCTAACAACCAAAAAGCTCATTTTACCCTCCTGCTAGGAGACACCTTATTAAGACACAAAATACACGAGTATTTGGACTAAAAGTCATTCATATTGAATGTAAAGTAAGCAATACCATGTGGCCTACATAGCACTGGTCATTTTAAGATCTTTTGTTAAGTAATTCTCAGTGATCTTTGAGCTATGTACAGTCCTAACTGTCTCCCCAGACATCACTGACTATTCCTTTCCAGCTGAAGGCATTTAAGTGTTTTCATTTCATATCTGCCTGCTGCAGATTTCCAAACAGTCGAATGCTCCAGACTGAACTGTAATGTGGACATCAGTATTCAGCCTCCCACATTTGCAAGTCTAAACCAGAATGCCTACAGGCATCATATTCTACCAAGAGAGAGATAAGATTACATGGTTAGGCTCTATTTGCTTTCTTGAGGGTAGCACAACTCTATTAATATTGTAATTGCATTAAGATATTTTCATTTGCCTAGAAATTAATGAAACTGGAAAGAATTTGCAATGGAGGATGGGGAGGAAATAGCACCAGCTAGTATGAGGAAATCAGGTCAATTGAACTGAGATAAAGAGGTGAAATGTGCAATGATAGGCTAGCTAATTAAGTAATATAAATATAATTGCAATACACCTACAGAGTTTAGGAGTGAGATGAATGAGAACTATGTTTACTTAGTAAACTGATCGGTTAATTTCAGGCTATAATGCCTGAAATATTTGCTGTACTGAGGAAGCTTGCACCAAGTTTTATTATACTTCAAAGTGCATGGTGAGGAATCTGTTTCCTCCTGCACTGGGGTTTGCAAAGCTGGGGTAGGGCTTTTTACATGGGTGTACAGTGAGACAAGGGGAAATGGTTTCAGACTTGAAGAGGTGAGATTTAGGTTAGACATTAGGAAGAAATTCTTTCCTGTGAGGATAGTGAGACAGTGGAATAGGCTACCCAAGGAAGCTGTGGCTGCCCTCTTCCTGGAAGTGTTCAAGGACAGGCTGGATGGGGTTTTGAGCAACCTGATCTAGTGGAAGGTGTCCCTGCCCATGCAGGGGGGTTGGAACTGGATGATCTTTAAGGCCTTCCAACTGAAACCAGTCTATGATTCTATGATTTTATGCCTTTCCATCTAATCACATTTACCCACTTCAAAAAGCAGTTGTTAAATTCATCATACTGGTATTTCAATGTCATAGATTACTTATGGAGGCCTAATTTAATCGTAAACATATTCTCCTGAAGTCTAGAAAAGCTAAGAAGGGATTGAAAGTCAGTTATCCTCAGATTAAGAAGATGCATAGACAAGTCTTACAGAGACGTTTTTATTAGAACTATGAAGTGATCAACACCATTTGAAAAATATAATCTCTGTAATTTTATGAAATGTTGTAGTGAATCTGTGCACTTTCACTTTTGCAGGAAATTGAGAAATATACATAATCAGTCTGGTCAAAGTCATTCCCTGTCAGTAACACAAAAGATGTGCAAGGTGGGTTCAATCTTATATAAATTGTCACGTTGTAGAACCACTTTTTATTTAGTTCCTGCATCAACTCCATTCTGTGAAGTACCTAGACTTGTTATAAGACATTTATGAGTTAATAAACAAAAAAAATTAATAAATATTATTATCTGTTAATAAAATGGAAGTCTCCCTTAATTTTTTTAATAAACAAAAAATATGATTTTACTCAAACTGCTACCTCCCTAAAGGAGCTGCACCTGTGAACAGCTTATCTTTTAGTTTCCCTTGCTTCTTAATATAGTACAATCAATATTTCGTGATATTTGCCTGTGTAAAGTAACATACTTCTACTTACACTCTGATTTTCTTTGCACTCTAATCCTAGCTGTGGTCTTAATACAAACCTGTGGTCTTAAGGCAAACTTTCTGACTTGCTAAAGCCACTAGTCTGTGCTGTTGTATAAGAAATGTATACTCCACAGTTTTTTTTCTTTTGAATACAGTTGAGGTAATTTTTTAAGCATTTTTTGCACTGTTAAATAATACTCACTAAGTATTTTAGGTCTGAATTAAGACCTAAAATCTGAATATGCACCTGCTACATAATGAAAATTTTGAATGAGAAAGTTTATCACATTTAAACTATCACATATGTTTTAGTTCTCCTTTGGTCTTCTACGAGGTATAGAAAGTTGTATTAGGTTAACTGAGATATTAAATCATTTAGCTTTCAAGACCTAGGTAATTTCTCTAACAAGGATAGCATTCAGTGGGAAGAATATGTGCAACTACAGATGTTAATTCAAAAGTTATGAGAATAAGAAGGAAGAAAGAAAAAAAAAAGGAGAATGAGGAACCAGTAACAGAACTAATTATAAATGCAGAGTACACTTAAGTATTCCTTGCAGATACTTAATGATTATGGATAAGTATTAAGCTAAAGCTTCAACAGGATGTTAGTGCTATTTAGAAATACCTATAGTTCAGATGTTTTCAGGGACAAGGGGAAAAAAAAAACAAACCAAAAAGTAGTCCCTAAAGAATATACCTGGTACATTTTAATGGGATCAGCATAGCCCCAGAGGTAAAAATATTGATTCTCCTATACTTCTAATATATATTTAAGAGACTCTTTTTTGTTCTTTTTTTGAACTGATTCTTGCTTCATTATAACAACAGATTCATAGTAGAGGCTACATAATATTTTTGACATGTGAATTTGCTTTTGATTTTTCTACATATGAAATTATATTATCTATTTTAAAAAAACAACACACCATAAAAAACTTATAAATTTGAAATAAATTTTATTCTTTGAATATAAAAATGTGAATTTTACATTTTGCCATACTGTAAAATCTTTGCTTGTAAAACCTGTAAGCAGCTTCATATAAGAGATTGCCTGCAGCTATTTTCTCTTATTATCTCCTTCACTCAATCAGCCGATAAGGACAGTCCTTTCTTGACAAAGAAGATTTTATGTTTACAATATTTATCTTCTCAACATTTATAGTATTTCCACTTCCCTGTAAATTACTGTTGTCTGTGAAGCATATAATTCTTAAAGTACATATCAGGAGCATCCTAGTTACATTTTAATTTTCAGTTTTGAAAGAATGAATAGTAAATATATCTTTTGAGATAACAAACCCAGCAAACGTTTGCTGATCAGATGCATGCCAATTCAAGATGACAATTAGGCTTTTTTGTAACATTAACATTTTTATTAATGTATCACAGAAACATATCAAAGAAAGTCTATAATCCCAGAATGTATATCTAGTTAAATTTTATACACTGTATAATTATCATATTTTTTGCAGAACTACAGCCCTTCTTGTCACATAGAGCCTTGCCTTTAGCACTTTAATAAACTCAAATTACAGGCAATGAATCTGAAGCATTTTGCAGGTAATAAGCAGATCAAATATTCTTGAAAATGGATAAATCTATTTTAATATCAGATTGTTTCCATGGGTGTTTAATTACCCATACATTGCTGAACATAACATGAGCCAGAGAATTTTTAATCATCTACCAGCAATGTGATTTTGATTATGTCAGTGCAAACTCAGTTTGCCTATAGTTCGGATACCACTAGTTTAGCAGCCTTACACATACAGGAAATTTATTTCCATTCCACAAAACCTCAAATTAAGAGATCCATGAATTTTTCAATGTGCTTAGTTCTACCTGGTAATTATCATTATCATGACTGAATTTCAAACATATTTATTATTTAAATAATACTATAAGATTTATGGTTTTGAATTGTATTGTAATAGAGATGTCACAAGCACAAATCCCAACCTTTCTCTTTCCCTGATTCAGTTTTATTACAATGTATTTACATTCCATTTCCAGTTCAGGAAATCAAGGAGAAATATTAATCCATGAAGAAGTTTAGGTAAATGAGTGCCATTAGCTTTAAATGTGTGATGCTGGAAATAATCTGAATTTATACATTATAGTATGCATTTATACGTATATAGGACAAATATATGTATTTATACATATATACTGTATTTTCTCTTCCTTGTCCAGCTGAGGAGGGAAGTGATAAAATGTCTTGGTGAGCACCTGGTGTCCAGCTGAGGTCAACCTACCAGACTACATATACAGCCACCCTTTTTAAAGGGCTTAGATGTTAGCTTAATAGCCTTTTTTTAGTCTTAAAAACTAGAATTTTCACACCTGTAGTTGCATGGAAAACTCATAAGGTGTGACACTACTGATTTCTAAGGACTCAAAACACTGAAGTCTTACACCCTACAGTTTCCTCTGAAGTAAATGTATAATTCAGTATGAGGTCGACCTACAGTGATGTAGGGGAGAAAAGTAAGAACAGGTTATAATGCCACCAATTTTGTTTGCCTTGACAATCTCTGAAAACCTAAATGAAATTAAATAGGTGTGGTCCTAAGAAATCCACGGTATGATAACAAGTATTATACACAAAATATGCCAAAAACCCAGGTAGATCTTACCCAAGCAGAATTCACCAGTTATAGGTTTGCTATGTGCCATTTATGTGACAATTATGTATACGTCATCTATCCAAAGCAGTAAAAATAATTTCATTAAGACAATAGCTCTAATTTTAATAGAGATGTCTTCTAAGAAGGCAAAAATTCATAGAATCATAAAGATTAGAGAGGACCACTAGGATCACCAACTCCAACTGTCAGACCAATGTCACCAGTCAACTAAACTATGTCCTCAGGTGCCATGTCTACACCTTTCCTGAACACTTCCAGAATGGTGATTCCACCATGTCCCTGGCAGCCTGTTCCAATGCCTGACCATGCTTCAATAAAGAATTTTTTCCTAGTATGTAATCTAAACTTCACGACATTTCACCTCCTATCACTGTGAGAGAAGAGACCAATATTCACCACGCTACAATATCTTATCAGGTAATTGTAGAGAGCAACAACGTTTTCCCACAGCCTCCTTTACTCTAGACTAAACAATACCATTTCCTTCAGCCACTCCTCATAAGACTTGTGCTTCAGACCCTTCACCAGTATTTTTGTTCTTCTTTAAACATGCTCCATTAACTCAATATCCTGATTGCAGTGAGGGGCCTTAAACTGAACACAGTATTTAAGTTGTGGCCTCATCAGTGCTGTGTGAAGCAATCACCACCCTAGTCCTCCTGGCCACACTCTTTCTGATGCAGAACAAGATGCTGTTGGCTTTCTTGGACATCTGGGCACACTGATGTCCCATGTTCAGCCAGCTGTCAACCAGCAACTTCAGGCCCTTCTTTGCCAGGCAGCTTTCCAAAACTACTCTTGCCCAAACCTGTACTATTGCCTGGGGTTATTGTGGCTGAAATGAAGGACATGACACTTGTCCTGTTTTAATCTCATACAACTGACATTGGCCCATCAATCCAGCCTGTACATGTTCTGATGTAGAGCCTTCCTACAGTCAGACAGATCAACACTTCCACACAACTCAGTATCATCTGCAAACTTACAGGTGAACTCGATCACCTCATCTAGATCATGGATAAAGATATTGCCCAGCCAGTTTTTAACCCGGTGTAGAGTATACCTCCCTAAGTCATGAGCCATCAGCTTCTCCAGGAGAACTCTGTGGGAGACAGTGCTAAAGGCTTTACTGAAGTCCAGGAAGACAAAATCCACAGAATTTTCTTTATCTGCTAAGTGAGTCACCAGGTCATAGAAGGATATCAGGATGGTTAAGCAGGATATGCCTTTCATGAACCCATGCTGGCCTGCCATGATCCCCTGGTTGTCCTGAACCTGCCAGATGAGCCCACTCAAGACGGACATTTCCACAATTTTAAGTAGTACTGAGATTAGGCTGATAGGCCTTCATGTAGAGGCAATCTAGAACATTCTCTATGCTAGTAATTATATGAATCACAATGTAAGAGAGAGAATGTACACTGGATTAATTTTCATAAATTTTCTCACCAATCTAACAAATTAGTTTCCTGTATTCTGTGCCTGGAAAAATGAGATTGACAGACATTTGCTAAAATTCCTTAAATAAAGATTAGTCAAGTTACATTTCAATTGCACTGCTTAGCCATCTAGCTGTTTAGAAACCAAAGAGCATATTCAGGGGGCCAGTAAGTAACCCTGCATCAGATGAATTTCTCCTGACTGGCTCAAGTAATTTCTCAAGTAATTCCTGTCCAAGGGCTTTCTTCCTCTAAACAGATTAGGGCAGGGTATTAAGAAATTTACACTGCATTTCACTGAAAGAGAACATATGATCACTTCACACAAATTCCTTACTACTGACTTTTGAACCCAAATCTTATGACTAGCAATGGGAAGTAATGAAATAATGCAGTTGCGTAATTGTTACCTGGTATAATACAGACTTTTCTAACATCAGGTACCTTGCTGTGTAAGCTTCTGCCTTTGTGCATTGCTTTTTCCTATTCAACATTAGTGTACTTGTTTTTCTATGCACCATCTTTTGTCATTAATCTTTTTGGATCAAATCCATCATAGGTAACCCAGAAAACACATATGCTTCTTCACATCGTCATGCTAGTTTCCAGCTCTTGATGGTTGATTGCCAACATTTAGAAGTTTTCTTGAATACATTCAGAATTATTTTTTTTTTGCCTTTCACAATGCTCAAAGAGCAGAAAACCTTTTAAAAAAATAAAATACATATATATATATATACACATTTCTGGCCATGAAGTTGAGTGTTTGTAGTTTATTATGGTGCTCTGGTCTTAAGATAGTCATTAGAATTCTACAGAGTAACAGATTTTACAAGTTTTCTCAAACATACACCATAGGTGTAATATTTGCAATCTAGAAAAGAAAACAAAAGCTATAGGGAATATAGGGAACCATAGCAACAGGAAACTGATGGAAAAAAATTAAACTGGTATAAGGCAGAAATGGTGATAAAACACTGGCCTTAATGACAAAAGGCAAAAGTGCTGTACATTTCCTTAAGACCATGACCTCATGCTGGAAGATGCTGTTAAGAAACTGAGATAAGAGGGGGATTGATGCTAACTATGGTGTCAGGTGCTAGAATGGACAGACCCAGTTTTAGCATTGAATTTCTCATCCTAGGAAACTTCTGTCATTGTAGTTGTTCAGATCATCTCTGTGTCCAGGTTTCAAAAACAGGATCTGCAGCAGATAGAAACTCACATTGTACTAGTAGCAATTAAACTCTCCTATGTATCCAGTCCGTACAGTATAGATTCATATTAAATTCTTCCTTTACTGTTAGTGCCCTTTTCTATTAAAGCTGTGTGTGCAGTGTAGACCTGATACGGCATTGAATGCTGATGGCTTGGCAAAATTAACAGAATTGGAGTTGGCTGGTTAACAGCTTCTAAATCTCCTGCATTATTAATTCTTTTTCCACTTCTTGACTCATTTTTATCTATTTGTTCTAGCTTCTTAAGATAACGCTTTAACTGCTTTTACTCTTTTAATCAGGATGTAGTAAAGAATGCCTGCGTTTTCTTCCTAATATATTTGTTGTAACTAGAATAACCAAGACCTTGTAAAAAATCTACAAAGATTACTTTGTCAATAAAGAGAATACCCAAAACATACACTGTAGCCAAAGTTATTTTATTAATTATTTTAATATAAAATAATTTGTTTCATTAAAAGAATAATGTAAGATTACAAACAGCAGTGATCATTGATTTTCCTAGTTACTAATGGTCTCAGAAATACAATTTTGGTTGGAAATTGTCAGAAGGTCTCTAGCCCAACTGCCTGTTGAGAGCTGCTTTGATCTTTAACCAAGTTGGTCAGGGTTTTGTCCAGTCAGGTCCTGAAATACTCCATGGACAGAAATGGCACACCACCTCTGGGCAGCATTCGCTACTCTTGGACTATCCTCCTGGAGAAAATGCTCCTTATCTTCAGCCTGAACTTCTGATATTTCAGCTTCTGCAGCTGCCTTCCAAGCTCCTGCCATGCATGGCTGGGAAAGGGCCAGTGGTGGTGGCAATGCTGTTGGCCACTGAAGTCATCTTTCATCCCAGATGAACAAGACCCAGCCCCATTAGCCACTACTTGCAAGGCTCTGGACCTCATCATACCAGTGGCATCCCCACTGCACTTCTTCCATGTCCTTCCCACATTTAAGGGCCAAAACTAAATGCAATATCCAGATGTGGTCAAATGAATACAGAATAAAGGAGAATAATTCCTCTCTGATGCTGTAGCTCTGCCTCTATTCATAAAGCCCTGTATACCATTGAACTTTGCCATCAGGGTGCATTGCTGACTTCATATCATTGTATTATAGCCAGAGTTTCGAGACATTAGTGTGGGTGTCTTAATCAAATGCCACTTTATTCCTTTATCTCATGAAAACATGTAATTCAATCCTTGCATCACACTAAAAAATTTTAATCACTTTCCTGCACTGGCTGGAAACTTTCTTGCAATAATCTTTCCCTATGTCAAGACTCATATCACTTCTATGTCACAAACTTCATAATTATTCTATAAACCTTAAGCTACAGAGATCTTTACTCTCCTGTAACAATTGTGATCATCTCTATGAAAAAAATAATAAAAAAAAGTTTTAAAAATCTCGTTCTGTTGTTATCATTTGCCAGTCAATAAAATTATCAAAATCAATAGGATCTGTGAAAATCTTGAGGAGAATAGTACACAAATAGTAAACAAACAACAAAAAATAAAGTTTTTAGAAAAAGCTTTTAAAAAAGAAAACATAACTATAAATTTGAAGAATTTCTATAATAATACTGCTATATGTTATAAACTGTAAAGTATAGACTAAAAATTCTGGGGTAAAGTTATGTACTTTCTATCTGTCTACAGGCAGAAGTAATATAGCCAAGGCTTATTTTTCACAGAAACTAGGCTTTTCACAATAAAAATTGAAGCAAAAACCTCTGATTATTTATTATATAGCATTCATCCCAATGAAGATTAAACTGCTTAAATACTTATAAATTTTACAAGGATATTCACATAATGAGCAGAGTATCCAAGTAAGTTCACAGAGATAATGCCAATATTTAGTAGATCATCCTTGATTCTGATAACTGAAAGATTCTGCTTCTTAAACGCATGCTGAACAATCACTTCAAAGAGCAAAATGTTTCACCTCATCATGGGGTTTGTGTTGTTTCTTCTCTTCTGAAGACAGATGTGAAAGAATGTCTTTATATGAGATAAATTGTAATCATTCCTTTAACTGCCATTTACAAAGTTTGATAATATTGCTTTAAATGGACATACAATCTTTAAAACTAATACAGAACCTTTGAAAAAAGAGTTTGCATCACATGCTTTTCTTTCCATCCTATTTCATTTGCTCAAGGAGTTTATCCTAGTAGTTGTATTGATTCTTCATCATGGAAGAGAATTGTATATCTCAAAGACCTATTAATTACTCCTATGGATTGTTCTGAAATTGACAATGAAATGTAAGAAAGTTTGTGTTACGAACCTGAAATAGAGATGCCTGAGAATTAAAGAATCGTAATCAAATACTGGACAGACTCTCTGCATTTCAGTGCTATCAGAATATATTAATGACTTTATTAAGTACAAGGGTAAGAATCCCAGACATTATCCTGAATAGTTTTGTTGTGAAAGGTGTGTCATGTGTGAGCGAACAAGATATTTGAGAAAAACATGCTTTATTAGATAGTACTGTTTCTCCTAAACATTTTTAGTATCAATACAATTTCCATTTATACTTCATCTGTATCTGCCATAAAGATACTTGAGCCACATGTGAAAATGTTCTCACTCTATTTTTATTTAGGCTTATGGACTCTGTGTGTGTAGAAAATTCTGTGGGGAAGGCCTATTTTCAGAAGATTGTCTAATTGTTCTAAAGATGTAAGCGTACTGAGCCTAGGGGCAATAAGATAAGGAGAAAAATGTTATTTGATCAAAAGTTATAATAGCAAAGGATAGTTATTATGCCATTGGTTGCTTAACAATCCTTTTGAACCACTTTACATTTCTTTGTAGGCTTTATGGTCTGTCCAAGCAGATTATATTTCAGGAGCCCTAAAAAAATTGCCAAGAGCTGTGGGAAGATAATCTCTATACATTTAATGTAAGGAAAACTAACACAGAGAATAAATGGAGGATGAAGATCTAAGAATTTAGTAAATTAATTAGTGAAATTTCTACATATGTCTTTAGAGCACAAGGGCAATGTAAATAAAATAAGCTGGTTTTGTCTTCCAGAAATGTTGATTAATTTGCTTGTGGCTGAACTTTTGCTGTGGCATATTCTATATACTAAAAGAATAAATGTTTATTACTATTTCTTTATTGATAATGTATATTTCTTACTATTTTCTCTGTTTTTTTAAAAAAGCCTGCTAATTCATTTCTACTGTTAAATTGAAAAAAAATGGATGAAAGAAGGAAACCTCCTCCAGATAGTCATAATTTTCTCTAAAATAGTAAAAGAGTGAAGATATCTTCTCAGTTTTCCTTTGATTAGATGTCACTAGAGGATGTGACAGTATACTCAGCAGCTAACCTTTTTGCAAATGTTCCAGATGTTTCAACTCAAAAATAAAGTGTCATAACCATCATCAGAAAGAGCAGGTATTCAAAAAAAAAAAAAAAAAAAAAAATCCTGTAGAAAGTGTAGTAAGATAGGAGATACAACTTCAGACTTCTAGCATTTCTTCGGGAACTGATTGACAGCGAAACGCCAGAGTTAATTATTCAGGGATGGAAAATTTCTCAGTGTGCCATCTGTACGAACATTTAACCCTTGGGCTAGCAAATAAATATGTTCTCTTCCAGCCAATACAGATGGAATCATGATTTTTACCAGACTAGATGATGTCACCAGGGTCTTAACAGAGAATGGTCAAAAATCATAGGCATATAACTTCATTACAGACTCTCTACATTTGTTCAGAACCACTTAAGTATCTTAATACCATCAGCAGATTTTAGATAAATATCTTTTCAGCTAGCACTGGGAAAAAAAAAACAACAACCTACAAATTGGAAACAACTAACGACTCTATCCTTTTTACTACTAATTAATTTTTTCTCATCATGTAACATCAGATAAAATGCCCAAGTCTGTACTTATGTACTTCTTGTTGTGAAGTATCCTAATAATCTAAAACTTCTCCTCTCTTGCTAAGGTCTGCCTTGATTTTTTATGTATTATATGTATTTTTCACAATAATTCCTATCAAAACATGAATATCCCTGAACCAATGTTGTTTAATTTCTATAGTACATGGAAAAATACACAAGCAGCTGAAGGAGGTTCCAGGAAGCATACAGGGACATTGCCTGGTTGTGTAGAGACGGCTTTAGGAAGACCAAGATGCACTTGGAGCTAAACTTAGCAGGGGATTCAAAGAATAATCAGTAAGAGCTTCTACCAGGAGGTCAGTCAGAAAAGGAAGGTCAAATAAATTGTACTGCCCTCTATAAGAAAATTGGTTGCTCAGCCTGAGGAAGAAAAGGTGCTGGGAAGATTTTACTGTCCTTATTTTGTACCTTAAGGGGCCTATACAAAAGCTGGGGGCAATCTTTTTAGCTGTTTTTAATAGTTTTTTTAATGTTTTTAATAGCCCACTCACATCTTTGTAGCTGAAGTGGGAAGGAGTTGGGTGAGAAAACTTCAGTAAAACCACTATGTATCAGTGGTTGGATAACCCTCTAGAATAATTTCCAAAAGAGCTAATCACTGTTTCAGGGAATCAATGGAAAGTTGTTGCTTCTGAAAATTTCATAACTCTTTACATCC
The DNA here is from genome assembly GCF_003957555.1 of Calypte anna. Classification (NCBI taxonomy): domain Eukaryota; kingdom Metazoa; phylum Chordata; class Aves; order Apodiformes; family Trochilidae; genus Calypte; species Calypte anna. Next base: position 44,453,938 of record NC_044274.1, on the reverse strand, counting down.
TTTTCTTCTCTTATCTGAACATCAAATACACCCGTAACTTGAAACAGCCCAAGTTGCTCATTCTTCCAAGCAAGACACTGAAGAGATTCAAAGCTGTAAAAGGCTCCCTTACTATCTTTCCTATACCCGAGGAAAAAGAGGCTGTTGATAGTACATTGCCTAAAAAGTCTAACAAAAATTTTGCAATGTGTAGGCATATTTGCTAAATTTTCTGGTGTCCCTAAAGATTGTTTTTTTTTTTTCCCTACTATACTTTGTGGTTACTTGGTAAAAGAAAATCTTCTTTTGCTGCCATTTATAATTCAGACTGCACACAATTATACCAGTACTGTGTCTCTATTTCAAATCACAGCACTCAGCACTACTACTGTTTATACAGAAACACAGAATGTTTCCTATTTATATTCACCTAATGCTCTTTCAGTGTTTTGCAAAGATGCACACCTTCAGCGGCTTTATGCCTTGAGTACAACCTTAAATATTAACCCCCACTATCCTTACTGTTCTTTAGCCAATTATAGTAGAACAAGAAAATTAGTGGTTGTTTTCTACAGGTCACCCATTTGAAACCTCTAGTTCCCAATTATATTAGAACACACAAGGTGAAATATTCCTAGTCTCTTGGGTAGACACCTTCTATGTATCCTTCGTAAGAGTATTTTCTCTTCCATCAGATTACTTTTATAAAACCTTGAAATTTACAAACTGATTTCACAGCAGAACCTCCTCTATTCTTGTTTATCAAAACTCCTCCCTACATCCCTTCTTTGTGAGCTAACAGAAGACAACCACATCAAGACAACAGTTGATAACAGTCTGGGAGGAGTGAGAGTGAAGGTGGGGAAGGAAATTATAAATCCATTTTGTGACTGCTCCAGGAGAGACACAACTAAGTTTTAGACCTCTAATTGGAAAAGCTTATTTGCTTCCTTAGCTTGCTCCGTATCTGTAGAATTCCCTGATTTAGCAGACATGATCAGAGAACTTTGATGCACAAAATCAGAAAAGATGTATGTTTTTTCTAAGATAATTAGAATAGACAATATGCTAAGCATCTAGGGAGTGTTAAGCAGATTTAAAAGCTGAAAAAAACCTTAGCAGCAGATTTTTACAGATTACTTGCAGCCATAAAAACTATGAAGAATTTTATAATTCTGTTCAGGTATATCATAGTCTTATTTCAGTTAAATGAGAAGAAACTATATAAAATTAGATCATTTAGGAAGTTAGGTACAATGTTAACACAGATTCTGGTTTTACTTCATTTAATAGGATTTGTTTCACTTTTATTTGCATGAAAGACTACTTACTTGAATTTTGAATTAGCAAAATATGTGGTTCCTTTTGTGGGAAAAATATAAAGATATTTTTTGTGAGAAAAGTTTTGATTTGATTTGAAATTCTGACTTCATTGAACTGTCATCAAAAGTCCCCCTGGATCTAATTCTAAAAACAAAAAAATCTACTTCTCTTATGTTTACAAAGACAGTCACATTTTTTTAAGTGTACAGATATTACTAAGAAAAGAATTAATCCTGCTGTCTGCATGGACATGTACAAAGAACTCAACAAAGTTCTTTAATGCCAGTAGAAGCAGTGGGACACTTTTCTTAGGTGTTTGAAGAGCAATTCTATACCCTTTAATTCATATAGGGTGACTAACTGAAGTCAAAAGGATTTATTGGGAGCAAAAAATTTACAACAGTAAACCTCATGTATTCATGTTTCACCGAGCTTAAAATCAGACTATGAGGTACTACCCCTTTCATACCAAAATTTGTTGCAAAATTATGTGCTTGAATGGCAGAAACTTACTTCTTACATCATGATGTTAAACTTTGAAAACCAAATTAAAGAAAAACTTAAAGGAGAGCAATTCACAGAAATTGAAAATGTATTTCTACTTTCTTTAAACAAAAATTTCTGGAAAAAGGGTAAACTTCAGCATGGCAATATTTTTCCATGTTTATGTAAAAATATAATCCACCTGCTATGCAAAGGAAAAAAAGAAAAGCTTAAATCTTCTTCTAAAACAATACCATAAGATAGCTAAATTAAATTAAATTTTATGCTTAGTTTTTTTGTTTTTTCTTTTTAAAATCTTTTTGGTTTTGTTTTTTTCTCCCCATATTACTCAGCTTCATCCTAGATCCCTTTGTTTTTGTGTCTAGAGAGTCATGAACATCTAATTTACAGCTGAGTGAGGTAACAAGATATCGAGCTTATGTATACCTGGAATCTACTCATGCATTCCTCCCTAGAATCTGAAATACAGATATGTCCTATAAACACTGATAAATTTAGTTCTTCATAGTAATGCTGTACAATAATTTCAGGGAAATTTTCCTAATTTCCCTGAAGACTATTGACATAACAGTTATGAAAACAATATCCTGGAACATCAAGACCCAATTTAACATCTCTTCAAAAAGCTGAATATTGGTGTGTAATTTTAATGTAAGCAAAAGAACAGGGTTAAATGGATACAAATTGAGGAAGCACTTTCATCTGAGTTAATGTTTAAATATGATATGGGTAATCAAAATTTCTCGACCTGGAAGACTATATAACCTAATTTGTGATAAAATGAGATGTAACGTTGTACCTCATATTGAATTACTAGCTTGACTGAAAGGAAGCAAGCATCAAATAAAAAAATGCATTGTATCTAGGACACTACAACATGGTGGATTCCTTCACTGTGTTGATATATAAAACATCTGTTAAATTAGACAAAAGCAAACAAAAATGAAAATCTATTTTTTCAGTTTCTTTTTTCTTAATATGAGATGTCCTGTTTTTTGAAGTTGTTTATATTATTGATATTCACAAGACAATATTTATTTTGTGAATTATCATCATACCTTATGCTTCCATAGCTTGATACAGAGAATGTTTTACTCTAATGATCAACAAAGCCAGAATGAGCTATGTCCTTTCTCTAGACCAATATGAAAAATGTTTCTTCAGCTATCATTGACATAGCTGAAATTGCATCCTGAATTTTTTAGTTCAGTTTAACATTAGTTATAACCAAGGTAACATCAGATACATATTTCTAGGTTATAATAACTAGGATTCTGTTCCCTGGATCACAATAAATTCCACTTAATCACTTAATGTGTTTGTGAATAATTCTGAAATTCTGTAGAGCTGTGTGGAATTGAAGAGAATTGTAAAATGTTCCAACTCAACTAATAGTTTATGAACCTAAATGAAAACTCCAATATTAAAAAAAAAATCAAAACAAAAAATACATCAAAATCATCATAATTTTAGAAACATAAATATAATCTTTTATAGTCTTGAATAAAAATCATTCAAACACTTTCAGGCAGGCATTCTCTTTGGACAGAAAAATGGTTTGCTTTGGGGGAGATGGTCAAAAATTATACTAATGTTTAGAAATTAATTTTTGGGGCTTAAAATTCAAATTCGATTAACTTATCTTCCAAAAGAAAGTATCTAAAATACTTCCACTTCAGTTTTCTCTCCTTGTCCCATGAATGGTAATGCTGTCCAAAGAGGTTTCACAGTATTAGATGAACAGTGTATTAATTAAAATTTTGTTCAGCTGCCAGCTGTCAGCAGTGGTTATCTTCTTTCAGGATTGATGCTGAGGCTATAGATCATATCTCTCTGGTATAGACAAGTCTACAAGTGGACACAATACTCTAGGTGCTGCCACCAGAGCTGAATATAAAGGGGTCACCTCTCTCAGATTCTTGACAAAACTCCTCCTTCTGCAGTCTAGGAAGCTTTTGGCCTTCTTTGTGTCAAGGACAGATCACTACCTCATATTCAGCCTAGACCCTCCCACAGCTTTCTCAGAAAAACCATTTCCCAGATTGGTGACCCTCAGCCTGAGCTGAAAGAGCAGTATATTGGAAGAAATAAACTCAGTCCCTTTCTACAGCCTACTAATGTCCCTCTGGATGGCAGCACACCACTGTGGTGTATCAGCCACTCCTCCCAGTTTTGTGTCATCAGCAAATTAACTGAGAAAACATTCTGTGCCATCCCCTAGACCATCCATAGAGATATTGAATGGGATTGGACCCTGTATTGCTCCCTGGTGTCTTGGAGATGGTTGTCAGCCTCCAAGCAGATTTCATTCCACTCAGCAACACTCTCTTGCTTTGTGATCAGTACCCCTGGCAATAGTGTCATAATTCTGTTGCAGATTCTAAAAGAAACTGCATTCCTTTACTGTCTAGTGACAGAGACCATGTTGAAAGCCATACTGAACCCTAGGTAGATAATATCAAATTGTCCCCCTCACCTACTAAGCCAGTCATTTCACTATAGAACACTATCAGGTTTGTCAAGCACAGCTCCTCCTTGGTGAATCCATGATGACTGTTCCTGGTGATTTTTTTGTCAGTTAATTGCCTAGAAATGGTTTCCAGGATTAGCTGCTCCATCACCTCCTTAGGGATGGAGGTGAGGTCACTTCACTGGGTTGTGCTTCTTGCCTTCTTGAAGACAGGGACATTTGCTTTCCTACAGACCTCAGGCACCTCTCCCAGTCACCATGATCTTTATTATCTTTAAAAGAGTGGCTTTGCGATAGCAGATCCATCAGCACAGCATGTCAAGGTCCATAAACTTAGGCATTTCCAAGTTGCTTAAGTATTCCCTAGCCTAATTCTCTTCCACCAATGGTACATATTTATTATTCCAGATGTTGCCCCTGGTTTCAAATATGTGGGATATCTGAAGACCAAACTTGCTAGTCAAGGCAGAAGGAAAAGAAAAGATTCAATATTTCAGCCTATTACATGTTCTGTTTCACAAACATTCCCAGCTCATTCAGCAGAGTGCCAATGTTTTCCCTGGTCATCTTTTTGCTGCTGATGTATTTAACGCCCTTCTCATTGCCTTTGACATCCCTCACCAAATGCTATTCCTGGGCTTTGGTTTTCCTGCATACATCTTTTCATGCTTTCCACTGTCTCTGTATTCCTCCCAGGTTACCTGTGCATGTTTCCAACTTTCATATACTGCCTTTTTTTTTGCCAAGAGTGATTTGCTAATGTAGCCTTCCTGGTATTTTTTCCTGACTTCCTGCTTTTTGGGATAGACTGGCTTTGAGTTTTCAGGATATAAGCCTTGAACATCAACTGTTTTTCTTGAGCTCTTCTTCCAATTAAGGACCTATCTGAAAGGATTATTTCAAGCAGGTCCATGAAGACTACAGTGCATGCTCTCTTGAAGTCCAGGCTTGTTACCTTGCTTTTTGACCTGTTCCTTCCTCTCAGGATTCCACCACCTCATGGTAACCAAGGCAGCCAACACTGCCTTGCCTTTTGCATTCCCAATAAACCCTTCTTTGTATGTCCATATGAGATACAGCAGAACACCTCTCCACTTTGATTCCTTTGACAGTTGGGTCAGAAAGGTGTCACTGAAGCTACAGAGACGTTTTGAATTTTTTATGTCCTGCTATGCTGTCCGTATTCCAGCAGATAATGAGGCAGTAGAACTCCAGATGGACCATCACCTATAAATGTCCTTCCAGTTGTCTCTACAGGTCTCCTGTACTTGTTCCTCCCTCACAGGTGATCTACAGCAGATACCACTATTGTGTCAGCCACTATGATCTGCCCTTTAACCCTTACCCAAAAATTCTATTTGTTCATCATCCATCTGCAGGCAGAGCCCCATTTGTCTTCTCATCTAAAAGGCAACTCCATCTCCTCATACTCACTCTCTACCCTTCCTAAAATTGCTATATCCCTCCATTGAAGCACTAAAACCAGGTGAGCCATGCCACTGCATCACCATGATTCCAATAAGATGTAAGTCCTGAAACTCTAGAGAGATAGTTAACTTACTGTGTTTCTTCCCCATGTTGCACACATTAATGTCTTCAAGAGACAGCCTGGCATGCTGATGTCCCAGAAGGCATGTTCACACCACTATTTTAAAAGTGAGTTATGACATACATGATAGGTTTCAGACAAACTTCCTAAAGTTCTTCTGAAATAATAGAATTTTAACTGGATTTATATAAAAAATGGGAATATATTATCATTATTTCCAAGTAATTTCAAAATACCATATCAGTATTTAACTTCAGAAAAAAATAAAATTCTGCGTGTGAACCAAAATGAGGCAGCTTTTACCAGCAGAAGTCAAATATTTACTGAGCTAAGTGACCATATTTTTAGTTCTGATTTAATACATAATTCCTTTGTTACTATTTTTTTAATAAAAATTGGCTCCCAATTTTCTCATTGGTTTCCATGGGTAGGACACTAATTTTATTCGTATAATACACATTATGCTCCCAGTTCATTTTGTCTCATGAAACATTTCTGTGGAAAACATACATGATCTATTCTTCACTAAACCTCAGTGCTGAATACTAAGCTCTGAATGCAAGCTACAAATAATCTATACTGCTCCTTTTACATGAGCAAAACTTCTACTTCAACCAGAAGAGTTTTGCTTATGAGGTGAAAGCTGAAATCTTGCCAGCGGTAGAAGGAACAATTTCTGCCTGGATCTTGGAGTTTATAATTTTGACTGCCAACACTTGCAATTTTAGCAAAGTAAGCTGTGAGTGTGCACTTGAAGAAGCAAGTCACTCCTGTCTTATATTGCGAGTGCTGAACTGGAGGCACAGTTGAAATGAGATAAAACTTTAATATGACTTTGTCAAATATAAATATCTCTCTGAAACAATAACAGAAAACTCATATTTTCTTAATAGTCAGTTTAACATGAAACTCACTGGGGCAACATTATTCTGAACCAAATCTTGTACTTAGCAAAAAGTACATGAACACGTAAAGGCCTATCCTATAGTTTGATATTTATTTTCCTGCTTTCTTGTTGAACTAACTAGTTTAGACTCTCTATAATTTAAACAAGTGAGCAGCACAACGATAAAGAATTGCAGGCTGAAGGCAATAAAAACTGGATGAACACATGAAAAAGGAGCGTCATCTTGCAGAGAGACCTGGACAAGCTGGAAGAGTGTGTTGGCAAGAACTGTATGAATTTTAACAAAGACAAATGCAAAGTTCTGGAATGACATAACCAAAGAACCATGAGAAAAATCAGCCACAGGAAAAAACCTCCACAGGAATGTGGAATAGTCCCCAGTACTGGTGGTTTTCAAGACGCAATTAGATAGGATTCTAGATAACCTCCTCTTCCTGCAAAAATTTCAACCAAACAATCTTTTGAGGTCCCTTCCAATCCGGGCTGTTGTATGATTCTATAAAAAACTTAAAAATTAGAAGATCTAATAGATGATCATGAGATTTGTCAGTTGACAGGGAAAAAAAAAAAAGATAGTCACTCACTGGTCTGTTATAATTTGAAAATCAGTTTGCTGTGTAACACATGGTATACATTGCATAAGTGGAATGTAAAGAAGCCATTCATCTTTATTTATTTACTTCAATTTTATTTTTTCATTTTTGCACTATTCAAACCATGAGATCTTGCTTGAATTCAGACAAAGGAGTTAAAAATATTTCATACTACATCTATTTTTTGTCTTCTATGATAATTTGAATATCCCAAGATAAAAAGAAACCTTGATCTAATTTTCAATTTCTAATGTTAGCCATTCTTGTAACATAAGAGATACCTATAATCATGTTTGATTTATGTAAAAGAAGAGTTTGTATAGCTGATTTCTCAACAGGAACTGCACTAAGAAATAAAAATAATGGGTTTTACAGAAATAGGCTGCTGTGATGACAGTAAGCTAATTTCCAAGGCTTGAGAATTTAAAAAATGTTTTGACAGCTAGCAGTGAAAGCTTTCAAGGCAGTTTCACTTCCATTAAAAGTGTCACAAAATTTTACTATGCAGCCATAATCATGGACTTCTTCACATAAAGAAGAATTTGCAATCTTAACTCATTTTTCATTTAAAAAGCATGTCAGTTTTTTAGAATGCTCTATTTAGTTCAATGCTAAGCACAATGAAAGTTTATATTCAAATAATCCTATACTAACTCACCGGAAGGACTAGTAACATTTCTGAGCAAATATTTACATATCATATATAATCTGAGATACCATAATTTTTATCAGGTAAATAGTCAAATTGATTTCAGATCTTACATCAAAAAATCAAGGTTTATCTTAAGGTCATACTAGAGTTCAGATGTACAGATGATCCCTGCTAGTAAGTTATGCAGTTCAGCTCCTTGCAGCAATCCAAAACATTACTGGGTCAGCCTACTTTGCATGCTTAAAGTCAGCACCATACTTGCAGAACTTCCTCCTAAGACCACCCTTAACTGTGTATATCTGGACGTCAGTGCACATAAAATGCCTATTGCTGAGTGGCTGAGTGAACAGGGATTGTTCAGTCAGGAGAAAAAGAGGTGAGGGGAGACCTTATTGCTCTTCACAGCCACCTGAAAGGAAGCTGCAGTGAGGTGGAGGTCAGTCTCTTCTTCCAAGTTACAAGTGACAGAAAAAGAGGAAATGGCCTCTGGCTACACCAGGGGGCATTCAGACTGGATATTAGGAAAAAAATTTTTACTAAAGGGGTTGTCAGGCACTCAGCACAATAAGTGTTGAGTAACCATGCCTGGAAGTATTTAAAAAATGTAGAATGGTACTTAGAAACATGGTTTCGCGGTTAACCTGGCAATGCTACGTTAACGGATTTGATGATCTTAAAAGTTTTTTTCCAACAAAACCCCCCAGTGTTTGATTATATGATTCTATTTTCTGCCTTTCAATACATTTGTTCCCCCATATAGTGGTAGCTGAAGGAAATTCATTAAAATTGCATGCTTAATTGTGCTCAAGAATATTTAAGATTAACCCTAAGTTTCAGTATTTTGCTGAGATGCAGTCAGTGATTTTGAGGGTTTCATTTTGACAATTGACTTATTATTTTATTAAAACCCTGGAGAAATGTACTGATGTCTTTAATGAACTCCCTTTAAAGAGATATTTAAAAGTTTTTGGTCAATATTCAGTTAGCAATGACCATACCAAATTTTTTGTTTGCAGCTTAAAAACATTTATTAGATGTTTCTCAGTCTTATTTGTATACTGAAATCAAAGCATACCACATACATAACTGTATTTTATATATAAATAAGGGATGTAGTTGACAATACATTAGATTGATTTTGGATATCAAGCAACAGAGGTTATCCAACTTTACTACAAAGAAGCATATATTAATGACTTTATTTTATTTTTATTTTTTAAACAGGATATACATTAGTTTATTGATGACATACACAATGGCAGCACCCAACATAGAAATTGTATGATGATTTAGCTCTATCTGGTTAAAGCTACAGTAATGGGAACAGAATCAATAGAATCTGTCTGGTATGAGATCATGTTTCCCCACTATTGGATGTCTAAGTAAGTCCTTACATACTAAAGTGAAATGATGTGCAAGTGATGTGCAAATGTGCAAATGATTCATCTGAAATTCTTATTGTCACCTTTTCAAGTTATTTATGACAATCTGTGTGTGTGTGTATGTTACACCTTCATATTAAGTGATGTAAACGTATATAGAGTATAGAATATAACCACTTAAAATCTTTACATACCCCATAGCAATTTATTGTGAGAATATTTCCTGAGGATTTAAAAAACTGTGTTTTCATCTTCTCCAATGTATATGACTAGTTTTCCCTATGAAAAAGGGCATTCAAGAACTCATCAGAAATCCCAAAGTGCTCTATGTGAAAAGCATAAGAGTTGCTATACATGATTTTGTTGCATTCAGCATTTTTTTCTCCATAAAGTCTTTGAGAAGTTTTATTTCATAGAGTTCAAAAGTTGAATAACTTCAATGAGAGCACCTTAGTTACTCTCTTACTGAAAATACTTCTTTAAACTCAACATTTTGTACCTTTTTCAGAAGTATATTTAGATATGGTCATTTTAAGTGATGCGTTATTCTTAAATGTCTCTTTCCAGTACCCTACATGAGAAGTGAAGGTACAAAAAGCATAATTGCCTTTTGATGAATATGCTGCTTCTTTGGTCATATGAACAGAAAGAATTCCTTTAAAAAGAAAAAAAATATATCCAGGTAATAAAACATAGATCAGATAACTGCCCTTGCCAAGGCAGAGCAAGTGTCTGGCAACCAATCACACTGTGTCAGGTAGAGCAAGGGTCTGCTTTTAGATCTCCCATTTTATTAATTAGCAGGCCCTATTAGAGACCTGATTGCAATGCACTTTGGTTTTTTGAAGCCCAGCTTACCTGAGTTTAAACAGAACAGAATTTAAAAATCTTCTAGCTAGATGTACTGGATAATATAACTCTGTTAAGCATTATAATGGCTAGTCTCATTCTCTTCATATTTTGGTCTCCCAAAAATGCTCAGAGTTTTTTGCTTATGTGGCAAAAAGACTTGAAAACTCTAAAGCTTCCATGACAGAGGAAATTCATCCTCCAGAGAGCTCTTTTTATAGGATACAGGAGCCATAAAATCAAGCCCAACATTAAAATATGCACTTAAAGCAGAAAAAAAAATTAATCCTGTTAAGAACAACTCTTAATTATGATAAAAACGCCACATGCTTTGAAGACCCTTATAACTGATCTAACCTTTAAAAAACAGCTCTGATTTATCTCTCCACCATCACATTTTGTTAATGAATCTCTTTGATAAATGTGCATCTTTTTAAACAGACAAACAAAGAGCCATATTGTGCTTGCCTTACGTGACTACCAGCATTGATTTAATGACATTACATACAGAAATAAAATTAATAGGACTGCAGTTTCTATATATAAATGCTGAGCATTTATTTTTTAGAACTAGAACTGGCTTAAAATGCTCTATAATGATGGAAAAAAGTAATATATATATATTCAAAGAAACAGTACTGACCTACTATCTGCACTTTCTCAAGCTATTTTCAGCACCTTCTGCACATTTACATTTTATAAGCAGGAAAGGAACATTTTCTGCATTGCTTTATAAAAAATAGGGGATGACTTTGGTTCCTTTCTGTCTGGAAGCATACTTCAACGAATAAAACTTCAAAGTCTTATTCACAGTCTGTCTTTTGGCTTCTGGCAAGGACATGGCTTAGGTCAAATTCTTACGTTATCTGTGCTTTGGGGGGAATTATTAGTAAAACAGCATGAGGAATATATAGTTTGAAAAACAAGGTTAGAAGCAATTCATTTTCTTGTAAAGCTCAGAAATCCAGATACTGGAGTTACACACGTAACTACCAGTTATGTGTAAACCCATACTATGCAGAAGAAAGAGGGTGATGTTTCCCTAGGTAATAATATTTAGAAATTTCTTAAAATTCAAATTATTTCCTATAAAATATATTGTAGTGAAGAACATATCTTTATCAAGCATCTATTTTTTTCATAATTCTTTTCACTACCTTTGAAATCATCTTCATAATATTATGGTCCACTTCATATTAGGTTATGTCTTTCCATTGTTAACCTGCAAGCTCAAGCTATTGAACTAAGTAAGTAAAACCTTTTGGACACTAATATGCATGAATTAAAATCCAATCTGATAATCGCTGTAATCAGAGAAGGCCAACCAAGGTCAAAAATAACTACCACATGGTATAGCAAAGGAATAGAAGATGCACTCAGAAATATCACGGCAGCAGGTGATTACCTTCAATTCAGGGGTTAATAAATTTCCTATCCTATATGTAGGCAGCATAATACAAAGAATAATCCTATAGCTGACCCACAGTGAAATTCTGAATCAGGTTTTTAAAAGTATATAAAACAAAAGCAGGCTAGCAGCATAAATCCAATAATAGAAAAAATAAACTATTCAAAGGCAGCACACAAAACTTACTTAAAAAGTAGGTCACAATACACAAAAGAAAGAAAACCAAAATCACACTACAAGAAAACCTAAGACACAGAGAATTAAGAAAAAATGTAAGCTGTCCCTCACTTAACACACATATTAATAGCAGTGTCTCCAGTTCATGAGTCAAAGATAGATAACTTATATACATTAAGGTTCTTGAATATTGGAATGCAGCTGAGTAAAACTGAAAGATTAAAAAAATGAAGGAAAATACCAAAATATTAATTTTTATATCATATATGTAATGCAAACAGATCCTCCAATCTTAGGAAGACATTGTATCAGAAAGAAGTAGGATTCTTAAACCCTGCTAGTAAAAAAAAAAAAAAAAAAAAAAGCAGAATTGGATAGACCATTATGCATACATATGAAAAACATGTCTGAAGTAAAATGTAACACATGTATACATTAATAAGACTAGACCTTGGAATACATTTATTGCCATATAAACTAATTTTATTATATCACTTACATCTCAAAGCATGTTTAAGATTTTCTCACAACCCTCAGGAGTCAAAATGTAATTTTTTTTAAAAAAGGATTCTTTTTACAAAATTACTTCCAAAGAAAAGGGTGATCAGGATTTTACAGAGCCTATCAGTAAGCTTATCCTACCCTCAAATTGCAATCACATAGACTGGATAAAACATCTGACAAAGGTCTGTACATGTGATATGCTTTGGTGAAGCCAGAGCTTTGTATTCTGAAGTGATGACACAAAATCCAAAATGGCCGAGTGACCACTTTGTAATAAAAACCTTTTAATACCTAAAAGCCAAAATAACAACATGGTGATTCCTTGACAGAATTGTTGGATGCAGAACAAGGAAATGTCTACATTCAGCTTATTACGCATATTGTACTTAATCTTCTAAAACACAGAGGAAACCAAATTAGTATTTCAGAAGAAAATAATGCTTCACAGGTTGTAATATAATACATCTATCTTCCTCTTCTATCTTCCTCTTTTGGGTACTAAACTACTACTAGACTAATACACATTAGCTGAAATAATTCTACTTGGGTCTACAAGAATAGGATTTATTTGAACTAAATGAGGGAATAATGTGATATGAATTATTCAGAAAGATTATTACTGAGAAGAAATAGGCATTCACATATGATTCTATGATTAAAAATCTTATATGAAATGAAATATTATATATTATACGTGTGTGTGTGTTTGTGTGTGCATGTATATTGTGGAATAGAGGAATATATATTGTGGGACTTAGTGCCATGGTCAAGCCAATGTGGTGGTGCTAGGTCATAGGTTGGACTTGATGATCTCAGAGGTCTTTTTAATCCTCAATAATTCTGTGATTCTGTGATCCATGTAGAATTTACAATTTTGAAATTGAAGGCATATACACTTTCCTTCCCTTGACAAGGAGAAATCTTTTCATACATTAAAGAGAACTGAACTTAGGAGGATGTAGACAGTTCAAAAAGGAAAAAAAGGAAAAAAAGGAATAATGGAAAAGATAAGATAGTTATTTCAGAAATATTTAACCTACTATCAAAACAAGGACAGGTACAAAATAAAGAGGTACAAAATTAGATTATGCAATATTTTGCCAAAGCAATAAAAAAATAAGATGAAAGTTATTTTAAAAGACACTGTCTTTTACAGACAGCCTAAAAGATAGCCTATTCCAGTGCCCTGCTACCCTGAAAATAAAGTTCCTCCTCATACTTGGATGAAATCCTTATGTTCAAGTTTGTGCCTGTTACCTTTTTCACTGTCTCTGTGAACCTCTGAAAAAGGTGCAAAGGAGTCCCTGTCCCTGTGCAATTGGGCACAAGGGCCCAGTGTTGACTCACGGTCATCCTGTTGTCCACCAGGACTCCCAGGTCTTTTTCCCATTGCTGCTTTCAAGCAGCTCAGCTTCTAACCTGGGGTTGTAGCTCCCTGGGTACAGTACCTTCCACTTGCCCTTGCTGAGCTTCATAACCTTTCCCTCTGTCCAATTCTCCAGCATGTCCAGGTAACACTGGATGGCAGCACAGCCCTCTGTGTATCAGGCACCCCTTTTCCACTTTTGTATCAACAAAATTGCTGAGGGTAAAATCTGTCACTTTTTCCACGTCTTTGATGAGTATAATGGCAGCCAGTCATTAGTGGTGTCCCCCAGGGATCAGTGCTGGGCCCAGTTCTGTTCAATATCCTTACTGATGATTTAGATGAGGGGATTGAGTCCATCATCAGCAAATTTGCAGATGACACTAAGCTGGGGGGAAGTGTTGATCAGCTGGAAGGCAGGAGGGCTCTGCAAAGGGACCTGGACAGACTGGAGAGTTGGGCTGATGCCAACGGGATGAGGTTCAACAAGGCCAAGTGCTGGGTCCTGCACTTTGGCCACAACAACCCCACGCAGCGCTACAGGCTGGGCACAGAGTGGTTGGAGAGCAGCCAGACAGAGAGGGACCTTGGAGTTTGGATTGACAGGAAGCTGAACATGAGCCAACAGTATGCCCAGGTAGCCAAGAAGGCCAATGGCATCCTGGCCTGGATCAGGAACAGTGTGGCCAGCAGGTCCAAGGGAGTGATTCTGCCCCTGTACTCAGCGCTGGTGAGGCCACACCTCGAATACTGTGTCCAGTTCTGGGCCCCTCAGTTCAGGAAGGATATTGAGGTCCTGGAGTGGGTCCAGAGGGCAACCAGGCTGGTGAAGGGACTCAAGCACAGATCCTATGAGGAGAGGCTGAGGGAGCTGGGGCTGTTCAGCCTGGAGAAGAGGAGGCTCAGAGGAGACCTCATCACTCTCTACAACTACCTGAAAGGAGGTTGTAGCCAGGTGCGGGTTGGCCTCTTTGTGTGTGTTGTGCCGAGGGAGGTTTAGGTTGGACATTAGAAAGAATTTCTTTACCGAGAGGGTGATCAAGCATTGGAATGGGCTGCCCAGGGAAGTAGTGGACTCTCCATCCCTGAAGATATTTAAGAAGAGACTGGATGTGGCACTCAGTGCCATGGTATAGTAACTGCAGGAGTAGTGGATCAAGGGTTGGACTTAATGATCTCTGAGGTCCCTCCCAACCCAGCCAATTCTATGATTCTATGATTCTATGATTCTATGATTCTATGATTCTATGATTCTATGATAATGAACAGGAATGGACCCAGTACTGATCCCCGAGGAACACCACTTGTTACTGGTCTCCAGCTAGACTCCATTCAACTAATGATAAACATCTTTGGGCCAGTTTTCAGTCCACCCCACTGTCCATTCATCTAACTGAAACTTTCTAAAGGAGAGGGTGGAAAGTCTTGGTCGTCAAGGTAGGCAACATCCATTGCCCTCCTCTCTTCTGTCCATCCAGCCATGCCATGGTTGAAAGCTAGCAGATCAGTCAGACATGACTTCCCCTTGGTGAATCCATACAGACTGTTTCTGACAATGCTCTTTTCCTCCACCTGCTTTGAAATTATGTTCTCTCATCTTTTCAGGGACAGAGGTGAGGCTGACTGGCCTCTAGCTTTCTGGGTTTCCCTCCTTGCCCTTTTTGAAGACCAGAGTGACATTCCTCCAGTCCTCAGGAACCTCTCTGTTCTCCAGGATCTTTTAAAGATGATGGAGAGTGGCCCAGCAATGACTTCTGCTGGACCCCTCAGCACTTGTGGATATATCCCATCAGGACCCATGGACTTGTGGATACTCAGTTTACTTAACCAATCTCTAATTTGATACTCCTCAGCCAAGGGAAAATTTTTCTTTGTCCAGACGCTCTCTGTTATCTCCAAATTTTAGGACTCCTGAGGCCTGGCCTGAGCAGTAAAAAATGAAGCAAAGAAGGCATTCAGTAACTCCAGCTTCTCTGCATTCTTTGTTACCACAGCACCTGCCTCATTCAGCACTGGGATCACATTTTCTCTAGTTTTCCTATTGCCTTTGATATACTTGAAGAGACCTTTCCTGTTGACCTTGATGTCCCTTGCCAGGTTTAATTTCAAGGAGGCCTTGGCTTTTCTCATTTCCTCCTTGAATACTTTGGCAGCATTCCTGTAGTCTTTCCATGTCATCAGTCTCTTCTTCTACATACTGTAAACTTTCCTCTGCCACTTGAGCTGTTTGCTCAGACATTCAGGTCTCCTGTTTCACTTGCCTGATAACTTGCTCTGAGGGATCCTGAGCCTGGTGGTGCTTGAATATCAACCATCTCTCTTGAACCTCTCTACCTTCCAGAACCCTAATCCATGGAATTTCTCCTCACAATTTCTTCAACAGGCTGAAGTTAGCCCTCCTGAAGCTCAAGGCTGTAAGCCTACTTATTCTTTGGTGTATGCTATCCTGATCCTGAACTATATCTTTTCATGATTACTACCACCTAGCCTTAATGTCCTTCACCAGTCCCTCGTTGGTTGTTGATAATGGGTCAGCATTTGGTAGTACCCTTTTCCTTTTGGCTTTGACACCTCCTGAGTGTGTTCCTTGACCTCCTGTGTCAAGAAATTATCTTGAATACACTGGAGGAACCTCCTGGACTGTGTGGCCTTCCCAGCAGATACCAGAGTGACTGAAGTTCCCCATGCAAAACAAGGTTTTTGATTGTGAAATAACTCTCACCTGCCTATAGAAAGCCTCATCATACTCCCCATGCTGATTAGATTGCCTGTAGTTAACACCCACAAAGTGTTTCCCATATTAGCCTGCCCCTTAATCCTTACACACAAGCTCTCAACTTGCTTTTCATCTGCCCTGGGAGAGAACTCAGTATGTTGCATTTGTTCTCTCGTACAAAGAGTAGCTTCACCACCTTGCCTTGCTGACCTTTTCTAAAAAATATTTCCTAAAAGGCATTCACGACTGCAGTCCAGTCTTGCAAGTTATCCTACCACATCGCAGTAACATCAATAAGATAATGGCTCTGAGACCACACACAGATCTCCATTTTTTCCTGTTTATTCCCCATTCTGCATGCATTCATGTATAAGCATTTAATCTGGGTGGGTATTTTTGACCCTGATGGGTGGTAGGCTTTTTCAAACCTATACTTTCAGCAATTATGCATGTTTTCCTTATTGCATACTGTAAGGAAAAGTTATTAAAAAGAAAGAGTCATGCACGAGGAAAACATTTATTTACAAGTAATTGCTACCCTTAATCCTGCAAAAAAAAAATGCTGGGTGGTTTGGTTTTTTTTTCTTTTTCCACAGAGCTCTGAAGAGAGGCCATAGTTGGGAGCAAATAACCTCTGAAGAGCTTAATTTTTCAGTGAGGATTTCCATGAGAAATTGCATGTCACAGTCAGGTTTTCTGCACCTGGCTGTGAGTAAGACAGAAGCAAAAGGCTGGAAGGCAGGCTGGCAAAGAAAATCTAGTCTATTCGAACTTGTAGTGACAGAAGATCTGTTAAACATTCCCTACAAGGCATGAGTTTTAGTACCTTTGCAGCAGACAGAAGGGGCTGAGCTTTGAAGAACCATAAGAAACAGCCATTTAAAATATGTTTTATAGGATCTCTTAAGTAACTTCTTTCCAGTCGGTGCTATTAACATGATTTTCTGTAGGTGCAGAGAAATTAAACTGGGAAATAGAGAAGAAAAGCATATACATCTGTTTCACTTTAAAATTGGAATTGAGGAATGGTGGGGAGGTAATGGTACTAGATGCCAGAAAATTAAAAAAAAAAATTTAACTCAAATTAGTTGCAAAAAGATTGTACTCTTCTAGGAAATATTAAATACGTCAGCAGTCCAGTGCTCATCTAACAAGGACAAGAGTAATTGGCAGCCACATGGTTCACATAAATAATCCTGCTTTCATGAATAGACCAATTATGATTTTGCTCTTCACACATAATCCCTCTTGAGTCTCCTAATATTTTCTGGAGCTATTTAAAATTTGTCTACAATTCCTTCTTTTAATAATATCTGAAAGTTTGTATTCTGTTTTCAGGATACCTGTATCTTTTCTCCTGAAATTATGTTAATAAGCCCTGATAAAAGGGTAGTCTGAATAATACATGCATGAATAGCAAGACAGTAAAGCTATAAGAGTTAGAGTAGCTAAAAATATTATCTTCCTGCTTAGGATAACACATTTGTGTTGTTAAACACTTTAGTTCTATGTCCTACGATTATGACTCAAAGTACAGTATGTTAGATCTTGCTGCTATTTTCTCATACTGTTTTGTCATTTTCTTCCTATTGATTTTAACATTTCTTATGCAAGCCATAACAGAAATTACTTATTTTACTTAAAAATATTAATATCTCACATAATTTGTTTTAAAATACTTTCCTTCATCTGTCTCCAGACAATTTTCCCAAATTTTCAAAAAATGTGGCATCTAATATTAAGAATGGGACTCTCTTGATGTGCTACATTACATACACAGTTAAGCCAAATGATTTTATCATAAATAACATTATTACAATAACTACCAAAGTAGCAATGATTAGCTACTTATTGTAAGGCTTTGCCAACTTTTCATTCATTATTACAAAATTGTATTGTTATGTCTGCACTGTAGAAGGTATATGATTATTTATAACACTGTGGTTGTACATAAGAAAGCAGACAATTCTGATCAAGGTGAGCTGTGGAGAAAGACTGAGGTGGGTGAAGAAGGTAAGGAGTTTTTTCATAAGCCATACCTCTACTAGTATGTGAAGACTTTGCTTGACATAAATTGCCACTGTGCTACATTGTTGTTAATTCTATTCAGAAACTATTATACAGTACAAAATTACATTAACATGATTGCAAGCTTAAAGCCTCATTTAATACAAACAATTATTAAGATTATATTGCCTTATTTATATTTGCAATGTATTAGCATTTATTTTGTTGAAGTGGAGGCATTCACTTCCAGGCACTGGGAAAGATTTAGTGGCAGCCAGAATGTCACAGAAGGATGTTTGTCTTTTACAATTCTTCTCTGAAAAGAACAGCAAAAGTACGCCTGCACTCTGGGGTCTATACTTAAAAATCTAAACCAGACCTCTATAGCTGATATACTTTATATTATTGAGTGGACAGGTGATAAAAATCAGCTAAGTACCTGGCACTGGGAGGATTCCTAGACAGTTAGGTTTTAACTACACATACATATGATTTTGACCAGGCTGCACCTGTCCTGCAGGTGAAACAAGAATATAATTTGCACTTTCCAAACATTATTCACCACCATTCAATGCTTTTGTGTTCATATGAGCACATACATTACCACCATTAAATACAAATTAAAATCATGAATTGCTTAAAGTTAGCAGGAAGTACTGAAATCAGCCTTGAGAGACATAGGCTTTTACCTTAGAAGATCATCTCCTTAAACTGGAAGGAGCAAAACAAGAAGAAAAAAACCTAAAACAGGTAGGATATTCCAGAGGCTGTTGCCTAACATGATGTTCCCAGGCGATATATTAATATTGTCAGATACACTGTAAACTTTGTTCATTAATAATATTTTCAATGTAGGTTGTATACATATGTATAAGAAACAAAGTGGGAATCGGTTTTACTACTCTTATCACGCACGATTTGAAATGTTACAAACAAGGAAGAAAGTTTTCCAAATAACTAGGGATAAATGCTGAAATCTACAGGACAAAAAGAAGCCTGAAAATATTCATCTGCCTCAAAATGCCACAAAAAAACCCAACCCCTCCCCCAACAAAACAAAAAAACCAACCAAACAAAAAAAAGTCCTGCAGTGATGATGTTTCCTTGGCTGCCTGTGTACAGTAGAGCTAAATCTCTACATTAGTTGCTAACACAGGACCACTGAGACCACATCTACATCACCATCTGGGCCAAAAACCTCTGATCTGTAGAAAGAACACTTGGTGTTGAAGGTCTGGAAGTCACACTATAATGCATTACAGCTATTTTGTTTGTGTGCTTTCATTTTGGATTAAGATGGTGTCTGTCTTCCAGCATAGTATAATGTGGAAGGAATTCAGTTTCTGCTTTCTAGTACACTATCTTTTCAAAGTGAAACTGATCAGGAGTTTGGCTTTAGAAAGTGGACCTGTGAAAAGAACAAAAATGGTAATACATATTCTTAATTACTCTTATGTATAGTTGAGTTTATCACCTGTATTCACCTAAAAACTTAAATGTCCTATTGTTTCAATTAGTTACTATCTACTAGTTATTTACATGTGCTACTAACTAATGGTTAAATATTACCACTAACAACATAAAAACTGAGTAACATCTGGACACACCCACTGAACATATTTCATTTTAAGAAAATTTAACAAACTATATTTTTCAAATATTTAATAACTGAAGGCCCAACAGGAATAAAAATGTAAATTAAAGCATCGTTTTTGTACTTAAATAACCACAGTAGCATGTGAATAAGATTTTTGTGCCTTACAGTATGTTTTTCTGTTAAATCAAAACCTTGTAGTAAGGCATTTTAGTAACCATAAAAGAATTTGAATCTTTTCACAATTAAAGCTGAAAAAAAATTCTTTGAAAATGGAATGGTCATTTTAAGATTGAAAGTAATTTTGACTGAATACACAAATAATTCATTTTGGGGTCTAACTATTTCACTCGATTTTTGGTCTTGCATTTGCACAAAACCAGGAAATTAATTAATGAGATGTTTTATTTGACATGCCTAGTTTTGTTTTATTTTTTAGCAGTATAATTCATGAAAGGTTAATCATAGATGTGTATCATAGATACACTCATGAGCACACTAGCAGATTATTGTGATTCCGATACATCTTAAAATAAAAACATTCACAAAAAAAAGCCTCTCCCTTACATAAAGAATAGGTTAGTCAGAAATCTAATTCAAGAATGAAACAACACAAAGTATAAGGCACCATACCTGTCTATTCTTTTGTTTCTTACATTCCTATCAATCTGTGTTAGCAATGCAGTGTGCTGGCTAAACTGCTTCTCGGCCTAATTTGGTCAGCCAGTGAATAAAAAAGAAAAAAAAAAGGCTTAGAATGAAAGTGCTTCATCAGCTGCTGCCTCTGAAGAATATTGTCTGTCTTTTAACAACAGCAATATTCCATTCAATAATGTGAAAACCAAAACATTTAATCTGAAACAGAGATAGTCCACTTTAAGTATAATTATTTTCATGATGTGTGGCATCAGACACCCATTGGTTGTTCTGCAAAATAACAAGAGGAGTGGGTCACATTACCAATAGATAGACATGCCATAATTTTGGTACATAACAAAAAAATATCAACATAACTGAAAAGTTGTTGTTATGCATTTGAGACACTAAAACCAGATCATTAAGGAATGAAAAATCTGACCAGGCCTTGTATAAAAAAACTTGCTGTAAGCAGAAAAATAAGTACGTAGCCTGCAACTTGCAAAGTTGTCTGTGATATTTTAGAAAGAGATAGTATCCAGCCTTCATAGGTAGCTTTGAAAATTTTGCTTTCTTGCTTTCCATGGCTTTCCTGTGTTTTAAGAAGGTTGAAATAACAACTCTCTTACCTTACCTGTTTTGTACCTTTGATAGAAAAGGGGGATAAGGTAACTTTCTTGTACCAATGTTTTAATTCCCATACAGTTAATTTCATCAGGAAAGGGAGACTGTTTATGAAACAGAATGTATGTGATGTTAAAAAAAACAATGTAGTGAGAAAAGTACTTCTCTTATGGGAAGCAAGGTTGTGTACTAACGCTCATCTGATCACAATACCAATTAAAGCATTTCTTTTTCCTGTGGAGGTGTTTTCAAGTCATGCATAATCTTAAAATCCAATAGGTAAATCATAAAGCAAAGTACAAGATATTAATTTAGAGTACAGTGCAGTATATTGACAGGTTTGGACAGCAATTTTTATGTGAACTGACCAAGCCCAGTTTCCTATATCCCAATAAATTAAATTATCTTAGTATTTATTACATTTGCCATGCAGAAATATTTCCCTTACTAAAACCAGTCAGGTCTGGCTCAACACAGTTTATGGTCTATGTCAGCAGATCAAGGTTATTTCTTTTTAACAGTTCTGTTCTCACTCATGAGCAAATCAAGACGCAATCAGGTCCTATCAAATAGGGTCATCTAATTATCAGTTTAACCTGACAATCAAAATGGCAGACTAGGAGCCCCTAGGAAGTAGAGAAGCATTTACCTGCTAAAAAAAGATCTAGAGAGCAGACTCTAAGTTCTAGAGGAAAAGTTCTGTACGAGGAAGAAATTAACTGGCATAAGTAATGCTTTTTCAGCAGATGACTTCTTAAATCTGGAGTGAGATTTGGAAGAAAGAATCTTCAGGGAAAGAGAAGGGTTGCAGGGAAAGTACAGGGATGGAGACGGACTTCTCCTATATCAGGAAGAACCTCATAAGTTTTGGAAAACTGACTAAACCTAAATTTTCTGAGGAAAATGACACTACAAATGTAAAACAAAAAAAAAACCCAAACCATTGAGTTTGTCAACATACATTATTTTTTATTAAATCTATAAATTGAGAAGTTATAATTTTTCCCAAGCCTTGGTAAAGCTCCTGATTTAATCCCCAGTGAAATATTGGTTATTTGGCTTTAGATACCTAGATCTAGAAATAGATAGAGGAAGGAGGAGATGATTTTGTGATTAAGAGCAACAGCTCTTGACTGCATTTGCCTGATGAACTAATGAAATTTTTTTCTTGAGCGCAAGCAGCCACAGAAACAGAAAAACCTATTGTACACTTCAGTCAAGGAAATCTTAAGATTCTTATCTGATCTTCCTGACAGTATTACTAGGATCATGTTCAAATTCTCAAATAATATACTTTGTATTAGGAAGTACTAAAAGTGTTTGCATTGTATTTGCATGGCAAAGTTTTGGTAGTCGGGGGGATAGAAAGGGGTCCTTAGTGGAAAATCTGCTAGACCCTCCCCTCATGTTTGGTAGAGCTAATGCCAGACAGCTCCAAGACCAACTTGATTCTGGCAAACTCTGAGCCCATTAGTGACCATGGTAGTGCCTCTGTGATAATGTATGAGAAGGGGTAAAACCTGCTGCACAATAGCAATTGCAGTCAAGGAGAGGGTGAGAATACATAAGAGAAATGATTCTGTGCACACCAAGACCAGTGAAGAAGGAGGGACAAGAGGTGTTCCAGACACTGGAGAAGAGATTCCCCTGCAGACCATGGTAGGCTGTCCCTCTGCAGCACACAGAAGTCAGTGGTGGAGCAGACATCCATCTGCAGTGCATGGGGGACTCCACAGCAGAGCAGGTGTATGTGCTTGGGGAAGACTGTGACCCTATGGGAAGACAACACTAAAGCTGGATCCTAGCAGGACCTGTGACCTTGTGGGGAGAGAGAAGCCTGTATTGGAGCATGTTTGCTGGCAGGACTTGTGACCCCATGGGGGACCCACACTGAAACAGTCTGTTCCTGAAGGACTGCATCATGTCGAAAGGAGCCAGGCTGGAGCCATTTATGAAGAATTGCAGCCCATGGGAAGGACTCAGACTTGAAAAGTTCATGGAGAACTGTCTCCTATGGGAAGGACCCAACTCTGGATTAGAAGAAGAGTATGTGAGGAATCCTTCTCATGAGGATGAATGAGCAGAGGAGATGTGTGATGAACTGACCACATGCCCCACTCCCTGTCCCCTTATGGGGTTCAAGGGGAGGAGGTAGAGAAATCAGGAGTAAATTAAAGCCCAGAAAGAAGCAAGGAGAAGGGGAAAGTGTTTTAAGATTTGGTTTTGTTTGTCATGACCCTATTCTGATTTGATTTATTATAAATTAAATTAATTTTCCCAAGATGTGTCTGTTTTGACTGTGAAGGTAACTGGTTGAGATATCTCCCTGCCCTTATTTTGACTCATGAGACTTTCATTATATTTTCTCTCCCCTTTCCAGCTGAGAAGGGAATGATAAAGCAGCTTTGCTGGACACCTGGTGTCCAGCCAAGGTCAACCCAGCCAAAGTGTGTGTACTCTGAAAATATGTTTTACTGAAGTGTGCATATCAACGGCAGCAACATGAAAAATGCAACTGAAATGTTATGATTAATTTAATCAGTAGAGACAACAATCCTCGAAATATAAGCCTTATAGGAGTACAGCAGACATAACAGAACTGTGAACTAATACAGTTACGTCACCAACATCACTGTTCTGTGTAAGCAGGACATACTTTGTTGTGGATGTGTTTCTATCACTCATGCACTGTTTAGTTGATACATTCAGACTAATTTCTTGACAGTTATGTCAATTTAGCAAGAGTGCATTTTTTTTCCCCAATTATAGAGATTCTAGGGAAGAAGAATTTTCTTCAAAGCTCAAAAATAACAGAACAATCTCCTTCCCAAGGACATTTTTTAAGGAGTAGGAACAGAATATTATTTTTTTATTTCTTAATTACATTTATATCCCTCTTTCCACAACAGAGATTTATATCATTTTATCATACTGAAATGCTGTCTTAAGTCAAAAAAATCTGTGAATAAGGTTCATATTCACAAATTGAAAAAAACCCAAAATTCTAAAGGTAGTAATGCAGAGAGATACAAAGTAAATTGGATGTAAGGCTACTGCTAACGAAAATCAGTACAGAAAAAAATTTGCTTTCATAGGTGAAGACTTAGACAATTTCAAAACATAGGTATATCTGAGCTATTTAATATATCATAACGTGCAGAAATACATTTAATTATTGTATCTATTTGTAATCAATGAATTTTAAAAACTGTTAATTTAAATCATATATATACCTTTAATTAATTGTATCGCACAGGTACACACCTACTTAATACATGTAGTCCACCAATACAAACATCTGAAAGTCATGTGAAATTGAAACTCAGAAGTACCAACTCACATAAAAAAACCTTGCTTGTGCTGCAAGTCTGTCTCCTGTTATATGCTTCTATGAAACTAAGTTTGTGTATGATGTATGCTTGGTGTGTATTGATTACAAAAATAATCATGTCTTATTTATGAAGCATGGGTAATATCCATTTCAATGCAACAGACTCTCTTTGATGATTGATTTTCATGGTAGTTTTTAATGCCTTTGTCATCATGGCTACTATCTCATAATAAGGCAATTGACATAAAAGTATGCTTACTGATCTTAAGCTTTTCTGTTTCAACCACTTTCAGTACTAGGTGCATTAGGAGGTGTATATTTTACACACAATTTAGCTACAATTTGAAAGAGGCAGAAGTTCAGGTATGACACTATTTTATTTCTCAGTGCAAGATTTCCCTCATCATATAATTGTTTCATATTCAATGCTATTCAAAAATTTACATGGGTAAATTGAAAAGTCAGGTTTTCCTTTGCCTAAAAGCACAAAACAGAAATATGAAGAAATATTGGGTTATGTGTTTATTTAAATTTCAAATATAGTTTTCTGAACTTAACCTTAGGTCAGGCAGCTTGTAAACAATGCCATTGCATCAACTTGCTTATGGTATCATAGAATCATAGAATGGCTAGGGTTGGAAGGAACCTTAAAGATCATCTAGTTCCAACACCCCTGCCATGGGCTGGGACACCTCTAGACCAGTTTGCTCAAAGCCCCATGCAACCTGGCCTTGAACGCTTCCAGGGAGGCGGCACACACAACCTGTTCTGTGAGCAACCTTTTCCTGTGTCTCACCACCTCACACTAAAGAATTTCTTCCTAATGTCTAACCTAAATGTTCCCTCTTCAAGCTTGAAACCATTGCCCCTTGTCCTCCCACTACACACCCATGTAAAAAGCTCTATCCTAGCTTAGGCCCCCTTCAGATACTGGAAGGTTGCTACAAGGTCACCCTGGGGCCTCCTCTTCTCCAGGCTGAACAACCCCAACTTCCTCAGCCTGTCTTCATAGGGGAAGTGCTACAGCCCTCTGATAATTTTAGTGGCTCCCCTCTGGACACATTCCAGGAGCTCTCTGTCCTTCGTATGCTGGGGACTCTAGAACTGGACACAGTACTCTAGGTGGGGTCTCACAAGAGCAGTGAAAAGGTGGAGAATCACCTCCCACAACAAGCTGTCTATGCTTATTTTGATGCAGCCCAGGACACAGCTCACGTTAAACTTCTGGTCTACCACCACCACCAAGTCCTTCTCCTCGGGGCTGTCCTCAATCTTTTCTCTTCCCAACCTGTATTTGTGCATGGAATTGCCTTGATCCAGGAGCAGAATCTTGTACTTGGCCTTGTTGAATGTCATGCAGTTTGCACATGCCCAGTTTTTGAACCTGACAAGGTCCCTATGGATGGCATCCTGTTCCTCTAACACATTGACTTCACCACACAGTTTGCTGTTGTCAGCAAACCTGGTGAGACTTCACTCAATTCCACTGCTCATATTGCCAACAAAGATGCTAAATAGAAGGGGTCCACGTACCAAACCTTGAGGAACACCACTCGTCACACATCTCCATTTGGAAAATCACAACTCTTTGGATGTGACCATACAGTCAGTTCTGTATCAAGTGAGCAGTCCATCTGTTGAATCTCTGTTGTCTCAGTTTAGAGATCAGAATGTCATGCAGGACAGTGTCAAATGCTTTGCACAGGTCCAGGTAGATGACATCTGTTGCTCTGCCTTTGTCCACCAAGGCTGTAGCCCCATCATAAAAGGCCACCAAATTAGTCAGGCAGAACTTGTCCTTAGTGAAACCGTGTTGGCTGTCACCAGTCACCCCTTTGTTATTTGCATGCCTTAGCAGAGCCTTCAGAAGGATCTGGTCCATAATCTTGCCAGGTACAGAGATGAGACTGACTGGCTTGTAGTTCCCTGGGTCTTCTCTTTTTCCATTTTTGAAAATGTGGGTTACATTTCCCCTTTTCCAGTCAGCAGGAACTTCAACATACTTTTGAACTGCCAAGACTTTTGAAGTACGATGAACAGTGGCTTTGCAACTTCGTGTGCCAGTTTTTCAGGACCCATGGACTTGCTCACTGTCAGGTTCTTAGGTGGTCTTGAACCTGCTCTTCATCTACAGTGGTATGATCTTCTTTTCCCCAGTCCCTGCCTTTAGCTTCTGCAACATGGAAGGCGTGACCAGAGTCCTTGCTGGTGAAGACAAAGGCAAAATAGTCACAGAGTACCTCAGTCTTCTCTACATTTTGGGCGACCGGCTTACCCATTTCCTTCTGGAGTGGGCCCACAATTTCCCTAGTCTTCTCTTATCATTGACATACCTATAGAAACTTTTCCATTTGTTCTTAAACCCCCACCTTGCCAGATCCAATTCTCTCTGCTTTTGCTTTCCTAACCTGATCTCTTGCTTCTCTGACTCCTCCTCTCTACCTCTCCGAGGTTATCTGTACTTCTATACTCTGTAAAATTTGTCTGAGTTTACTTTTAAACACAGTCTGAGTTGCTAAATTCCTCTTGGACATGGCTTTGGCATGAGCAGATACCATAGCTAAGTTACCTCCTGGGAAGGAAAAGACTGCAGCTGACCTTTCCTCCTGCCCTGCCTGAACTGCTGTGCAAACTGCCATGCCATGCCCTGTACTAGTTGATGACACTAACCTAATCCAAAATTCCTTCAAAACATCTGTTAAATACTATCAAATAATCCTACCTGTACACAATTTTGTACTTCCATTGACTAGAGTACTTTCCAAACTTGCTGTCATCCTTCCAAAAGGATATTCCCTTCTGTTCATATGTGAACAACGAGGGTAAGAGAAGCAACATTTGAAATTAGGTGATTTATCTTCAAGTTTAGGATAATTTTTAAGGTATCAAACTGCCACTCTCTTAGACATATGTGGGAATAACTTCAGAATCAGCCTTCTGTTCTAAGGTTGTAAATAAACTGATTTGCATGTACTCTTTGTGAAAGAAAATGTGCCTATCATAGTACGTAGCTGTACACTCAGATGCTGAAAGATTAGTGTTCTAAGTGAACGTATAAACCCAAGTGTTTTCCAATTAAATTTTGTAATATTTTACTACTAACTGCCAAATATTAAGAAACCACTAGAATTTATAAATACATTAACTAGAAAGACAACAGATGGTATTACTTTTTAGAGGGCTGCAGTTATCCCTTGGGTTTACAAAACTGCTGTGATTGTTTTGCAGATGTTTTTCAACTTTTTTATGATTTATCCAACTTCTGGGTAATATTTTTAAACATTAAATAAAGACATGATAAAAGCATATAATGTATTTATGATAGCATTGATACACACATAAAAGATAATTATTAAGCACCAAATCACTCAATGTTTATAAGAATTTCAAACAACTGTTTAGGGAACTCTGCTTAGGAAAACATTCAACAGATCAGTTGCTATTCTCAGAATTTGTTTAATTCTTATGCAAAAAAATTTATCCAGATGTAACTTCTTAAGTGTTATTGAATAATTTTTATATATTAAACAGATAAACACAACAACACCCCTCTGCCCCATTTGTCCATCTTTAAATGAGTGAACATAGTATCAGATTATTCAGTTTTCAGAAGGCTCATTCTGATTGTCTATCACCAGGTCTCTAAAAGTCAAATTAGTAGCACTAATTGAGTCTAACCACTTTCCACTTACTACAGGGAGAGTCTTTCCCATATTTCCCCTCTTGGCTAATTCTTTCCTTCTTTGTCTAGACAGTAGACTCACACAATTTGTCATTCTTATTAAAGAGAAATTTCACTGCTATCTAGGTGCCTCAGCAAAATAAAAAAATAATAATTATCCTTTGCTATCTATTGCTCTTAAAGCATTTGCCAAATAAGCAGAAACTTATATACACATACGTATATAGAAAATGCACAAAAAACCTTTTATGCAAAAATAGAGAACTCAGCATTTTGTCAGAGAAAATAAAAAAAGATGTAAGTAAAATTATGTTTAATTATTCCTTTGTCTTGCCAGTGAACAGACAGCCAGATTCTGATTTTTTTTTTCTTAGATAATAATACTTTCCTCCAGAAGGAATTGTAGAATTACCTGCTTTTTCGTGGGAAAGGGTTTCAGACTCTGAAGTTGAACTGAATGCTTACAATATGATGAGTATTGTCTAGTTTCCAAAAAAACATCTTAGCTATTTGAGATTTTTCAGATTTTATTCAGTCTATGCAGAAGAGGAATCTACCACTCTGTATTGTTCTGCATGTTGATTGGTTCATGCAGTCACTTGTTTTCATCTTTGATGGCAGCTGTTTTACCTTTTTTGTGTACAAATTCTTTTCTATAAGAACACCAATGCTGAAAAGACCAAGAGCAGCATTAAATTAATTAATGATTTTATTAATTCAGCTAGTCATTAGGTACAATTCATCAGTTGTGCACACCTTTCTGCTCTCTTTTTGCTAAATGCATCTATTTTTTTCTGGATTTTAAATTATAGTGAAAAAGTGGCTGACTAATCTGAATTTCTCAATTTATTCATGTTCAATAAAAAGCTATTCATAAGCTTAAACTCAGCTGTGACTTCAAATCAAATTTAAACCACCTGGGAGTAAACAACATTCCTCTTCCTCCCCAGCATATCAACTGTGGATAAAAATAATAAGTACATTTCCAAGGAGCTCAAGATTCTGAAACCTCTGTTTCTACCAACAGATTTTACCAAAATCATTTAATGATTAGAATAGGCATCCTGGCTGCATTTTGATTCAATATTTTAATCCATGATTAAAGAAAAGATTGTGGTAAGATCTTATTTGCTGGTAATGACATACATTTTTTTCTTTAGTGTCTTTATTAATCAAGCATTCCTTGCAAGCAGATTTTACGTTATATTGCCACACTTGCTTGACTGTTTTTCAGTATCTCCATCACATTATATCTTTTCTATTTTACTTCAATATACATACCATGTCCAAAAATTTGAAAAACAAGATGACTGAAAATACCAAAGAGGGCAGAGTGAGAGGTCTTGGCTGTAAAATACACATTTAAAAACAGTATTTAGTTTAGCTAAATCCAGTACTGTTCTGCCCAAGTTCAGTTTAATTCTCACAACACAGTAGACACTTCAGTTTGAAACCCAAGCAAAAGGCTCATCTTAAGGGCTCTGGGATCAGGCTAGCCAATTCTCAGGACCCTTTTCAGGAGTCTAGCATCATATGCTCAAAGACACCTCTGATACACTGCAACACTCTAAATGGGATTCTGGCTGTTGAGAAACTGCTATGTGTGAAAAAGGCAGGAGGTGCTCTCTCAACACTTGAGAGATGTTTTCAAGCTCAGACTCCAGTTCTTGAGCCTTGCCTGAGCTACACTGCAGCTCTGCTTGACTGTGCATTCTGTGAATCTGGACACTGATTTGCAAGTGCCTTTGAGGCTTGACTTTGGACCTAATTAATCATTACAGAATTGACTGGCAACACTCATCTCTTAGCTGCTATCTCTTCACTGCTTTGCTCTTCTTGTTTGCATGTTGTAGAACTCTGCCTGAACTCAGCTGCTGAACACAGCTGAATTTTGGAAGAGTCTTCTGTGTGTCCTTAATTTGTCCTTTCATGACTAGATGTTAGTAATATCTTTTTTTATCTGGAAGGCTGAATCTGACTTAGAGTTCCAGTTAAATAGGATTTTCTCTGCTATATATCCATAATCCATGAAGCAAAATACACGGCACTCTATAGCAGAAAGAGGAACCACCACTTCTCGAAGCTGCAGCCTCTATCTCAAACAGGGCAACATCTCAAAAAGAAACATGTTGTAATGGGATGTACCACTATGGTATGAAATAAAAATAATTTCCTTAATTTCTATACCTTTCTGCTTGGAAACCCTTTGGACAAAACATGACACGTATGATATTAGTGAGATAAAGTGATATTTCTGATGGTGTTCATATTACAGCAGCTTTTAAGGATCCTAGGAAAGATCTCAAGTCAACTACAACTAAGCAACTTCTCTGAGAAACAGACTCTTATCCTGGGAAAATGAAAGACAGGAAGGGAAAGAACAGCAAAATAAAATGCAGCAACCTGTCATTTACCTATCAGGTAAATGGCAAAGCTAGCATCAGAATCCATGTAAAGTTAAGTATATCTAGCAAATAATTTAGATAAAACATCTTCATTCATCCAGAAATGCTCAGTATCACAGAAAATGAAATCTTTAGAAGAAATATGAGTTTCTCAGATAGTGAACTGGAAAAAAATCTCCCACATTTTCATAGTACTTTTGCAGTCAAAAGAAAGCCATCCAACTACCCAGTGCAGACAAGAGACGGATTAGTCACCAATGCACTGCTCACTTCCAGTATAGGTTCTTGCTTTTGTTCTAGGTGGGAGCAACCTGAATTTTTATTTCCTCTATCTCAGTGGCTGTTCAAGCTCTACATAAGCCAAGATTTTTTGAAATACCACAGTGAATGATGTTTTCAGGAATTACATAGGGACCTATAGTAAGTTGAATAGATACATTCTAATTAAATGTTAATTAAAAATGCAACACCAAATGATACGGTAGCACTTATTAGGTTAGTAGTAAGTGCTTCTAGTTGAGAAAATAGCAGGAGCTTTGGCACAGCGTCACATCAGTTCATCATAACCAAGTAACAAAAGCATGCATAGCATTAATAATAATGATGTCTGCATATATATAGATAGATAGATAGATAGATAGATAGATGCATTAGTGTCACTTTGATGACTGAACATGGAATAATTTTTAGCATCTCATTTATGCTGCAACATTTATTCTGTGTATTTAGTTGAGTGTTTTTATGACAAATTTAAATAGAAACCTAAATATTTATTAAGATCTGTAAATTATCTCACTTGTGCTTTTAAAGGGAACCAGTTCTTCATATTTAGGTCTCCTAAACTCAGAAATTCAGAAAAAAATAATTTTAGAAATATATTTTTTAAAGCTGATTACCAATTCTTTTCACATATCTGCAGAGGTATAGCTAGAACCTCTGTGGGTTTTCATTGGATTTTTACATATTTTTTAATTCAAACCTGTTACTTCTCTATCTGACATTGAAGCAAATTAAGGGAACATTAAAATGCTTCTTAGCTTTTTCCTGAATTATTGAGGTTATTGTCATATGTGCATTTAATATAGAGAAGTGGGTTTACTCGATTTCACATGCTGTACCAGAATTAATCTTCTTCCCATTGAAGACCAAACTGAAGAATTCCTGCATCATTTATCACCTATTTCTTGCTCTCCTCTTCTGCTAAGAAGGTAAAACAAGAAGCAAGAAACTACAAAGGCATTTAGGAGCACTTACACATATGTTGGGAGATTAACTGGAAGGTATAACATTTTCTGGTATAGAGGAGTTGTGGGAGCTTCAGTGCAAGGAGACATTTCAAGGACAGTGTTAAAATATTTCTGATGGCATTCAATTTATTTGATCAAATGGTTACTCCCATGCTACCTCTTGATCTTGGAAATGCATTTTGTTTCTTGGCTCTTTTTTTTGTTTGTTTTTTGTGGGTTTTTTTTCTCTGTTTGGCAGTCTAAATTTTGCAAGTGACTTTCCTGTAAAATTTACTTGGGTTATGTTTCTTCACTATATCTGTTTTGATAAGTACTGGAGTATTGGAATTACTAGAATTAATGAATGAAAAACTGAAATGTCTTCTGATTACATTTTTGTACATATTAGAAATCCTTTCAAGTTTTCTTTAGAAGTAGCCCACTCTAACAAAACCAAAAACCAAAGGATTTCTTAATGAGTCTCCCTTTTGCCCTACTCTTTAGTACTTTGTAGAAAAATAACTGCTACCTCATATTTGACTTACAGCCTGTTCAATTTTCATCTTTTTAAACAGGTGAATTACTTCCTAATAAAGGCCTTAACATGCTATATATATACTTTGTGTCTTTGTGTCTTTACAGTAAAAAAGGTGTTAAAAGCAATCAGATTTGGATTGTTGTTAAATCCAGATGGAGAAATTTCCTTCCATCTCACACGGGGAATATATGGTATTATTCCAAAGATGTAAAAATCAAAATAGTTTTATTTCAGAAAATATATTCACTAAGGAAAGTTTAATCTTGCTACCTACTGTCACTTTTAGGTCAGCCTTTTGGAAAAGATAGTGGAATTAAGTATTCTCCATATATTATAATGTCTGTTATCAATTCTATTACACGCTGTTCAATTTACATAGCATTGTCTTGTTAGTAAAAGTCTACCGTGGATTACTTAAGAGTAATTGGATTTGCTTTTTACCTGCAGTGTATTGATTAACAAGCTTCTTTCAGCATCTTTTGTACATGACAACATGAATTGTCATCTGAATTTTGTGTTTTGTGTAACTATAAACAGCAGCATGTAGAACCTTCCCTATGGAAAAGTGGGAGCTAAAGAATAATAAAAATTACTACTGAATTTCACTCCAGTGAATAGTTTTATAGTAAGAACAAAAATGTCTAATTTCCATAAAGCAGGCATGTTTCAATGTAACTTCAAAGAGTATACTCCTTTAAGCTTCACCAGTCTACATTTTTAATATATTCAATAGAATATAGCCATGCAGCTGATCTGATGTTCATTACACAAGCAAAACATTCATTGATGAAATGACTGGGGTATTTTATAACAATGCTTACACAGGAAGATTACTTAATTTATTATTGAGCACAGGTCCTGCTGAGATATAAGATTTCAATGATCATTCACTACTGCCTTGTGGGATGCTTCTCTGTTAACTACAGTGCATTCTAGAAAGGAAATATAGTTGATTAAAAGTAAAAAGCTTTTTTTCCCTGACGGGTGTTTCTAAAAATCTCAAAAGCTTATGTGTGCTTCCGCATTGATTGTCCTTTCCTAGACTTATCTAAGGAGTATTTTAGATCTCTAAGCTATGCACATACAGAACTAGTATATATTTGTTTCATGCTATTTATCAAACACTTGACTATAGTATATGATAAGTA
Organism: Calypte anna; assembly: GCF_003957555.1. Taxonomy (NCBI): domain Eukaryota; kingdom Metazoa; phylum Chordata; class Aves; order Apodiformes; family Trochilidae; genus Calypte; species Calypte anna. Next base: position 44,420,368 of record NC_044274.1, on the reverse strand, counting down.
TATCAAAGTAAAGCAGAATGCTACCTTTTTGCTATAATGGGCTTAGCTATAATGGGCTTTCACACTTATCACAGGTTTATTGTTTACCACATATTTACCAATAAATGCCTGCATTTACTCTGTTTTGTATTCTGACTACAATGAACAGACCTAGCAGCAGACTTTTGTGTTTTTCTCTGCCTGTTGCCAGCTTCCTTGCTGTAAAAATAATGCGTTCCACGTGCTATGTATTGAGCTGTGTGGTGAACCAGTCAAGGCACTGACTTGCATTAAGAATAATCTGACAAAAAGAAGTGTGGAAAGGCTAAAGCACTTCATCTAATGCCACTACTGAAAGAAAAGCTTTACCTCCAAAAGTTTATTAACCTGGTTAGTGTTACTTTGATGCATGTTGTCTGTTTTCAATTAAGGATGCCTAAGTAAAATACCTGTTGTTTGCTGGAATAGCAGGGCACGGGAAAGCCTAACAGAGTTAAAGAACCAGAGACAGATAAACCTCTGTTAGCAGTTTTGTTCAGAGGTGAAATGCATAGAAATGTACAGATGAAAAAGAATACATCCCCTGTGCAGCAATGTAAATGTTTAATAGAACTTTATGATGCCTTTCAATGCTGACTGCAGAATCTGAATAAATTACCCATTAAACTAAACTACAATATATCTTCATTTTTCCAGATATTGTTTGGAAATTAAACTTGTTGTGAGCTTCACTTAATTGCATATTTTCTCCTCTTGGTGTAAAATAACTTTTAACAAGGATTTTTATTTGAGGAAAATAAGAAATATTATTTTGATTATGTGACTCCTAGTAAATAATTGTTTCTATTATTCAGGGACTGATGTTCCAGTGTTCACTTAAACCCCTCCAGGAGTATGTTGCTGCTGAAAAAAAGTGGTTTTGGCCTATTTATTTCTCTTTCTTGAAAGGTTCCTCTTTTTATTTTTGACTTGTATGTAGCTTTAGTGTTCCCTATTCTGCTCAAGATGGAATTTTAAATACTGAATATGCTTCTGGAATAAACATAAATAAAATTTAACTCAATATGTTGTTTTACTGTTCCACACCTCAGCTCATATCAAAAAACTATCATATTTGCTTTGTTTTGGGGTTTTTTTCAGTCTCTCAAGCAACCCATACTACTTATGTCTCACTACCTCAAGTATCTCCAGCTACCCCCTTATATTTAAAAGTGTGGTACAATAGTCAACCAATGCTTTGAAGTGTCTCTCATTTTAAGTTTTACTTTTGCGTGTTTCAGAAAGAGAATGATGAAGAAACATTTAATATTTTATGGTGTGTTACTGAGATACAGAAAAGACAAAATAAATTCAGCAGATTGGTCAGAGATACCAACATATATCTGAATTTTAAAGTATCATGTGATTTGGAGAAGAGCAAGGAGGCTGTGAAGGGATCCAGCACAAGTCCTGTGAGGAAGGGCTGAGGGAGCTGGGGGTGTTCAGTCTGGAGAAGAGGAGGCTCAGGGGAGACCTCATCACTCTCTACAACTCCCTGAAAGGAGGGTGTAGCCAGGGGGGGGTTGGTCTCTTCTCCCAGGCAAATATCAGCAAAACAAGAGGGCATGGACTCAACTTCTGCCAGGGGAGGTTTAGGTTGGATATTTGGAAGAAATTCTTTACAGAGAGGGTGATCAGGCATTGGAATGGGCTGCCCAGGGAGGTGGTGGATTCTCTGTCCCTGGAGGTTTTTAAGAAGAGACTCATGTGGCACTTAGTACCATGGTCTGGTAACCACACTAGATTAAGTGGGTTAAGGGCTGGACTTGATCTCAGAGGTCCTTTCCAACCTGGCTGATTCTGTGATTCTGTGGAGACAGAAAGTTTGGATTTTACTCCATATATAGAAAAGCACCTACAGGATTGTTTAAACTTTTTGGGCATTGATTCTTAGATGTCTCTAGTACACTGTTTCCTTACCATTCAAGCTCTAATCATGATTATTAACCTAACTAACCTACTTAGTGACACAAATTAAAAAGCACTGCTCTATCTATGCACCATTTTAGAAATGTCAAACAAGTTTTTCTTTAGCTTTTTATGTATAAGAGCTGCTCCTAAACAGGTTGTCAAGCATTATTTAACAAAGAATTATTAGATTCCTAATAGCATCATATTAAAAAAAATTAAGAAAATGCATTAGTGTCAATTTCAATTTCAAATTCAGACCTGGAATTCTAAAACCAAAATTAAGCCAGATCTCCATGTCTATGTTCATATACTCATATATATATGTGTGCCTAAGAGTTCACATATATATTTTATGGGATTAGTGAACAGATTTTTCTCTGTTAAAATGTTTTGTAAAATAATTTGAAATAATATGCCAATCTAATCTATGCTTTGTACTGTCTTATTTGGCTTTAACTTCTCTGAGGAAAAGGTGAATGAGTAATTGCACAATAACTAGAAGCTATTTACAGGTATTTTCAACATAACAGAAACTTACAAGCAGCAGTATTACTTACAAGAGATTTCAGAACAGAACTATACCAAACTCTGCTTTATTTTATTTTGGCATCAAAATATTATGGCATAATATTGTATTATGACATAAAAAATCCCATCATGAAATAAAAATTTCTCTTTCTTTTGATAAAAGATAAATCAGAGCAAAACATCTCTATAGGGACATGGCAACAAGTGGTCGTTGCTGGGCCTGGGAGACAATAATAGGTAGATTTGAATGATTAGCAACAAATCAGGGCTTAGTAATTTTTATCTTAAAGGGATACTGTACTTGAAATGTATATGTTCTGAAAACATGCTGAGGATCCTAGGCTTTTCTGTCTCATTTAACAAGTTCTCAGGACTGTTAGGCAGACCTTGCAATGGTGACATACATTCCACAGGCCTTTTAAGGCTACCTCACAGCTGTCCTCCTGAGAAGTATTTTATGAGTCATGATTAGCAACTAAGGATTTGTCACAGCATTAGCTGCAAGAAATTTTCTGTAGTTTTATGAATATCCATTAAAATGGACTGGAGCTATTGTATCTAGAACAATATCTGGTACAATGTACAATATGAAGTGTAAGTGTAAAATCAGCTGAGGCAAAACGAGATATCACAACCTGACTCCTACTTCTTTTAATACAAGACAATGCATCAATCATAAAGACTACTGGGTAAAGGTATTGTAGCAGCACTATTCCTAACTGAATTTTTTTGTGGGGCCCTGCTCAGATGAAGTTCCTGGAAGGTAGCAGGCAGATTAAGTTCTAGGAGTGGAACAGATGAGGATAGTTTAACCTTTACAGTTTTGATGATATTTGGCCCCAAAGTAAATGTCCATGTGCACATGAAGATGCAAAATCATTCAGAAACACATGTGCATGAAATAGTTAAGAAACAAACAGCCTGCATTTGCAAAACTCAGGTGCTGTGGCCTTTAAAAAAATGCAGGTCCTGTCAGCAGCACAATGTGAGTTTTCAGAATTTAGATTTTGCATTTGGTTTCTGTTGTGGTCAGTCATCCCATTGAGTGAATTAGCAGCAGTTTGAATCCATGCAGAATTTGTCAGTGGTTGAAAATTGACCAATAATCCTCTATGTTAAGATAATATTTTCCCTGATCATCTCTGAAATGTAAAGAAAGCACTTTTACCAGAAATATATATACTTCTGTAGGGACCTGATGTCCTATACGTATATCACTGTTAAGAGACTTGCCATGAATTTCCAGATCATGGACATATACTATTACAGTTGAAAAAGAGACACAGCACTATTTTTGCAATTCTTTACAGCTAACTAAAACAAACAAACAACCAACCACCAAAAAGCCCCACTTCACTTCACATAAACAAAAAAATAGGACATAGAGATTTAATAATACTTTTGTCTTGCATTTCACAGCCAGCATATAGTTAAATTATCATGTTATTTAGGGCACTGAAACCTTTTTTCTAACAAGACAAGTGTGCTGTGATTCCTGGGTTAAAAAAAATTAGAAAATAATTTTTGATCTTCATAAAGGTTAAAAAGGTAAAACCAGATGGATATTAAGGGGCAGTCAAGCATGAATACAGTCCACTGGGAAATATTGTTCAGTGGTTGTATTGGGCTTAATTTTTCATGTACTTTAAGCTAGTTTTCATGTTGTCCCATACCCCATTCTCAATGGTAGATATTCTACATGCCCCCCTGTATTTTCCATAAGCTTTCAAAAAGGTTTATAAAAATTTCTTTCCTAAAGAACATGACATATGAGCATTATACAGTGGACTGGTAAGTACAAGATTTGGATTAGACTAAATTTCCATGAAATGCACAACTCGTTGCTGGTTTTATATCTTATGAATATAAGAATACCTTTTCTGCAGTCATTCTGATATATTATGATTTACCTATGCATCATTTAGGTCCAAAAACCATGGGACAGGCTTCAAAGAATTTTTTCATTTCACTCTTACTGATTTTAAACACAAAATGTCCAGTGAGTTAAAAGTAAGAAGTCTGATATTTCTGTCAGAAGGAATTTGAATTTCAGGAATTAAAATTAAGTCAACCCTCTTAGTGAAGGCAAAAAGAATTACATCTAGCTTAAGGTGTATCATATTGCTAGTCTGTGGTTTGCTCTGAAAATAAAGGTGAGAAAAATCATACTCTTATTTCAGTTACTTTAGTGACTGATAGATTTTGTTTGATGCTTGGAAAAAGCAAACATTTCTTATTAGTGTGAAATTCATCTTCCAAAGCACAGGTGGTCAAATGAAATCCAGCTTCAAAATCATCAGTAAATCTTCTTTGCCCAAAGAAAAATAAAGTTTTGTGGTTTCATTTTTACTTCACCCTTTCACTTCAATAATTGAATGTCTTTCAGATAGCTAGTCTTAAAGGCCTATTACTGAATTAAATTAAAATGCTTACACTTACACAAGTTATTTTGACGGGAATCTTGGTCTTTAAAAAAAAAAAAAAAAAAAAAAAAAAAGATGCATATCTAAAGTGCCAATCTGTCAATCTGTCAGCGTTTGTTGTTGCAACAGGTATAGGTTCAAAGGTGGTCTTTAGCTAAATAAAAACTTGGGAATATTTCTGTAATCTAAATACTATTTACTCAGAGTATCTTATTACTTAAAACTCTTGTTTTGATAGCTGGTATTCAACAAAACCCATTTTTAACTGATCATTTAATTGGATTTTAAATTCAGCATTGATTAAGGTGGATGGTATAATCTGATGTAACATTTTAATCATATATTATTTCAATTAAATGATTATTCAAAACATAGAAGTTTACTATTTATCAATAATAAGAAGTGGGGTGGTGGTGAGTTGGAGGGTATCCAGAGGGAAAATAAAACCACTACAGAAGAGATAGTTCAGCAGAAGGTAAGAAAAGGTATTTTTTTCCTAGGAAGATAAGACATGTAACTGTGAGAAGCAACAAGACTAGAGAGGATGGTTGAAAAAGATATTTAGTAGTTATTTCAGACTGATAGTACCTGACAGAAAGAGTTGCAGCAACAACTCAGCAGCAGATTGAAACGTGTAAGGAGTTCAAGAAGAAGTTAAAGTAACAGAGGATAAAAGGAACAATGATTGCTTGAGGAGCTGGGTTGGAAGAAATTCATAAAACTGATACCTGAAAGATTAGTATTACAGGCATTGTGGTGAGCTGAGAACGGCAGGGTATTACTGCGGAGATTAGAGAGGGATATGAGATAAGTTCATGTGGGACATGTGGAACACACAAAGGAAATTCAGGCATACAAGCTACTGAACAAACAGCCTTGGGTACAATTTTTTTTTTTTTTTTTTTTTTTGTATTTTTGTTTACTTTTGTTTCGTTTGTTTTGTTTTTTTTTAAACAGGACAATTGTCAAAAATTACTGGTTCTTTCAGGCTGGTTAGAGGCCAATGTCCAAGGACACATAAAAGTGGATGAGGAATGTTGGCAGGCGGGTAGGATGGGACAAAACACAGGATCCCCAGTCATTCTCTTAGAGTCAGGGTAGACTCTGGATGTCCCAGGTGATCCCAGGAAGGTACACAGCCCACTGGTCAGCCTGTGACCTCCCCCAGAATGCACTGGCAGAACTGTGGCCAAGGACTGTATATATATGTTTATATATATAATTTGTATCCATCTCAATATATATTATGGGTTTATACATTTCCCACTAATGTTCTTTCATTCTAACAGTACATACTGACTGATCCAAATTATATAAATTGCTTCACAGTAAGCTCCTAGGCCTCTTACCTTGAGTGATAACTTAGGAGCTAAACAGCAATTAACAACAGTTTTCATATGAATAACATCAATTTAACAGTTCAAGAGGCTAAAAAGATGCTGAGACAGATTCTCAAAACTTTGGCAGTAACATTTCACAAGGTTTTATCTCAAATCTGAAAGACCAAGCAAGCCCACTGAAGACCTTCCCTTTTGCTTCCTCACCACATGAAGACTGCCAGGATTCTTTATGCTAAAGTGAGCTAGTGAATTAACCACAGAAAATTCTTTACTAAACCAATGGAAAACACTTCACAGATTAAACTGTTGAGTTATATTTGCCAAATCAGAATAGCTGCACTACGGAACCTGCTGAATTTCTGAGGCAAATAACCAAGCCTAAGCTCATACTGGGAAGAATAAAATTAGATTACCTTTCTAGGTTAATGGAAAAATGCCCCATCAATTCTCCATGTTATTAACATATTGCCTACATGTGTATATACACACACATTACAAATTTAATTTTCTATTTGCCTTTACTTATGATATGCTATTATATATGTTTTATATGTTACATATGTAACATATATTTATGTATACATATTCCTATATGCGTATACAAACATTCTTAGCATGTGCTTTGCTCTCCCTCCACTCACCTATAGCAGAACTTCCCAATAGTAAGGTGCTAAAATAACATAATGTCAAAAAAAAGGATAAGTGGAAAACTGAGACATCAATATTTGGTGTCTAGAGATAACTCCGGTGTCTTAGTAAATCTCTCAAGAAGTAGCTTTGCAGCTGGACAGGATTCTGCCATAAAAATGTCTTACTCATCAGAATGAAGACAGGGAAAATGAACACTAGCTCATTACCGAAAAGAAGTGAAAATAATGTCAATCACTACTTTAAAGTCGCATCTGAAATATTTAAGAAAGGTAGCGCTTAAGTGGCATAAGCTTTTAACAGAATTACTTCTCAGAATCTTCAGAAAAGAAAAAGGCCTTTCAAAGTGCAATATCAACAAAGAGAAATGAAAGAAGACAATGGAATATTTTTTCAAGTGAATTAATCCTACTTAATTTCACTTTGAACAACAGGATCAAAAACTGTTTCCATGTGTTTCCATTCATTTTCAGTGTAACAAAAATATTCAGATCTCAACTAAACACTGTGATCCTGATGTAGAAAAGTTTGCAAATAGCAGATTTTATTAAAACAACAAAACAAAACAATTTTTTTTTTATAAACCATCAGACTGCCTTTACCAAACTGAATCTTTACCTTCTCGATGTAAACCAGAAAGTGTTGTTCGAATTCCTTCTTGAAACATTGTAACAAGGTGATACACAATCATTTATTTCATATCCAATTTTTACTGAAAAAAAGAAAAGATTGTCTAGAAACTCTATAAAAAAAACAGACATGAAAAATATTCAAACAAGAAGGGCCTATCCACTATCTCCATTATCTTTTCTGTTCATGCTAGCAGAGAGATAAAACGAATTATAAAGCTATTTAATCTGCTTGGTAGGTGATTTTCTTAACTTCATTGCATTAGTTTAATTTGGAAACAGAAACAGCAAAAAATTCTGAAAGGGGAGATAAATATGTATCAAGGTAGACAAGCTGGTACCAGAATATAACATGATAGAGAGTTGCCTGCTCTAAGATACAGAAATGAAGTGTGAAACCAGTAGCAGAAGACTAAAAACAAGCAACCAATCCCAAGAGAGCTGAACTATGCTGGATGAGGGAAACTGATGACATAATGCAATTGAAAATATAACACAGCCATGAGAATACATTAAAATCTCCAGATCGTGTGGTTCACAAGAGCTGACAGGGCACTCATACAGGAGCTTTTTTTAACTTAGTTGTCAGTGTAATCCTGACCAGTAGGTTTTCAGTAATTGTTAGCGGAATGCAGCACTCGTGAAATCTCAGTAGCTCAGTGACTGATTTTTAATTATTAAGAGCGTAACGCTTGCCATAACTGTGTACACCACAAAACACTGTTGTATAACAATACTGAAACAAATACTGAAGCATCAAAAATATATAATTTGAAAACACAATTCGCTTCCTAAATATGTCATCTTAGCTTTCAAAAAAAAAAAAAAAAAAAAAAAGTTGATAGCATTAAAAAAAGAAAAAAAGCATGCATATGTAACTAACATAACTTGTGGATTTGTTAGGTCTATTTAATATGTGTTATTTATTAAGACATACCAAGTTTTTTTTAGTTTTATGAAATAGATTCCTGCAACTGAAACTTTTTAGACAACAAGTTATTGATTGGCAGTTCACTTAGGTACTTCAAGAATTTTGTATTACACATATTCAGCTTACTATAGACTAGTTCATACTTGTTCAGAGACCTTAAGAAGGGCAAAAAACCAGACAGTTTTATTCCCTGCACATCTAAGGAAACTGTGATCAGCATAAAAATAAAACTAACTTCTACCATTTCTCAAAAATGTCTGTTAGTGAAATCTTTGCTTTTTTCCCTAGCACAAGAACTTTCTGTACCCAAAGATTATATAAACTGAACTAATTTGTAATTCTGGCTCTCAGGGGAACCTGCTTGTTATTTGGCAGCTCTTTGATTTGTGCTTCATTTATTTGGTAGCATCTTATCTGTTTCGTAACTCACGCTCTCTTTCTCTTCCTTAGCAACAAATACTTAAATCTCAATGCCAGGCCATACTGAAAATGAAAATAACTGAAAAAAAAATGTACATTTTCAGAGAATCATAGAATAGTTTCCATTGCAAGGGACCATAAACATGATTTATCTTAAATCCCCTGGCCCGCTGTCATGGGCAGGAACATCTTGCACTAGATCAGGTTGCTCAGAACTCCATCCAACCTGACCTTGAACACTTTCTAACTTAGGGTATCCACAATTTGTGCTTGGGATTTTCCCAGCCTATGTACAGCACCTTGTACTTGGCCATGTTGAACTTCATTCAAGTTGAGCATGCACATCTTTCAAGCCTGTCAAGGTCCCTCTGGATGGCAACAGTTAGCCATTGACAGAAACTCTTTGAGTGCTACCATCTGGCCAACTCCTTATTCAGTGGGCAGTCCATCTGTCAAATCCATGTCTCTCTGCAACTGGAAATTTTTTGACAAGTTATTGACTGACAAATCACTCTGGTACTTCAACTTGATCTACCTGAACCTAATCTACTCGAACCTAATCTACTCATATCATAAGTAATTCCTCATTCTCCCAGTTCCTGCCTTTCCCTTCTGTGACTTTGGCAGTGAGACCTAAGCCCTTGTCAGTGAAGACTGAGGCAAAAAATTCAATGCATTCCTCAGCTTTCTTCAGATTCCTCATGGCCATGTCTCCTGTTTCCTTCCAGAGAGAGCCCATATTTTCTCACTTTTTCCTTTTATCATCACATACCTATAGAAGATTTCTCCATTGCTCTTGACTTCCCCGAACATGTTTAATTCTATGACAGCTTCAGCTTCACTAACCTGACCCTTGGCTGCTTGTACAAGTTCACTGTATTCCACCCAGGCTACCTGTTTTTTGCTTCCACCATCTGTAAGCTTCCTTTTTTGGGCCTGATTTTTTCCAGGAGCTCTTTGTTCATCCATACATGATTCCTGGTATTTTTTCCCTGACTTTCAGAATAGTGAGCTTGCTGTTTGCTGTCATCACTGCCTCAAGAGGTTTGAATTCCACTAGTTTGTGGTCACAGCAAACAAGACAGCCCTTGAGTTTCACATTCACCCCCAACCTTTCCTTGTTGTTGAGGACAAGGTACAGTGTAGCATTTCTCCTCACTGGTTCATTTACCACTTAGATAAGGAAGGTATCATCAATGCATTCCAGCAACCTCCTGGATTGCTTATGCCCCTGATGTATTGTTTTTCCAACAGATATTGAGGTGGTTAAAATGCACATGAGACTACTCCTATTTGTCTGTAAAGAACTTTACTTGGTCTTCATGGCTGGGTCACCTGTAGCAGAACCCCATTACAATGTCCCCCACCTCTATCCTCCCATTAACCCTGACCAATAGGGTTTTGGATGGCTTCCAGGTGGAACTCCATGCTCTCCAGTTGGCCATTAATATAGACCTCAAAAAGCCCCTCCTTGTCTCCCCTGACTGTCCTTCCTTAAGAGCCTGTATCCTTCTATTCCAACACTTCAGTCATAGGAATTATCCCACCACACCTCCTTGATGCCAATAAGATCATAGCCCAGTAGGCACATGCATGTCTCATCTGCATGATGATGCAGTATATCCTGCACATCTCAGAGAAACAAACTGAGCTTTCACTAGCGCTTTATCCTTCTAACCTTGGCATGCCACCCCACAGCTTGTCACAGGGAAGACAAATATTATGCTTCTCCCCCTTCAAATCTAATTTAAAGTGAACATTGCAAGGTCCTGTGCAAAAACTCTTTTCCCTCTTTGGAAAAGATATATTGGAAATGACCCAAAGCTATGGTGGTGACATTAGCCATGGAGCCATTTATTAATAGACTGTGCCTATCTCTTTCTTTTGTTCCTCCTAAATTTTTCTAATAGCACTTTTACACCCATTGTAGGTAGCCTCTGAAGATATTTTTTTAATTACTTTGTTACCCATGGTTTTTTTACATTCTGCTACCCATCCTAGAAGCTATCTGTGTCAAAAACTCCTTTATGTGACAACACAAACATTATAATTTAATGATTTCTTTTCTGCTCCTTTCACTCCCCAAATCACAATATCCCAACTTAAAACCTTGATGCAAACTTTTTTCTTTTGTGTTTGTTTTTTTGTTTTTGTTTTTTTCTTTTAAAGTAAGGTAAGAATAAGTTTTTTATGTTTGAACTCCCTAATTATCTTGTCATGAACATTGTATTAATCATTGTTATAATTTTTGCTAAAAATGTTGTCAAATAAGGATTACTTCTGATATATCATAAATCTATGTGAAAATTCTTAACAATGACACCAGAAGTAAAAACTATACTTTAAGTACAGTAATGTAATGAAATGGTTCTGCTAATTCATGAAATGGGAATGACCAGGCAACAGATTAATTCAGTGGCATTTTTAAAACAAGTATTCTACCCATTGCAACTTCAAACTTGATTATTTAAATCTCAGCAAAAAACTAAACCTGAATCTTGATGATATTATTTTTTCAAGACACACCAAAAAAACCCCAAAAAACAAAAAGTAAAACGAACCAAGAAAAAAAACCAACAAAAAACCCAACCCAAACCAACCAAACAAAAAAAACACCCCAAAACTGAAAATCAAAAAAACCCCCCCAAACTAAACACCAAAACAACACCAAAAAATCCCACATAAAAACCCACTCAGATTTCTCAAAACCAAACTTTCAGCAATATTAAAAATAGTTTTGAAAGTGTTAATACATTATACTTCCAACTTTAATTAGTTAAGTATGGATTAATGCTAGGGTAATGACTCAATTACTATAGGAAAATTAAAATTAGAAATTCTGTTATTTCTTCCAGGAAGGACACTAGGAGAAATACTGTACCATATTTTTGTTACTTAATATCATGATTCTTGGTAATGCTGATAAATTTAAACTAATGACAGAGAACTATAAAGATTTAACTTGTACTGCAAAAACATGTGCTGTGCGGGTAAAATCTATATGGTGAGGAACAGGCATCCAAGCAATGAAGTTTTAAAACACTGATAAGAAAGAAATCAAGTCTGTACAAGTATCTGTATAATCACCAAGTTTAGGTACTGTTTACTGATCATTTTCTTTGTTAAAAGTCATAGTATTACTATTCTTTCCTTGTATCCACACATCTACAGAGCATATACATGCATTAACAGAGCCTCAGTAGTTATTAACCATAAGCTTAAATTTAATGTTGTGAGACTTCATTCCTCTCAATACACAGAAACTCAAACACACATGCAGCATATTCTTCCTACTGAAGAGAATTAAATTAGCTTGTAAAATGCTTAAATTATGTCAGTGTAGTTATTCAAATAATAGGTATGTATTTTATTTTATGATCTGCTAGTATACCATAAAATGCCCTCTACAACAGTAGAGCTCTCTATTAACATGGGTAATCTGTCTACACACTTAAATCATGAAACAATGTCTTTTATTTCTCAAACAGAATTCTATATTTCAGTGCATTTTGTATTTTTCCTATTCATAATTCTTGAAGTCAGGGAGGAAGCACCATAACTCTGATGGAAAAAAATCCAACCTAAGCATTTTATTTTGCATCTTGTGTAAACACAAGAATGAAACAGATGTTTATTAATTAAGTGCAGGCAGGTGACAAGAAGTCATAATGGTACATTGCACCAGCTGTGAAGACTTCACAGAGCTGTTTTTCCCCAGCAGCCTATTTTCATATTATGAAGCAAACATTCCAAGCATCAGAAAAGTTGTTGAAATATAACAATAGTGAGAAGTAAGAATTCATAATTACTGAAGCTTCAAAACACAAAACCTTCTTACAAATCTAGTCTCATCATTCTATCTCCTAGAATTGTTACAGAAATCAAAAAAAGGTAAGATAATAATCAACTGTAACAGGATAAGCTATGTATCATAAGAGTTTTTTAAAAAATGTTAAAGACTATTCCTATTATCTAATTATTTTTGTGATGATTGTACGCTGTATAGGATTTATTAACACTTCTCAGACATTAAATGTTCTTAATAAGGAACTTTTGTCAATATAAACACTTCCATTAACTTCAGCTAAAATTAAGTTCACATAGCAGAGCAAAACCAGATTAAATTACTTCTAAAAATTATTTCTACAAGCAACAGTACAATAAAATATCCTACTAAGGAAGATAGGAAACTTTAAATACCAGTATATATAAAGAATTGCACAAAATATCTTATGCAGTATCACCTAATTTTCTACTTAGCTTAGTTGCTTAGCTATTTTTTTCACAAATTTTAAAATGCTCATTAAGCTACCTTTGTGTAATTTTATTGGGTTTGGACATTTAACCAAATGAAAATATTCACATTTACACACACAATGGAGTTTGTTTTAACTGCTATTCCTGAGAAAATAAAAGTTCCAATTAAGTACAAATTTTTATTGGTAGAGACTCCTAAGAGTATGTAGGCTTTTACTAAGCAGTTATTACTGATGCAGTCTCTAGCAGCAAGTATTGTGTACATTAAATAGAAAAGGCTAACGTTTTCTTGCTCAGCACAAGGTCAGTCAACAGACCTCATTTTCAGCTTCTCTGAAACTGCACTTGCAACTTCAGATCAAATGGACAAAACAAGTTTATTAAAGCAGATTTGGTAAGAAGTAGTTTGGGGGTAGCCCCTTTTTTAACTTTCTACTTGATATGTACCAGTTTTGTACTGAGATTAGTCCAAGGCAGACTTTGATTCACGTATCTTCCTTAACTATTGTAACAATTTATTGGAAAGTATTAACCCTCCGGGTATCTCTGAGGCTTATTGCTATGAACTGATTGCACCACTTTAAACAAGGCATCTAGTATTTGCCTTCATGGGTACAGAGACTAGGGTTTTCCAAGGTAATCCAAGGAAATAAATATTCAGTACAATCATCTTCAGCATACATACAGAGTAACACTGTGGTCAAAATGGCCAAGTTGATGTTACACTGAACTGACAAAACACAATTTTCTCAGTGCGTTGTCACAGAGTTTTGACATACTTTGTGATGCAGTATTTTCAGTCTACTCAGTTCAGTAAGCTCCATTTTGCATAAAATATTTATGTAAACTAGAAAAACGAAAATTCATAAGTTTAAGACTACGGATTCTCAGAATGTCCAGTAAGACATTTTATGTACTTGTATGTTCAGACTATCTGGAGTAGAGGAAAATCACACTGTATCCTCTAGGAAAGAGGTGGAGGAGCAAACAACAGCCACAAAGAGGTATAAAAAGGAGTTGGTAAAAAACTTCTGTTCCCGCTCCTCTTCTTGAGGGGCTTTCAGATCTCTTCACTGTAACCTCCATGGCTAAGAACCTTAAGGGACCATAGCCTTCCCTGCAAGCTGAAAAGTAATGGTTTCAAAATGAAAGAGGGTAGATTTACATGAGACATGAGGAAGAAATTCTTTACTGTGATGGTGGTGAGACATTGTCACAGGCTGGACTGTGAACAACCCAGGTCAGTGGGAGGTGTCCCTGACCATGCAGGGGTCTTGAGACTAGATAGCTTTAAATTCCCCTCCAACCAAAAACATTCTATGACTATGTGAATCACAACAGATCTGTAGCGTTATATACAAAGAACATATCCACAGTAAAATTCTCAAGAGACAATTGTTTTAGGTATATAGTTATAAGGATTGAAACTGGCCTGAAAATGGTCAGTGTTAACCAAACCCAGCACAGCAGTTTCTCGTTTCCAGATATTTATATATAGGTAGATAAACATATGAGAAGCATTCCAGAGTCTTGAAGACAATTGGTGGATGCAGTCACTAAGCTAATCTCTATGATATTTGAAAAGTCATGGTAGTCAGGTGAAGTCCCTGGTGACTAGAAGCAGGGACACATTAAACCCATTTTTAAAACATCTATTAAAGAGGAAATTACCGTCATGTCAGTCTCACCTCTGACCCTGGGAAGATCAGGGAGCAGATTCTCCTAGAAGGTCTTAAAAGGCACATGCAGGGCAGGAAGATGATCCAAGATTGTCAGCATCACTTCACTAAGGACAAATCCAGCCTGACAAACCTTGTGGCTTTCTATGATAGGGTAACTGCATGAGTGGACAATGGACAATACATATAATGTATTTGGGCTTCTGAAAGGCCTTTGACATAGTGCCCCACAATATCCTACTCACCGAGCTAGAGATAAGGTGCATAAGGAATTGACTGGATGGTCACATCCAGAGGGTAGTGGTCAATGGCTCGAAGTCCAGATGGAGACCAGTGACACGTGGTGTCTCTCAGGGGTCCACACTGGTACCTGTGCTGTTTAATATTTTTATCAACAGTATAGACAGTGGGATTGTGTGCATTATCAGCAGGTTTGAAGATTACACCAAGCTTAATGGTGTTGTCAATAAGTCAGAGGGATAGGATGTCATCCAGAAGGACCTGGGCAAGCTGGAGAGCTTGTCATGAGGTTCAACAAGATGAAGTGTAGGGCCCTGCACCTGGGTTGGAACAACCCACAATATCAGTAGAGGCTTGGGGAAGAGATTTTTAAAAGCAGCTCTGCAAAAAAAGGGCTAGGTGGTGCTGGTGAATGAAAAGCTAGACATGAGCCAACCTTACATGCTTGCAGCCAAGAAGGCCAATAGCATCCCAGACTGCATCAAAAGAAGCATGGCCAGCAGATGGAGAGAGGTGATTCTGCCACTTTGGTCTGCTCTGGTAAGACTTCACTTGAAGTAGTGTGTCCAGCTCTGGAGCCCTCAATATAGGAAGGATGTGGACCTGATGGAGCAGGTACAGAAGAGGGCCACGAAAACAATCAGGGGGCTGAAACACTTCTCCTACAAAGATAGTCTGAGGGTGCTGGGTTTGTTCAGCCTGGAAAAAAGAAGGCTCCTGCAAGACTGCTATTATAGCCATCTTCCAGTACCTGAAGAGGGCCTACGGGAAGGCTGGAGATGGACTGTTTGTAAGGGCTTGCAGTGATAGCACAGGGGGCAATGGTTTTAAATTAGAGAAGCGTAGATTCAGATTGGATGTTAGGAAAAAGTTCTTTACCCTGAGAGTAGTAGAAAAATGGAACAGGTTGCACAGGGAAGTGCTTGAGGCTTGAGGCCTCATCCTTGGAGATAATCAAAGTGAGGCTGACACGGCTCTGAGCAACCTGATCTAGTTGAGGATGTTCCTGCTTACTACAGGGGGTCTGGGATAGATGATCTTTGCAGGTCCCTTCCAATCTAAATTATTCTATGATCCTATGATATACAGATATGTACACATATCTATATATATATGTAAGTAAGTGTCCATGTATTCAGTCCCAATGAGATATAAAACAAATCCATAAATCAATTGTACTTCATCTGCTGGGATCAACACAGGTTAGAACATAACCATGTTACCATAGGTAAGCAACAAATTATCTGGTAATATTCTGTCCGTATAAGCTTTTGTATAACACAGGGATTCTGACATTTCACTGTGTGCTTTTTACGTTCCGTTGCCCCTGCAGCCACATTAGGTTTTTGCTTGTTTTTTACAGAAAATTTGACAATTTGAAAACTTAGGGGTTAATTTTTCAATTAAAATAAAATGGGAAACTTAATTTTCTCTTCAATGTTTTTCCTCTCAAAGAAAGATTGAAATAAGTGCAGTGTTTTGAATGATTTGACAATGCAGTTCCTTCAGTACTAATGTCAGTGGTCAACCTAATAATGAGCAGTACAAGAATTATGAAATTAATTACTCTTTCTTCCTTCTGATCTTAACAAACAAGCTAAAATACTTCTATTTTCTAGTGTTGAGGAGATCAATAATAAAAAAAACATCTAATGTTTCTCCACAGAGAAAAAGGAAAAGAGTAACTTAATTTTGCTGAAAATCAGCAAGTGGAAATTTAACAGCAAGGTCACTCAAATGTGAAACAGCACTATGATACTCCACTTAGTATCACACAGTTGTTTTGTTATCATAGAAACATTTTTATGAGAGCTTGTTCATTAGATTGACAATCTCACCTTTTTTGTAGCTCTCTATATTCTCCATACAAAGTGTGAGTGATGACTCACATTATTAAGGTATATCATCAGATGTGAATAATAGAACTATTTATCTCCGCTTCTCTCCTAGGAACACAATGAAGTTATTACTGAAATTTCAAATGAAACTTAAGTCTCCTAAACACTTTTCTAATACCTATTTTCCACAAGATTATTCGAAATGTCTTGCTAAAATGTTTAGCTGAGAAAAAAAGTATTTGCTGAAGTGGCATTAGTATCAAATACAGGCATACAGAACTTCACTTGGAGTAACACATTGCAAATTAAGTATAGAACAGAATAGAAAAAAATAAAATATATAATTTTCTAGTTGCATACACTAGATGTCACTGATAAAGTGTTGGTCAATTCACCAATCATCTTGAATTGTTCTTTCTATTATTACCGGATGCTTTATTTCAGAATTTAAAAAAGAAATAAGACAGCAACATTGCTTTGCTACAAATTAAAAAAGGAAAAATAAAGGAAGAAATAATTTGATACTGAACTACTACATTTAGTAAGATTAGTAGTCCCTGAGATTGATTCCAGCTTTCACTACAAGCTCTACCCCAACGTGATACAGACCAGGAGAAAATTAGCACTGATGGTAATGGGTGAAATCTAAATTTACATAGAACTCTGAAAACTATTTTTTTTTTTTATAAGTAAGGTGTAGAAGCCATGGTACTTATAATGAGTGATTCTCTTCCAGTCCATTAGCTTGATCAACCTAGCAAAGCTTTGTTCTACTCTGATTTACACGGGATCCAAGCAGAGGCCATTACCCACCATCTGAGGAGTTCACATTTCACTTTGTGCTCCCTCTTAGGGTATTCAAAAATGTTTTCCATAAATATTTGTATCAGTGAGGCCTATCTCTGCTAATGCTGAGACAGAGACAGGCTCTTCTGGACAATGACATTAGAGATGGAACTCCAGCTGTCTGCTTTGAGCTTCTCTGTAGAAAGCTCTGGAGCCCCACATACAGTAGAAAGGGCCTAGAAACACTAAACTCAGACATCTAAAACTGGTCTTTGTGTCTAGTTTACAGAGAATATTTTTTTGTATATGCTCAACATAACTCTGATAAATAATTCCACTTAAGAAAGATCATTTGCAAGTATACTGCTAACTATATGCATATGCTTGAAAGTCATTACCTGTTACGTGTAGTTGACTTATTTGATAAGAACAACAAAATGCATCATTATATATCATATTGTGGTAATCAACACTTTCTTTAGAAATTCTTGTTCTATACAGTAACACAAAATAAGACAGAATCTCTAATACTGGAGGGGAAAAAAAGGTAATACATAATATTTGAGGTCCGCCCTTTCCAAACGCTTGTTGGTACTCATTTTAACATAAATCATTAATCATATTTCAGAAACTGTGTGGGGCAAGCAAGCAGTTAGGCCATGGTGTATCTACTATCTCTTGTTCTACTGAGAAATATAGAAAATAAAATGAGCCATTTAATTTCAAAAATAAAGTTTTTTTAAAAGAACTTCATAAAATATTCTCTCTAGATACAAAGAACTTCCTTTACACATACAGCACCTATCTCTATGTCAGGTTTATATATAACAACAACCAATTATATTTGAAATGTGAAATACAATGGCTAAGTGTCATTCCTGAAATTATATGATCAAAATATCTTTGTGAAAAAGTATGGAATACATTAAATCAATAGCTGTGCTACCGAAAAGCTGGTCTAAAATTCTCCCTAGTGAAACTGAATTCAAGATCAGCATCCTTTAACACACACTTGAAAGCATTCAAGCTCTTTTTTGGTTGTTTTAGCTCTAAGCACTGGCTAAATTCTTATGGTTGAAGAGTTTCAGAGGAATTTCAGAAAGCACAAGGAAGTAAACCTCTATAATTTATTATTAAACAAAACAAATACATTGTTGTGGTGCCTCCTCTTTGCAACTAACACACCAGTATATTTCTCTGCTTACATAGACTTTGGGGATACAATACAAATTCTTTCAAAAGTTTTGGTATAAGCTAATAGCTTCATTTTTAATCCCTTGGCCTTCTGAAATTTAAGCAGATATTATACTGTTGACCAGATATTATCTAGTCAAATACAAAACCCAATAATTTTTGCAGTCAGTGATGCACTTGAGAAAGTCTGAACAATGTTAGATTAATTTCTTTTTCAGTTTTTAGTAGCTCATTTAAGTGCTGGTTCAAGTCACTAGTTACAAGAAACTTCATGTTCCCATTCTGCTTCCAATCCTTCTACTATGAAATGATTGACAGTATCTGCTCTGAAAAGCACAGAAAGGCTTTATGGAATTATAAAAAAATAGCTGTACTCACGGTAAAAATTGAAAAAATATAACATATTTATAAATTTTATGCAATGTTCATAATTTATAGAGGTGTAAATTTCTAGAAATTTAACTCCCAAAGAAATAAAAAGATAGAATTTATCACAGAGAGGGCAATTACTCTTTGAATGTCCTTTACAAGGGGTACTAGTATGCACTTCATGTAGTAGCACTGCTCTTCGTACTTAAGGTAGCAGTTAGTCCATGAAACGTACAAAAAGAATCGTTCTTGTATGTGCATGCTGAAATTTTTTTGTTCAAAAAAAGTAAAATAAATTAACAAATAAATTTAAATACGGTCATCTTCTGCAGGTTTTTACCATTATTCTTATGGTCTTATGATCTGGCAATCCTCCATCAGTTTTTCATAGCTGCTACATTAATAAGCTTGCTCAATACTTGCTAACTGCAAGCCTATGACATGCCTATAACATAACCTGGATGAAATTACTTTGTTTGAAAAAGTTAATGTTCAGTTATCTTTGTGATACAGATTTAAACTGACTGAAAAACAAAAAACAAAAAACATAACAAAGCATTCAGGGCTCTCATTTTATTTCCTAATCAACTAAAGAATACTAAAGTTTCAGTTTCAGCTGTCTTTTTTTTCCCTTTCTTTACTGCTTTCTACCTTAAAGCCTCTTACCACTCAAGCCTTGTACCACATTTGCTTTTACAGCTTGTTTATCACATCAACAGGTTTATGATTTTACCTTGCTGTTCATAAATGCAGGGGCTGGAAAAATGGCTGAAAACTGAAGCCATTCTCTACTTCAGTATCTTGAACTCCTCTGCTATCTTTGTACACAGTAGAGAAACAAAGTGGCCAGAACTTCAAGCACTCCAACTCATCCCTCAGTAGATCGGTCACTTTGAGATGAGTAGCACAGAGAAAACATGGCCATCAGGAAGTGGTTTATATATTTTGTTCACAAGTCAAACCACGCTAATGTAGCCTCTTATGTCTCTAAGACAGTCACAGAAGTAATTATATGTTTCATCAAAAGTCATGAGAGGATGGCTGAACTGGTAATGAAGAGAAAAACATATAAGCAAGCAGTAAAATAAAACAAACTAAAGATTCAGCATGGTTTTTGCATAATGTCACATTTTTAAATGTGATTATTTCAGTGCAAATAATAAGTGCAGATATTCTATTATCATCAGAATCATTTTACCACCAGCAAAAATGAAGCAGAGATTGAATTCCCAAAAGGAGTCACTATGAGGACTAGAACCAAAATAAAGGGAACTTCTGAGACAACTCATCAAAGATCATCTCTCCCAATTCAGTTTTAATTAATAGTTTTACACACTGGTTGCACTGGGGTTTTTGTTTGGTCTACTGAAGCTTGAGATTCTGCTTGCAAACCAAAAAAGCCCTTGTTCACTAAGTTTTGGTCTGATATAATATGAGAAACTCCACCATTAAGTAATAAAAACTGCACGTATTCTGTGTGCCTCATGCTGTAAGTAAGAACTGACTGGTACTACAGTATTGAATGTAATGGATAAGGTAGAAGGTCCCAGGATATCCCATATTCAAAGCCATGTTCATTTATTCAAAGATGAAAGAGAAATTTTGACTCATGTGCACTATGTGAAGTTTTATATGTTATCTTAAGGGATCACTCCTGCTTTAAACACTACTATTATTATTTCAGCTTATTGATAGCAATTTTTAATGCAAAATATACATAGCTTTATTTACTAACCTAGAGACATGAATTTAATCTGTTTTAATAGGCACATAGGCTAGAGGATTTCAAGAATAGCCTTTTTGCAGACATCAAACTCTGGGCAGCAATACTGCATCTTATATAGATTTTACGGTCTCTGGGTCAACAAAACAAGTCTAGTGTGAATTCAGGAGAAAAGCACAATATAAATTAAAAGACGTGGAAACTAAAAATCTTGTATAACCTTCACAAATAATTTGATTTCCCATTTTGCATTGCCTTTAAACAAAATAACAAATAACCAGAACTACACATTAGAAACAGGACATTTATCCTCTGATAAGAATTCATCACTTCAAAGTAACTTCTAAAAAAAAAAACCCAAAAACTAGATTACTAGTTTTGTTTAGTTTAGCTTATAATTTTATTAAATTCTAGTGAATTATACAAATCTATCACATTTGCTATCTGTTCTTCACCTTAGGGGACAGAGTTAAGTAAGTGAGAGAGACAAAGAAGTGGTGCAGGGTTCTCTCTGTATCTCTGCAAGAAAAGCCCAATGCCTAATGGCTAAAAAAATAGGTTCTTCATTAAGACAGAACAAAAAGATGACTATAGATAGATGTTTCATTTCCCTCTAGGTGCTGCCCAAAATATGTGTTAATTAATTGTTTTATGTAATCAAACCTCATTAATTACAAAAGAACCCTAACAAATCAACTGAACTTAATTGAAGATTTGTTAATTTTTGAAGATAAAACTATTGAGCTCTGAAATAATTTTCATAATTCACATTTATGGAAAGAAACTAAGGCTTTACTGTTAAGGTTTTGCTGTTAGTTAGCACAGAAGCAGTTAGCATCCACTCTTCCTGGAGAGACATAATAAACGTCATATTTTGGTGAAATATGGATCTTTTGTACAGATCAGTTAGGCCTTTGGCTTTCTTAAAACTCTTACACCAGTAATATCAAGGGTTATAACCTATTGTGTATAACTAATCTGATACCTTTGATAATTCATAGGGATTTGCATTAAAACTGCAGTGCAATATTGACATCCGTATTTTCCCCTCAGAATAAGATAGCATAACCTTACCACTGTATGATAAAAATTGGTATAAATATGATCTAGTGTAGTTATTCTTGATGCATTTTTACAGTCAACAATTGAATTATTTCTATCAGTTTTATGAAAAAGTGCCATCAATTTATCAAACCATTACAAGAATAAGAAAAAAGGTACTAAAATCCTATTCAGAAAGGTTGTATATACATTAAAAATACTTAAATTAATTCAATATAGTACAGTTTATGTCATCTGTATTCCATCTCAGAGAGACAGTAATTTTGAGACAAAGAATGGTTAAGAATTCTGTAACTGGAGCATTATGTTTAGTACAGCTCTACTTACATTAAGGCACAATAGCCTGAAAAGCTCCTGCATGTCACCAGTTTGGAGATTCTCAGAAGACAGGAGCCAATAGCTTGAATTAATAAATTATGAACTAGAAACTGAATTGATTTTTCAGTCTTAAGTGCTTAAGGAACTTAAGATGTTTTTCAATACAGGACATGAGCACATAAGGTATATTTACAGAAATATCCAGAAATGCAGATATATTTCAAAATATTGTGCATCTTATTTCGTACTGCTAACGGAATTTATCTGGGAAATTAAATGTCAAAGTTATATATATTCAGAAGTTTTATTAAAGTGAGATAATGTGCAAACATTGCATTTTATAGAGAACTGAGAAAAAAAGTACTGAGAAGCTGTTTTGAATCATGAGAATCTATGTAGAAACAGTAAAAGAAAAGAGATGTCTGGATATATTTACTTTTGGGGAAAAAATTTAAAATCTGCTATCGAAATTACACCAATTAAATCCACTTATATGCAATGTGATAGTTAACTAACAAGGTTTAAGTGAAAACAATTGATAAAGATTTATATTAAAAATACAGAGTTTCATATTGATGTCCATTTTTTGCCCCAGGATAAGATAGCATAGCCTTAAACATGTATGATGAAAATCAGATTTAAACTATTAATCTATTACACTTTAACTTCATGCATTTTTACATTCAGCAATTGAATTAATTTTATCCATTTTCTATCTATTTTATAATGTATTTTGATATATGAATGCTGTAAATTAATAGTACCTCATGCTTTAGTTTAAGTAGTTGAAAAATTGAGTGACACTAAAAAATGTCAGTGAAGCCTCGCATAACTGTCTGACTGAATTTCTTAATAACACATTTTATAGCGCATCAGCAATGTTATGTCCTCACCTCTTTTTCAAATTTTTAAATTTATTTTAATATATTAATAAAATTATATTTTAAAGTAATAGTAAATATTTGATATTAGTTGAAAACACAAAGGTCACACATCTTTTGTTTTAGCTGGAGGTTATTTAGCTTGTAATGAAAGACTACCAAATGACAGAGATCATCAGTTTCAACTGTTACTCACAAAAGCAGAATTGTTATTTACAACTGGGACTGAAACCATGAGAAATGTCTCTTGCCTTACAGGTTATAAAGCTGTAAATTGCTTGCCCTAGCAGTACATGAAACAGAGAGAGGATTTAATTTTACTTAGATTTATGTCATCATAAACCTTTTAAACTGGCAACAGCCTGAAAATAAGGGTAGCGGAGAACATTTTTCCCTTCTCTTTTTCTTTGTTTACAAATTATGTTCTGCACTTTTTTATTCCTTAAAATTATGTGAATCCAAAGACAATTCAAATTTAATTTGCATTACATTAATATTTTAAATTATGACAGATTGCACTAATCATAGATGACAAACCTCAATTCAGTTTATTGATAAAGCAGCAAAATAATTCAAGCACAACCCAAATTTTAAAAAGGCTGCGGCACTGAATACCAGTCTTTAACACACCCTGGACACAAGGTAAGAACCTTGGAGCAAGACTAACTTACACTTGTTGGAAAAGGTTCAGCCTGAGGAATACCTAAGCACACTGGACATTTATAAATCCTTGGGCACTGAGGAATGCACCCTTGAGTTTGCTGAAATCACTGCAAGACCTCTCTAATTCCTAAACTGTCATGGAAAATGTGAGAGGTTCCTGAGAAATGAAGGAAAGCAAATGCTGCTGACCTCAAAAGGGACAGAAAGGAGTATCCGGTTACCTATCTGTCAGGTTTTACCTCCATCCCTCACAAAGTGATGAAATAACTCATCAGGGAACCACTTCTAGGCACAAGAACAATAAACAAGTGACCAGAAGTAGTAAGTATGGGTTAACCACGAAATCATGTTTGACAAACCTGATAAACTTCCACAATGAAATAATTAACTTTGTAGATGAGTTGAGAGAAGTTGGTACTCTCTATCTTGACTTTACTAAGGCTTCTGGTACTTTGTTCTGTAATATCCTCAGAGAGGAAATGATACAATATGGGCTGGATGAACAGCCAGTGAGATAGAGAACTAGATGAATGACTAAGCTCAGTATACAGAAAACTGTAAGACAGTAACTAGCAGTCTACCCCAGAGGTCAATACACTGGTCCAACTATGTTACATATAACATAATCAGAAAATCATAGAAGGATGTGGGTAGGAAAGGACCTTAAAGATCACTTAGTTCCAACCCCATGTCATGGGAAGAAACCAGGTTGATCACTAGACCAGGTTGATCCACCCCTTCTCCAGCCTGGCCTTGAACACCACAGAGCATCCACAACTCCACTGGACACCGTCTTCCAGTGTCTCACCATCATCACAGTAAAGAATTTCTTCCTCACAGAATCTAAATCTACCTTCTTTCCATTTGAAATCATCACCCCTAATCCTGTCACTATATATCATTGTGAAAAGTTTCCCCCCCCCAGCTTTCCTGTAGGTCCCCTTCAGGTACTGGAAGGCTACTATAAGGTCCCCCCAGAGCCTTCTCTTCTCCAGGCTGAACAACCCCAACTCTCTCAGCCTGCCTTCACAAGAGAAGTGCTCCAACCCTTGGATCAACTCTGTGGCCCTCCTCCTGACTTGCTTCAACAGCTCCACGTCCCTCTTGTGTTGAGGACTCCAGAACTGTACACCATAGTCTGGGTGGGTTCTCACAAGAACAGAATAGAAGGCAGACTTCCCTCAACCTGCTGGTCACATATCTTTTGAAGCAGCCCAGGATATGGCTGGCTTTCTGGGTTGCAAGGGCCCATTGCTGCCTCTTCTTATCGACCACCACCACCACATCCTTTTCCTTAGGGTTGATCTCAAACCTTTCATTCCCTGGTCGGTATTAATACTGGGGTTTGCCTCAAACCATGTACAGAAACTTGCACTTGGACTTGTTGAATTCTATGCAGTTTGCACAGGCACACCTATCAAGCCTGTCAAGATCCCTCTAGATGGCATCCCTGCCCTCCAGCATGTTGGCCACACCACACATCTTGGTGTAATCGGCAAACTTGCTGAGGCTGCACTCAGTCCCATTGTCCATGATGCCAAAAAAGATTTTAATCAGTGCTGATTCCAAAATTAAACCCCTTCGAATACCATTCATCACTGATCTCCACTTGGGAATTGAGCTGTTGACTGCAACTCTGAGTATGACCATCCACACAATTCCTTCTCCACTTGATCTATCTGTCAAGCCCACACATTTGCAGTTTAGTGACAGGGATATCATGTGAGACAGTGCCAAATGCTTTGCACAAGTCCAGGTAGATAACATCAGCTGGTCTTCCCTTATCCAAAAATGCTCTAACCCCTTCATACAAGGCTATCACATTTGCCAGGCACGATCATCCCTTAGTGAAGCCATGCAGGCTGTCACAAATTACCTCCTTATTTTCTTTGTGTCTTGGCATAGTTTCCAGGAGGATCTCTACCATGATCTAGCCAGGCACAAGAGTGAGACTGACCGGCATTTAGTTCCCTGGTTTGTTCGATTTTTTTCCATTTTGAAAAATGGGGGTAAAGTCTCCTCTTTTCCAGTCAGTAGGAGTTTCATTCAACTTCCATGACTTACTATCTTTATTAATGATCTGGATGATAAGACAGTGTGGCTTTAAAATATTTGCTGATGATACAAGACTAGGAGGACTGTCTGATATGCTGGACATCTGTGCAACCATCCAGAGGGACTTGGTAAGTTGGAGGAATTTGCTGATTGCAACCTCATACAGTTAGCTCAACAAAAGAAAGTGCAAAATCCTGGATTGGAGGAGGAACAATGTCAGGTATATTATCCATGCTGGGCATTATCCACTGCAAATAGCTTTGAACAGAAGGCTACGGGAGGATGCAGGTTAAGCTAGAAATGTGCCCTTGACACAGAAAACACCAAGAGATTCCTAGATTCCAGATTGATGGCATTCTACTTCTGCTAAAGCTTTATATAAAAGATCCAAGACATGGAGAGGCATTTTTCTCTGACTTATTATTTTACCTTGTGGCGACACAATTTAGGTTCTGGCAATAGACACTTAGGGACAGAGAACAGGAAAAAGTTAGTAAAACTGCACATAAGAATGCACTTCGGAAAAGATACCTGGTGTAAGTTGTTACTTCCATCAAATATTAGTGATTATTGAAGTATATTAGTACTGTGTACATTTTTTTATGATTATTTTCTTTAATTTTGAAATATTTGTGCAGGGTTCAGTGCTTACTGTTGCAATCATAAGTCATTATAATGTCTTGGAAGCAAGAGATACACAAAGAGAGTTTCCTGAGAATGAGGAAAATAGGAGTTAGGTAGAAGTGTTTTTTTCAGAACAAGAGGCTTTCAAACATAGAAAGTGCGAGGAGAAAGGTAATGCAATTATAAAATAAGAAATAAGACAGTGAACAAATCTCTCAGAATCAGGGAAGGAAGAAACAGTTTGCTAACAAGCCAAGTAAGAGTCTTCATCACCTCTCAGCTTTAAAATCCCTATGCTGCTACCTCTAAACCTGTTTTCCATACACCATGTCCATATCAGTCTTCAAAAGATTCTGTTTCTAACTCAGTATCTTTAGAAGAATTCTCATCATTTGATAGCATTAAAAAGCATTCCTGCACTATCAAGGTAATTGCCAATTCTTTAAACAAGGACTTACTTTTTCTGGACAAAAGCTAGTTTGAACATATAAATAAAAACAGGCTTTCTTAGGAAAAACAGGAGGAAGACACATGATGAATAAAAGCAGGAGAAGACACAGAGCAATGCAGAATTTATTAGTTGTAAAACTAATGTCTCTAGTTGTATGAGATTTGCTTTTCTTTTTGACGACATTTGCATATATGTACAAAGAAATTATTATAAACGTGTAGAAAATAGTTTATTTCAGCTTTCAGGTTATAAGAGTTACTTAAACTTGAGGATAGATAAAAAACACAGCAATATTTAAACTGCACCATGAAAGCCAATTTATACACTCATTTAGATAAAATTATTAGAAAAATGAAGTTAAAGTCAGAATTACATTCCAGAATTCAGTCCTGAAGATTAGAAAAAAAAAAAAAAGTAAAAATGTACTTGATCTCAGCTCTTACCAAGGTACGCTTGGAGAAATATCTGACCATTTATTGTAAAGAGGTAACAATTCATAACTGGACAAAAGTTACAGAGCAGGTCTGTCTTTGCAGATGATGTCAAATATCCGTGGTAGAAATGAAAGGAAACTTTTACACTACAATTACAACAAATCAGAGTAGATTTTAAAATATTTAAACCTGCATTTTCTGTGGGTTAAACCATAGAGCCTTTCAGAAATATTTTAAAAACAGATTGTCATCTTCAAAATCACATTTTATTTTTCTAAAAAGCCAATCATTCCAAAATTATGCCAGAATTTATAAAAGGTCTCACTATGAAATGTATTGTAGATTTTAACAAAAATATTGTGTGGCTCTTTTGTTCAGTTCAAGATCCACAGAAATTCTGAGCATTGCTTTGTTCTCAGACAAATTATAGCTTTAAAACATATAATAAGAAAAGATTTAAACTATTTAGTAGGGGAAAATGGTTTCTTTCAAAGTTGTGTATGGGTTCTTTTTGTTTTAAGCATGCAAATCCAGAATTAATTAAATAGGTGACAAAACCAGGAAAAAACATTCCATGTATTCAAAATGACTGCAAGTTTTTTATAAAACAAGTAATACAGTTTTGTACTGAAATTTATCTTTATATATCCAAATTTTGAAACAAACTACTAAAACAAAACAAAACAAGCAAATTATATTTTTCCATTCTAGCTTATTTGGTGTTTCCCACAATAAATGCTTATATGTATTTCTCCATTAATCAGAAAGAAGAGATGGATATGCTACTTATATTTTTAGGAACATACAGCTATACAAGAAAAGCTTGCTATCTCAGTATCCCATTATTGTAGACTATGAAAAATGCTATGGAAATGAAGCTCTTCAGATATTGGTGGGTATAGAGCTGTGGGTCTTGACATACTTCACATTCTTGCATCAAATAGAATAAATATTAATTGATTTTGTTGATATTATGTATGTCCCAGTATCTCATAACTTTACTTAAACTAGGGAGCAGCAGATATTGGCCCACATATTGTCCAAAGAATAAGCTTCAAAGCTCTGTTTAATTTAAAAGATTTTCCCAAAATGTTAAAAAACAGAAAAGATTTTATCAGATCCTTGAACAGTACCTTGATACATAATTCTTTTTGTCACATAGGGATAAATTTAATGTTTTCTATGCACTGTAGGTGAGAATAATTTATTTTTTTAAGGGAAATGTTCAGTCCCCGTTATCAAAAACTGAATCACTATACATAAGAATAGTGTAAGTCTGGTATAAATAGAGCATTAAGGTCTTTAGCATTGAATTTACAATCCTATTTCTTGTGTAACACCTTAAGTATTTCTGAACAACAGCTGTTTTATATACAATTATAAATTTTCTAAAATTTATTTCACCACTTTGGATAAACAGCAGATCAACTTTCTTTCAATTTACTTTTTGTATCAAAATCAGGTCTAGTGGAGAGTGGACGGAATATTTGTTTATCTCCCAGTAATTACAACATAAAAAAGAAAATACACTTTAACAGCCCCATTAGATTTCACAACTCAGCTTGTATGATGAAATAATTCCCATGAACAATTTAAAAGTCTTATAACACAAAGGTCTCAGTGGTTCTTTCAAATAATAATAATAATAATAATAATAATAATAATAATAATAATAATAATAATAATAATATAATGGCTCTTCTGAGATTATTAAAATGATACATTATTATGTATATTCATCCATTATACATACTTAGCACTTATTTTACCAGTCCCACACTAAGATTAGCCATGCCCGGACAACCAGCAAGCACCTATCACTTTAAAGAAATGAGAATTTCTCTTTTCCATTAAAATTTCTCAGTAACACTTTAAATGTTAAAAGAAATTCATTCATTGCAATTAATTCAGGTGTTTTACATGTGGATAATATAGAACTATATAGAGTATAACATTAAAAATGCATAAGAATGTCCTTTCCCCCCCTCTCCCCCCCAAAGTTAGGTGTGCATACATTGGTTACTATAAAAACAATTACATTTTTGGTTCTGTTTATAAACATATATAATTATTGCCTATTACTAATTTTCTTGTATGTAGCAAATGGTGACAGCAAAGACAGTACCAAAGAAGTACAGATGCTATAACATTCAAAACTTCTGTATCCCTGCAATTCATCACAGATTTACATATTTAAAAAATTCATTGGTCATATATTTTAACTAGAAAGGGCTTCATAGAGAGAATCCTTAATATTCTGTAACACTGACTGTATCACAAACATTTTAATCTTGTATTATTACTTGGTTAAAGGGTGTCTTTCTTGTCTTTCAGAAGAATTACTTACAGATTATATCTAATCCCATTAATTTCAACAGAAAATTAATAATATCCATATAGGTTCACATAAAGATTTATTTCCAGGCTGGTGTTCTGATGATCTCATAAGCACAGTGTGATAAAAAAAGACATACAATATAGAAAAATGATTCACTGAGAATCTCTAACAAGCCCAAGTACAAATAAGACATAGACTATACTGCAAGGAAAATTTTCAGATAAATTTCAGAAATGATAATATTTCTTGCCACAGAAAACAAAGCATAAAGTGCCCAAAATACCAGAGCATCCTTAGCAAGCAAAGAATGCCAAGCTGATTTGGAGCTCATGTTTAATTGGATATTTTCAAGGGAAAAACAAACAAACAAACAAAACTTTGCTATCTATGTAAAGCAAAGGGAAGTGAATTAAAATTTTGTAATGCAGTGGAGGATATACTAAGAATTGCAGCAATAGCCCAAAGTTAGTCTTCAGTCAAAAGTTCATTATTATTTGATTATATTCTCTAAAGTTAATAACATGAAAAAGCCTATGAACAAACACTGTAATGAAATAAAATGGGCTTTAAAAAGGATTTTTTAAAAATACCATGTTTGGAGAAGGATTAGGAACCAAATAATTTTTCCTGCTACAACTAAACAGTAAAACTATCACACCTTGGGTTTTTAATAACTGCTTTCAACTACAAGTCTTGATGTATCTGAGGACGATATATGCTAAATGTAAAGCTAGTCAATATAATAATTTTCAGTGAATAAACAGCAGAATTTTGTTCACTGAGCCATTTTAATTCAGAGTTGCTGTGATTTATCTCATTTTGTTAGCTGAGTTTGCCACTAGTCTGTCAAGATCGATGAGAGATTTAAAAGTTTTAATTATGAGGTAACTTCCTACTTCAGCAGAACAAAATAAATTGCAATAATTTCTATTTGTCTAATTTGGTAAGAAAAGATGTAAACATTATATATTATTCTAGATCAATACACAGAGATTACCTTCTTGGAGAGGAAAGAAAAGTAACCAAATCTGAGGGAATTAAAATCCTCAAATCATTTAGATGCTTTCAACTGTCCTGAGCAATATTTGTTTTAATTGTTCCTTAATAATACTAGTTAACCATATTTACATTTTTCCCTTAACAAAACAGAAATGAAGCCTGTCAAGGACTAGCAAGAGAATAATCCATTTTCTGTACTCACTACAGCTGTGTACTCAGCCATTTTACCAAATGGCTGTGATGTTCTTTCTTCTGGTGTCTATGTTATTGATGCAGGAGAACATACTGACATAAACAGGTCTGTTAGTATAAAATTGACATAAAATTCTCTCTTATTTACATGTTAAGGTCACGTTGTATGTCTAAGCAAGTTTTTTGCTGATAAAAAATTGAGAGGAGCTGTCAACTCCCTTGAGGGCAGGCAGGCCCCGCAGAGAGACTTCAACAGCTTAGAGAGATGGACAATCACCAGCCACATGATGTTTAACAAGGGCAAGGGCAGGGTTCTGCACCTGGGCAACTTTAGCAGTAAGTACAGACTGGGGAATGAGTGCCTGGAAAGCAGTGTGGCATAGAGGGACCTGGGGATCCTGGTGGATGGCAAACTGAATTTGAGGCAGCAATGTGCCCTGGCAGCCGGGAGTGCCAACCACATCCTCGGGACCATCAAGCACAGCGTGGCCAGCCAGTTGAGGTAGGTGATTGTCCCACTCTACTCTGCACTGGTGTGGCCTCACCTTGAGCTTTGATTGCAGTTTTGAGCACCACAATGTAAAAAAGACATCAAGCTATTGGAGACTGTCCAAATGAGAACCAGAAGGAGGTGAAGGGACTGGAAGCAATGACACAGGAGAAGTGGCTGAGGTCACTTGGATTACTCAGCTTGGAGAAAAGAAGGCTGAGGGGAGACCTCATTTTAGTATATGGCTTCTTCACGAGGGGAAGAGATGGGGCAGGTTCTGATTTCTTCACTCCAAAGACAGAACTCAGGGAAATGGCAGAAAGCTGAATCAGGGGAGACATTAGGAAAATGTTTTCCACCCAGAGAGCAACTGAACACTGGAACAAGCTCCCCAGGGAAGTGGTCACAGCACCAAGCCTGCCTGAGTTCAAGAAGCATTTGGATGGTGCTCTCAGGCACATAGTGTGATTCTTGGGGCCCTACACAAGGAAAGGAGATGGACTTGATGTTCCTGGTGGAACATCAGCATATTGCATGATTGCAAAGACTCATTTTATAGATAATCACTTTTAGAGAAAAGTAGATAGTATTAGTAGCACAGAAACTGTACAAGCAGTTCCCAGTTATTAATCCTCTGCTTTCTTACATTATTTCAACTTTTTTGTTTGTAGTCTAACAACTTCTGTATCAAATTTTTCTGTTTACTCAGCACTGCTTCTGTTTAAAGATAAGCAAAATTCAGGATAAGTGCAGATTTTTGATTCTCATAGGGAAAAGGGTAGAAATTAAAGAGGTATAAGGTTAAAAATTTTAAGTGTTTCAGGTTTAAGTCTTGTCGGAGGTGTAATTTCTAAATGATCTAGTAACAAAGTCACTTACCTGTTTTCAATCAAAACTTATTTTCTATGAAATATTTATGTGTTTACAGTTTCAAAAGGCTTTTGCTTCTTAATTCCCTCTATCCAGAGTCACAAGCATAGAAAAAAATCATATTGGCATAAAACTGTCATAGTCTTAATATCTTGTTACCCACTTAATCCTAGGTTGTGAGTTTGGGATTTACAGCCCATAGCAAATAGAGATAGTGCACAATGAGAATTTACTGTATTCCAGATTATCAGCCAAATTTGGAAAAAAGCTATAACTTCAAGGAATTAGAAAAGCACCTAAAAAATAAAAATTAGTGAAACTACTAGCATCTGCACTAAAATAATGATTTATTTTTTTTTTTTTTTTTTTTTTTTTTTGACAAAGGGCAAATAAAAGACTTTGACATATTTCTACATTCAAGGTCTGTAAATCTTACATACTGTGGCAAAGGCTAGAATCCATTAACAGTAGATAGATCTGAGGCTGTAGAAATTAAACTTCTGTGGTACATTTTCTTCTACTTTACCCTAGGAATTATTATTAACGTTAGTTGGAACATTGTGCACAGGTTAGAGTGAGAGGAGACCCCATGCTGCAGATAATAAAATGTTCAGACATGAAGGGGAGGAGAAGGAAATCCTTTCTAATAACATTAGGAACTTCTCAATACAAATCTGAAGTTACAGACTAGATGTTTTTTAATTGATTTTTCAGACTAGGTGTATACTCAAAATAGCTGCTGCATTCAGACAAGAAAGGAAACAGATTATAAAAATTCACTTGTTTTTCAAGCAATGGTCTCAATGTCATTACAGAAAATAACTAGTATTCCAGTGTTGAGATAGGTCCCTTAATTTCAGATAATTTTTCTGTCGGTTTTTGGTTGTATTTTTTTGGTTTGGGGATGGTTTTCTAGGAAGGAGCTTTTTTTAATTGCTTTTCTCCTCCTTGCTAGCCTTGTTGATACAAGAGAGAAAAGGATATGCTAGAGCTCTTTTCAGTTCTTGCTGCTTTGTTCTTCTATTCTGCTTCTGCATAGATGCACCTTTTCTCTTCTTCAGTCATATACTCCAATTCTAGAAGCGCAGGCAAAATGCTCTATTTACTTATATCCCCAGTTATTTTTTTTACCTGTGTCCTTACCAAAAGCAGATAAAGTGTATGGCAGTGAGGAAACTGAATCAACTTCACCTCCATTTTCTTAGCAACAACAGTGAGCAAGTGTAAGGTAAGGATAAGCATGCAATTGGCTTTTGCCTTAGTAAACTTTCCCTTTTTGTGTTCTAGGAAGCATTATGTATTAATTTTCCTCTCTTTCCTTGAAAGGTCTAGGAACCAATCCTTCATAACTCTTTCTCAAAAAAAAAGATCTGCAGATGGGTTAACAACAAAACACAACTGAAAGATAGACTTTGATTCAACCGGATTATATAGAGCAACGCAAATTGTTTTGGACTGACAGAAACTATCAAAACACCTTGTCCCTTCAAATTAGTGAATTATTATATGTGTTGTAATGAGGCAGAGGGGCTTTCGATCAATACCTGAGACAAGAAGCACTGTACTGCTCCGCAAATATATGCCTTGTCACAAAACTCATAATTTTAACTTTCTTTAACCTGGTTTAATGTGTCCCCTAGAAAGTAATCAGAGGAAAGAGAACCAATGCTTTGTAAACACACTGAAGTCTCCTAACAGGTATGACAGGTATCCCACAGTGTCTTTACTGGCCCCAAGTCCTTTTCTGCAGAGCTGCTTTCTAAAACCTCATCCCCAAGCCTGTACTAATAGTGTGGATTGTTCCAATCCAGGTGCAGGACTCTGCAGTTGGTCTTGAATCTCATGAGATTCACCTGGGCCCACCTCTCAAAATGTGGGATCAGGTGATGATTCAGCTCACGATTTTGCACCTATATGTGTTTCTGCCTATTTACACATTTCTAATCAATCTGTCTTCTAAGAGAATGTCCAGTTCTCCTTGAAAGCCCTGCAAATACACTGCATCCTTTGACAAGGATGTGAATGTCCTTCCTATTGTGTGAAATGTTTATGTTTGAATCTAAGAAATATCCACCTGTTAGTTTAATATGATGCCCTTAGATCTTGCACTACAAGATAATCTATGATTACACACACAATCCCTGTCTGCCCTACAAAGCTCAATAGTGATTTTTTTTAACAATGATTTCTTTCATATTGTTAATAAAGCAAATCTTTTTTCAAAATTTCCTCATAAAGACATTTATACAATAATTCATACATTCTCCATGAATTTGAGCATGTTTTCCACTGTTTTATGAACCTCCATCTGTTCTATTATGTTATATAGTTGCTCTAGATGAGGAGCAGCTGAGGTCACTTGAATGGTACAGCTTAGAGAAAAGGTGGCAGAGGGGGAGACCTCATTGCAGTATACATTGTAGCTTCCTCATGAGGGGAAGAGATGGGACTGGTTCTGACTTCTGGACTCCTGGGACAAAAGACAGAACTCAGGGAAATGGCAGAAAGATGAATCAGGGGAGGTTTAGGTTAGACATCAGGAAAAGAGGGCAGCTGAGCACTGGAACAAGCTCCCCAGGGAAGTGTTCACAGCACCAAACCTGCCCAAGTTCAAGAAGCATCTGGGTGATGCCCTCAGGCACATGGTGTGATACTGGGGCCCTGCACAGGCACAGGAGATGATGTTCTTGATGGGTCCCTTCCAACTTGGTGCATTGTATGTTTCTATTGTACCTTCTTGAGAATCAAAGAGAGAGTCTATGCAGTTCTTAAGGTGGAAATCAAATGTAGGTTTATACAGAAATATAAGTGTTTTGGGGTTTATTGTGGTTTTGTTCATTTTGGCTTTTTTTGGTGTGTTTTTCTGGTGCTTTTTTTTTTTGGTTTGGGTTCTTGTCTTCTTTTGAAGGAGAGGCTGAGAGGGTGTACTTGCATTCTTTTTTTTTTTCTTTTTTTTTTTTTTCTCCTTTCTATTCTTCTCATCTCCATGTTCTATAAATAACAAATAATTCTTTCATATACAAAGACAGAAAAACAATAACACATAGAAAAGAGGAAAAGAGCATCCTTGCTCCTCTGCATACATGGCAAAGAAGCTATTGCCCTCTGGCATGGTAAAATACAGAAGGAAAAAGGAAAAATTTCAAAGTGTTTAGCATTCTTTCTTCTTGTTTACGGGATCATATCTTGTTGAATAACCACGAAACCACCTCTGGTTTTGTAGTGCTCCCTAAACCTAATCTGCTGTTTTATCAAGACAGTTACACAGATACTGGAAAAAGGTCAGTAAACTATTTAAAAATCTATGTTATACCTGTGAACTGTGAGAATGTTAAAAGGACCATTTGATCTAAAGTTGGTGAGTGCCCTCCAGAGAGGGCAATGTCACTGAATCTGAAAGTGTATTTTTATAAAATTACCATGCAGCTCCTGAGCAGGGCACATATCAATTTATATTTCATAAATCACCTGTACAGATGAACTAGAAAGTAATTAGTAAGGAGAGCTTTCTATTTTGTTTATAGCAGAAAAACCCCAATGTGTTAGAGACATGCCATAGCTGAAATGAAGTATAGAATCTTTACCTCTGTGTTGAATTGAAAATAATTCATATTTGCAAGTACTAAAAATCTGCTGCTAAAAATTCAAACAGTAAAAACCTAAACCATCTTAAACTATTGAAAATATATATTGAAAAAATATGTATTCAGCTTCATTTATCTGTTTTTAATTTAGAAGGTATCACATGAATCCTGCTTAAAAAAAACACACAAAGCTACCGAAAAAAAAAAAAAAAAAGACAAGAAGACCCCCACAAATTGGGAAACTAAGGATTTAATCTATAAACTGGTTGGTTTTGGTTTTTTTAAAAGAATGATGACATCCCAGCCCCAAATCTTTAATTCTTTTGTTTAAAATGGACTAACTTACTTTTTCCACCAGTAAGGATACTTGAGTATTACTTCTACAAGAGGATGCACACACCTTTAAAATACATAATGTTATGAATTACTCCTGTTATGTTCTAGCACAACTAGAAATTAGTGGAATAATAAAGCTACATAGTGGATTCTAAATGCATTCTTTCCCTTTCTTTATTTTACTTGCCCCCCCACCTCATTTTATCAAAATGACAGTAAAATTGGAATGTATTTTTAATCAGAAGTTTTTTCTCTGTAAGCCAAAAATAGATATTTTTGGTTTTCTGTTGGTTTTTGTTGTGGTGTTTTTTTGTTTGGTTTTTTTTTTTTTTTTTTGGAAGATAGATGCATTGGACAGATGCATTGTGCAATACAATGCATCAATAGGCTATTAAAAATAAATAAGAAACATGGAAATTAATTTACATTAAAATCGATAAAAGTAAAGTATTTTTGGATACAAACATACTAAAAGTTTCAATTCCAATATAGCACTAAGTAAAGGACATAGAACCCAAAATATCACAGAACTGTTTCCCAAAAACTGGGAACTGGTCCTAAAAAATCATGATTCAAAAAATGGAATGGTACCAATGTTGCCCGTATCCAAAAACACAAACCAACAGAGTCAGTTTATGCGGTGCTTTATTCAGGGCCCGGGAAGCCTGTGGACTAGCGTCCCAAGTCAGGGTTCTGAAGACCCTCGTTTTTGGTTCAGCTTTTATACTCTTTTTCATTACAGGCCACGTACGGAGTTACACAAATTTTAGTCACAAACTGTCACATAGATCATGCAGATAACAATAGACAAACAGTCACATAGATCTTACAAATAACAATAGATAGTCATCTCTTAAACTGTAAATCTACGGTTTACCATTTCAGCTGTCATTACCACCTGGCCCACCACCTGGATACAATATTTTATCTTGATCTTTGGTATATGGCATCAGGTTGCTTAACTATTCTCCTTTTGATTAATGTTTTTGCTGATGGGGTCAACACACTCCTTATTCTCCTTTGATCATTGTTCTTGTAAGGGTTAGCTCACTCTTAACTAGTTACTTATTTCCAGAGTTTTAGTCTACCCGAGCCACTTCTAACTCTTAATTTGTCCATTTTAAAATTTTACAACTAATATTATTTTTATTTCTACTATAAACTGTAACACCAAGGTAGGCCCTTGGTAATTTCTATTATACCTAAAAATCCATGTAATATTTCCAAATATAACAGATCTCTGAAAGCACTAGAAATTTCTGTACTTGTGTGTGTGCATGTAAATGCTTTGACAAAGTTATTTCCAAAATTTCGTCTTTGATAAAGCTCCTTGAGAGAATATAAAATTCATTAAAGTGCTGTGAAAGAAACTAAGATTTTTTAAATAATATTTTTTTTATTTTTCTAGGATATTTATAGTGCTATTTATAGAACTTTGTAATTACAGTCAGTGTAAATAAATGAAAAAAATCTTTGATCTCAATTAATGAGGTTTACAAGTTGCAAATCTTCTTTCATTGTTTCCCCAAAGGCGTATGAAATCTTTTTAATAAGAAACATATAGGCTAAAACAGAACAGTTGGCCTGATATCCCATAATAAGTGTTCAAGCAGAGAAAACAAGTCTACTTCTAAAGGATTAGATGAGAAAGTTACTCAGTCTGTTCTTCCAAAATGGAATCTCTTTTATATGTAAATCCTGTCTACATTTTTGATCTGAGAAAACCATGTGTGCTGACAAATCCTTCTACTGCAGTATCTTTGCACATTGCATATATCATGCTAGATATCTGAAAAAGAGTAGCTAATATAGTGAAAACTTTGAGCATGACTGTCTTACTATCAAAGCAAATCCTAATTCCATATCAAGGATGTCCTACATGATAATCTACTTTTTCTTCCAGGCTTTCAGAGACCAAAGTTTTCACCCCTGTACCACAGTCATTTTTAAGTTGGGTTTTTTTTTTAATATTATGTTAGAGAAATTTTGAAACATAATTTTTCTCAGCATATTCTATATATATGTCCCTTAGGAGAAATTATTTGATTCATAAAATCTAACATTAAAGACCAAATAAAGTGCAACCATTCAAAATACATATTTTTTTTTAGGAGAAAAACAAGAATGGCTGTATAAAGACAGAATCTTGCACATGAAAAACAGAGTTGGAGTAAGTCTCCTTGAAAAATCCTGGCTCCTTAATTTATTTGATATAGATTATATTTATTAACAAGCCCTGACCTAGCAAAATGGATAAATCGCAGAATGTCACTGATGATTTCACAAAATAAACATTTATAAAAGCCATTTCTTTTATCTCAGCCTTCCTCTTCTTTGGTCTTTGTATGCATAAAAATTAATCAAGTTAAAATATTCAGATTCTTGCCAAATACCCTCAATGCTTCTATGCAGTAATTCCAGCTGGTCTGGGCATGCTCATTTAGCTCAGGGAAACAAATTGAAAGCTAATATCAAAAGAGTAGACCTAGTCATGAGGAAGAACTAAAGCCTTCATCATCCTAGAGAAATTTTTTTCATTGATAGTTTAGCTCTTCTTCAGCTTTTAACATTTTCATTTACTAAACTGCAGTCCTATAAGTTGCTGATTTTTTTGAGTATGTGTTTTATTTTTAAATAAGGTTTTCCTATCTAAATGCAGTGCTTCTCCTGCAGATATCTCAGTGATCTAACAAAGTTCCTAAGAAATAGATCTATGCCAAGAAATAAGCTAGAGTGAAGGTAGTATGATGCAGCATATTTCAATTTTCTACTCTATTACATGCTGAATAATGCTAAAATTTAATAAATGCAGTAGCTGCGACTTTTCCTAAGTACAGTATAAAGAATGCTTAAAAAAACCTATCATTTATGAAATAAAGTGTTAGCTTAGCTGAATACATATAAGAATACATTTAAATGCATATGGTCTCGTGGAGAAAGTGCTGAAATGTAAAAGGTATGCTCACAATAACTAGGCAATTAAAGACTATAGTCAAGGTGAGGAAAGTGATTGTTTATAAAAAAAAAGAATTTATATGGATTATCTTTGATCTGTACCTTTGATACTTGGCTGCTCTGAATTTAGATTATTTTGAGGACCTGACCCGGATCTGGTTAAAAGGAAGAGAAAGTTTGTGCGAAATTTATTTCAGCAAATCTGTATTAGGATTTCTCCTTCTCATAGACCATTCTGCTTTCAGGATATCTTAGCTCTAATTCGAAGAGAATAAAAAATGCCTGAAGGGAGTTAAAAATTTTAAAAATTTGTTTGATTTGTGTCTGCTGCTACCCTCATACAAGCTACTTCACTAGATAATTCTGTATTCTTAAACAAGACATGAAAAAAATAAGACATTTATGATATAAGCTAGTGTGTGATTTGCAGTGGAAAGGATCTGAAGATCCTGTAAACTCAACAGTAAGTGCAATTGGTAAAATCTGACTGAAGTTTACATAAAAAACAAACAAGCAAACAAAATGAAGAAAATACCTCAAACACACCCCTTCCCCCAAAAAACTATAAAGCCATTGTCTGCTTCTATGTTATCATTCTGCCCCTACTAATACTATACATAGAACAGCTTGATGGCCTAGGTTGGAAGGGAACTTAGGGATCATCTGCTCCACCTCCCCACAAAGGACAGGGACATCTCTCATCTAGGCAAGGTTCCTCAAGGTCTCATCCAACCTGGCCTTGAACACCTCCAGGGAAGGGTCAGCCACACCTTCTCTGGGCAATCTGTTCCAGAGTCTCACAACCTTGTGCTAAAGAATTTCTTCCTAATATCGAGTCTAAAACTATTTCCCCTTGTTCAGTCACTGGACACTCTTACAAACAGTTTCTCTCTAGCTTTCTGTAGGTTCCTTTCAGGTACCGGAAGGCAGCTATAAGGTCCCCCTAGAGTCTTCTCTTATTCAGGCTAAACAAGCACAGCTCCTTCAGCCTCATAAATGTCTAATTCCTTGTTTTTTCCATGAAGTTATGATAGTCAAATGTAAAACTGGGTCAGAATATAAAAAATTTCTGTGTGGTGATGCAGGTGTGGAGATGGCTTGTTTTTTTCACACAAGCAAGAATTCTGGTTTTTTTATAGATAATAAGCTGCTGGCATTTGCGTGTAGCTCAGCTTTTCAAAGGACTTAATCATGTAGTCTTCACCAACTCTGATGCTGACAAATATTTTTAGGGAGAAAAGTAGATAGAAAATTAAATTGGAAATGTATAGGTTTTGCTTGTGGCAATGACCTCATGTGCTGATATTCAACAGCAGTTGATCCTTGCCATAAAATAAGACAATGTTAGCAATATATGCCTGACCCCAAACTGCCTTTTGTATA
This sequence comes from Calypte anna, assembly GCF_003957555.1. NCBI lineage: Eukaryota > Metazoa > Chordata > Aves > Apodiformes > Trochilidae > Calypte > Calypte anna. The sequence continues at coordinate 44,379,799 of NC_044274.1, read as the reverse complement.
CACACATCCAACTAACATCAAGTAAACATGAACAGCTTTGGATTCTTTTTGACTTCCTGAGCATTTGAAATAAACAAATTAAATTTAATTAATTTAGTATTTCTTTGGCTAAAATAATGCATTTAGTATTAAGCACTGACAATTCTCCTATGCATTGTATTCTAGTTGCTTTGTTATGTATTTAGTAAACATTTAGAATCAAAATATGCAAAGATTGCTTTATAATATTTAGATAATTGTATCATATCACTTTTCATCCAGCACCAGAATTAAAAGCCCCTGAGATGTGAAAATGATACAAAGCCTTGATACTCAGATGAACCCTGAAATAATCAGTTGTCAATAAATACAAAGAACAATAAGAGACCTTAAGAAAACTAAAAAGGTAAGAATCACAGAAATAATTCAAAGCAAAGAGATCTCTTTATTTGTGAAGGGAAAAATATGAAGAAATGAAAAATCAGTATCACTAAAATTCTTCTGTAATTCTAAATTATTTGAAAATTGTAAACCCACTTAGAGAATCAGAAGTAGGAAATGTGACAATTTCATTCACTCTTAAACTAGAATATCTCACCTACTGATCTTGAGATAATTTGATTAGACAGACTTGCTATCTGTTTTCTTCAGATGCCTGACTGACATCTTGAGTTTTCAGTTACATGGCATTACATGAGATGTCCTTAATCACAGCTCCTTACTCTTGACACTCAGCCTTCACTGTTTCTTTTTCTGCTTCATAAATAACAGGTAGGGGCCAACAGAATAGGAATGACTGTCTGCTCATAAATATCTAGGTTGAAATACTCCTGTTCTGGATAGGGTTTTATAGTTAAATAGTTGACAAGTAGTAATAAATTCTAATAAGAATTTTTAGATTTACTCTTATTATGAATTGCTACTTTTTATTCAGAAATAAGTATTTGCACACTATAATAACATTCCTTGATGTTTTTCCCCTAAGTTACAATGTTGAATAACTGACTTTTTTGGTTTTTTGTGAACTTAAAAAAATGACATTCAACCATGTGACATGGATAACTCTGTTTAGCTTGTTTAAATATCACTAAGCTTCAACACTGCTATAAGTAACAGGAAGTATCACATAAGTCTTATCAGTATAAGCCAGAATCACTGAAATCAAGTTGAGAGATAAAAGCTGATCTCATTAAAAAAAAAAGCAAACAAACCAATAAACCAAAACAAACTCCAACCCCAAAAAGAAAGACCCAAATAAAAATTAAAGCAAACAAAGTGGGAAAAGAGAATACAGCAATAAAAATACTGTAGTGAATTAAAATAACAAGAAATATAGAAAAGATGAGAATGAGACAGAATTAAACTAAGAATAACCTTTATCACAGTTATAAAATAATTCACTTATTAAGTGAAAAAATGCAATTTTCACCATGAAAGAAAACTCCCAATGTACAGAGAAGATGTCTCAAAAGAACCCTTCCTCTGAAATGTTGAGCATATCATTAGCCAAAGAAATAAAGGTAGAATTTCTGCAGTAAGTGTAACAAGACTACTTATCTTATAGTATCTTCCCTCTTTATGCAGTTTTTCTGAGGCCCTCATGAAACAAAAGGAGAGTCATTAATTGTATAAATTATATAATAACTGCAATTTTAGAAGATGGTAATAAGAGGAAAAGGTCTTGAGAAACTTATTAATATAACTCTTGGTTCAAGAAAAGTGATAAAAGGTGGTAGAATGGTAAAATGTTTTTAAATAATTCTCACAGAAAGCATCATGGAGGCTAATCACTTTTTATGTGGTTAAGACATTTATAAGCCATCTGTTAAGTGCAAAAGTAATAGCTTGCTTTTCCAGTTTGTAGCAGCAGTAGCAGAGCCTAAATAAAAAAAAAATAAAATAAAAAAAAGCTAAGCCTAAATAAACTATATAGTCTTTGTAACATAGCAGTGCCCCTCATGCTACACAAGCTACAGCTTTAGTAGAAAAGCTTTCACACCATCATCTACTGGGGAAAATGAGCAAATGAAATATGAAATCTATAATATCCTGACTGACTCTTAACACATATGCAGTTCATAAGATGAGCCCAGCAGGAATAAACATACCTCAAAATACTTCTACAGAAAGCTGGGGAATAAGAATAAAGATTCTGAACTAAGTTTAGCAAACACATTAAGTTCTTGCTGAAAGAAATAACAAGAAGTTCAATTGTGATTGACTCCTTCAGAAATACCAAATTGTGTTGGACACCAGTAAGCAAAAATAACCCTAATGCAGCTAAATTTCACAATTCCTCTCTCTCTCACTCTCTTTCTCTCAAAAAACAAACAAAAAAAGAAAAACAAAAAAAAGACCTCAACAAAATAAACAACTACAAAAAAAAACAACCAAAAAACCAAAACAAAATCAAAAAACTAAACCAAAACAAGAAACAAGCAAGCAAGCAAACAAACAAACAATCCCTACAAAAATAAAACTCTAAAAAGAAAAAAACAAACCAGTGCACTTACTTAGTCTTGGTGTGTACATTTAAAACTCATACTTTGGCAGCAGTAAATATGGACTCTGAGGGAAAGAATTTAAGTAGATCTTACAGTGCTTTGTATATACTCACCTCCTGAGAAGAAAGTGATCTGATGAAGGTACATAATGTACATATCATCACAATCATTATTTCATGACTGCACAGTGTGACTACCTCACAGCTCTACTACTGATTAGCCACAATTGGTTAAATTTTGGTGTCTAGGATAGATAAAGAAAATTAATGCCTTCATTTTAGATGACAGAAAAACCTGTTCTTAGACTAAATGGAACACCTGTGATGGCACAAAATCAGTCAAAAGGAAAAGCAGCATAAAGTAGAGCAAAGCATTTCTTTGTGCTCTTCTGATAGCTGAAGTCTCATAGTTCTTTGTATTACAGCTTACATGGTAATATTATTCCCCCTTTTACAAATGCTGAATTCAGGGATGCACTTACCTGCCTGAACAAAAAAAGATCGGAAGCGTTTTCTTACTATATGCTCCCAATTATGTGCCTGCATTTCAAGACTTCTGCAGTAGTGTCCGGCTTTTTCTGCCTTTCTTTCTCCAGCAGAATAATAGAGAAGGAAACTCAGAGCTCTGAATAGTGTTTAGTGACCTAACCTTTATGTGGGTCCTTTTAAAACTGGGCTGTTAAGCGTCATTTTCAGGAGCAAAAATATGCACTGTTATACAAATGAATTAGCTCAGTTGTGCTAGTTCTCACTTGGCTGTAGTGCTACCAGATGTCAAGGTTTCAGATGTGTTAATTTGTGTCACAAAAGTGTTGAGGAGATTTTTCAGTCCCAAATGAGCTATCAGAACAACTTTTTTTGCCAGTATTTTGCCCAGAGTATGGACATTCACAACAGAACATTTCTCAGTGTATTAATATTTGTCTGAACAAGGGCTTACTGTTCAAATTTACACACATACACTAGCCTAGGAACATTTTCTGCAAGTGCTGAAAATAAAGTCAACGTAATTGCTCACAGATTTCTCTTTGGGAAGGACTGGAGAAAATTCTAGTGCTTACTAATATATGCATATATCAGGTTGTAAAAGCCTATACTTGTGAGCTAAATTCCTGTTTTTTGTCTTTTTTAAAAGAAATAAACATATCCAAGGGCTATTTTATGAAGTCATGACTGAAATACAACAGGTAATGTAGGGGACAGTTTAAACTGTCGGAAATATTACAAAGAGAAACAATATATCCTTTTCATGCCTATGTGTGTGTGTGTGTGTGTGTGTGTGTATGCAAGATCTCAGCATCAATAAACAAAGAGACTCAGCATTAAAATATGTTCAGAGAAGGTACCAGGTAAAACCTAAACCAGTTATTTTGAAAGGTGAAACAATGACAGATTATTTCCTTTGTTTCAGACACAACAGCTTGACTCTTCTCAAGATAAATAAGACAGTATTTATTGTTTATAACAACATATTTAGTAAGCTGGCTATTTTATCGTACATGTTTTATTTAATATCTCAAATTTATCTGCAAAAGGACAAACATTTTTTGTCAAAGTTCCAAACTGGACATTATGATTTAGCAAAGAAGCCCTGTCTGTAAGAAGGAAGTGAGGGCTTTAATCTCAAATACCTTTTTCATGCTGTTGTTCAAGTCATGAGAATGCCTGATTGTAACAGACACAGTCCTTGGCTTACTGCTCATGGTATCCCCATTCATTAGATAACTTTGGGTCCTTATTATTCACTATTAAATTTTGAACATTCTGTTTGGATGCAGAGCAATAAATAAAGATCATATATTTTCTGAGTTTTTAGAAAATACCCAAAAGAAAACAATGATCACCAGTGACCAGCCTTGCACTATTTATCTAAACGATTTAATGAAAACTGATCTTGTGTCTGTTGATTTCCCAACGCACATGCATGTGTTATTACTTCCATGTCCAAACCATGCTGTAATATTTTCTGGTATCCAGTCTTACAACATTTGTCATTAACTGTAGTTTCCCATGACACTTCTGAGATCATCCAAGGAGGAAGGTGGGAAGTAGGAGGCTCTGGAGAGACTGGATAGGAAGCATCCAGGACTGTGCTACAGTGTTCTCTTGGTCAAATTATAGAATCATAGCAGTGGTTTGAAAAGGCCTTTGGGATCAAGCCCAGTCATTAACCTAGCACTGCCAAGTCCACCACTAAACCGCTTCCCTGGCAACCTGTTCCAGTGTCTGACAATCCTTTCAGTGAAAAACTTTTTCTAATATAACACACACACCCCACCACACAAACATGCACACACACACACAGAAACTCCTGGCACAATCTGAGATAATTTCCTCTTGTTCTATTGCTTCTAACATGGGCAGAGAGACCAACACCCACCTCACAACTGGCAGGTAGCTGCAGAGAGCAAAAAGGTCTTCATCCTCCTTTTCTTCAGACTAAGAAACCTAAGTTCCCTCAGCCCATCCTCAAAAGAAGTGTTCTTTAGGCCCTTTTCAGATACCTTCTTGAGACTCGATACATTCAGCCCTTACTATCCAGATGTACCTCTCCAGAAATTTGTGGAGGACCTAGCATTAAAAATTTCTCCTCTGCTCATCTGACCACAGTTAAGGAACCTGTAGTAAATTATTACTGAAGGAAACTAACTTTCAGATGTATTTGGTTGAACTTTGCATAGCTTAAAGTTACTTGAGGCACAGGGAGAACAGAGTGAATATATAAGATCCCTTTCATAAAAGGGTTTGCCTTTAATTACTTTAATTACTTGTAAAAATTTGAAATTTTTTATTTTTATTTTTTATGGTACAGGCCATAGAAAGACAAACATATTCATATAAAAAGAGATAATTGAGATATCTTTCAAAGAGAGAAATAGGTTCTGGTGCGTTACACTTCCATTAAAGACAGAATGAGAACAATGTGATGTATTTTAAGTTCTGAACTTCTATAGCTGAGTTAAAGCTGTGAGTTGCAATTGAGGCAAATAAAATTACTGAGGTTGTATTACAAAATAGAACTTCAAGGATAATGAGTCTAACCAAAAAAATTGTGCATGTAGTTATTTTTCCAGTATGTTCAGTATTGAGTGCAACACAGCTGGGGAAACTTCTTTCCTTCTAATGCAATGTATGAAAACTGAATACGGAAATTCACTTACATGAGACACTACTGTTTTATCTTAAAATCATTCAGAAACAGCTATCTATACTTTCAATTTACTATATACTGTTTGTATATTTTCACATAAAGATAAAATAACCTGCTTTTTTCTTATATCCATAATAATAAAATGCTTCACTTTATAGCAGAAAAAAAAGGGAGGAGGATGACTAAAAATTGTTTTCCGAATAATTAAGTCCAGTGGAAGCAAATGGTTCTGTGCATTTAGACAGTATCAGCCCTCCCCTCTACCCCCCCCCCCCTAGTTTTTAGCAGAAAAATCTTAATTACACTTATGGATAATACAGGAACTGATTTTCTGCAGTGATTTTATGAAGCAGTAAAAAACAGCTATAGAAAAAGTAAGAATTAGGCCAACCTCTATTTATAGGCATCTTTCTTTGGGAATCTGCTTTTTAACCTTTCAGCATCTCCTTCACACCATTCCAATTTCAGACAAACAGCTAAAAATCTGTGATTTTTTTTCTTCAAGTTTATATATTTTATTCTTGTGACATTTGCAAGAATTAATTACTGATGACAGTTTTCTCATCTCTTGGCATAATAAAGCTCTTGAGAAAGAATGTTTCAACCTATAGGGACTATAATTTTAGCAATAGTAGGAGAAAGCAGACTTTTTCTCATCAGTAGGTACTGAAATGTACTTTTGTCTATGTCTCTATTTTAAGAAAACAGAAAGTAGTTTTTCCTGGATTGCTGGATAGCAATAGAGGCTAACAATTACATTCCAAATATGAATTCTCCTAACCTGCACACTAATATATGTAAAATTTACCTTTGTTATGCTGGCTAAACAACAGATTACATTTTGTAAAGATATTCACAAATCAGACTTATATTGCTGTTCTATGGAGATAAATATTGTTATATTTCACTGTCTTGGTAAAAAAAAAATAAAGAAAAGGAAAAAAAAAAAGAATAAACAAAAAAGCTTGTTGTTAGGCAGAAAGTTTTCTCTAGAATTTACATCTTTTTAGAATGAATTTCAACCACAAATGATCTTCCCAGAACTACTGTTGCAGCATGCAGCTTGCAAATTTTAATGAGAGTCCTATAAAGGAGTTCTAAACACAGACTTCTCAAAGGAAACATGACACCTTATTCCAAAGCTTTCTCATCAAATTGTTCATTCTCAAAGATAAAGTTCTATAGTTTATCAGTAAAAAAAATTAGATAAAATACTCCTATCCTTCATGGGCCCGCGATCTGCCAGCACAGACTCACTGGTTTGACAGATAGGACAAAACAATAAATTTTACATATAAACAGAACTAAAACATGCAAAACAAAATGACCACAGTCAATCAGGACAGCATTAACATGAACACTATGTGTGTATTTGAGATGTTTTCTTAAAGGTCAAAGTCAAGCTATTTATGTAAATTTAAAAAGTGAAATACTAGAACTGCTCTACACTAACTCTCCAACAGAAATCTTTTGTTGTAATTTTTACTGCTTTGGCTGCTACAGGGCTTTAGACTCTAAGGTAAGAAAAACATTTATCTGAAATGTAAAAAGGTAAAAAAGAGAAAGCAAATTTTCTCAGGAGTAAACATTGCAACTGTTGGAAATTATGGTTAATTTTACCATTCTCAAATAAAAAACAGACAAAAAAGAAAAGGGAAATTAATTGAGTGAAGAGAGAACACTGGAAGATCAGGCAAAGTAAGCTTCCAGTTCCAATAGTTTATTGGCACTCTTGATTAATGATTGCATGCTGATGTATGGGATTATAGTACCTAATATGAAACTCATACATTCTTGGAAAACATTCTACAGCAAAGTTTGTAAGTCTTCAGTTATGTTTTGAGTGTACTCTCCCCATTCTTCTAGAAAACAAAACATCAATTTCTTTAAAAATTCTAAATTTCTATAGTAAATTTTGGAAAATTTTAGTAATTTAACTTTGTGCCTGTATAGTCAAGATGTGTCAAAAAAAAAGGGATAAGAAAAATATTTTGCAGGTGCCTTGGAAAAAGCCCTCAGATTCTATTTTGGTTTCTCTGGACAAGCTTGATGGATTCTCCCATATCTAGTCAGATATGCCAATATTTGCACTGGCATATTGAGTTTACTGCTGCAGACCAGTTTAGAGCTTTTAAAGGATCAGATGCTGCCATATAGCATAGATGGATGGAACATTTCATTCCAAATAGTTGTTCAGGAAATCCTGACAGAGGCAGAGTAATTTCAAATTTTAAAAATGCACAGTGCTACAAATACCAAGCTCTATTCATGCAAAATGCAACATAACTATAACATCAGAAAACATTTCTTCTTCAGGTTTTCTCTATTTTGATTCACCTGGAATATCAATGGCTAAACTATTCACTGCTGATTCCTTTTTCCCTGCAGACCTGCCACTGAAGGCACTGAACTTCTATAATCTGTTGCCATAAGAAGTTGTTTACACAGATTGTATCTGCAGGTTTAGAAAAATACAAAATTCATGGAGAAGGTGTCTGTAAATAGATGATAAATAGAATAGGCAGAGATATCCTCTGACAAATAGAATGAAATCCTGTGGCTCTTTTTGGAAGTACAAGGTGTATGGAGTGCAGATCTCTGACAAACATTTATATCATAAACCAAAATCTGTCCCAAAATGTCAAACTAAATATTTTATTGTGATCATACCTATTCCACTACTAAATTACTCAGAGCTAATGGCAAGCAATATTAGAGTTTATTTTTGTACAAGGTAAGAATTAATATGGGAGGGAGGACTGAGAGAGGAAGAATATGTAAAAAAAGCACTTGCAAAAGCAGAAAAATATCCATTTCTCTTCTATTTTGAGCTGGTTCTATTTGATTCAGCTGATCAGATCTCTCAACCAATATTGCCACCTTAAATATGTCTGTGATTGTGTCTTTTTGCTTTTCAGTTGTCCAGGCCTCCTTACCTCTATTGTAATTAAGGTAGTTAACAAAATGGACTGGACCAGATACGTATAAGGAATTGTTAAGTTTTCCATTTGGACTGAGTCCTGTGGATATCTGTGCTTATTGTTTCAGCTTGGTAAAGTAATTTCCCTACACAGAAGTTTAGCCCTGTCCTACTAGATTATAAATGACATTGTTGCTGTTTAACAGATGAAAAACCAAAACAACCAGGTCCCAGAAAGACTGGGACTCCTCTGAGCCATTGGCTTATGTGGAAGGGGAGAGTAAAAAGTCTGCAAAGATAACCTTTTTTTTTCCTTTACCCTTTTTCTGCCCCAGTTCAAAGAAGTAGTCAGGGATGAAGGACTAAGTCAATAACTTCAGCGGTAAAATACAAGCCTTTGTAACTTACACTGGAGCAAGTACAAAAGTCTATTGTAAATTAATGCTGATGATCTTTAGAATCTCCATCAGTGAAAATGATGCCTCCTTTTGAAAACTGACTTTGGGCTAGATATCAACATATATAAAAACCACACACATATCCAGATCTTACTATGGGGTGTGAGCTCTAGGCACTGCTATTTAACAGAACAGTATTCTCCATGTTGCAGATCATTTCCATATGCTATTTTTGTCTGCTGACCTTCCTTCTTTTTTTTCTCCTGTGCTTCTAACTTAATTCAGACAACCAGGAAATACAAGTTTCTCTTTTGTTTGGTATTTGTGCATTAAAAAAAATAGCAATAAAATAATTTGTAACATTTTTGAAATTTAAGGCTAATGCAATTAATTTAACATAAAGCACATAGAATAATTTTATGTATGCTGTAAGAATGGCATTTAAATAAATTTCTTTAAAAATCCAGTTCTATTCTAAACTGTACAACCTATCTGTTTCCACTTTCAGGTATCAGAAAATAAAAGGTAACAGAGAATGATTTTAATTTCATGACATTTTCTAATATAAGAAGTTTACTTTCCTGAACAAAATTTTTATGCTTAAACATAGCTAGCAAATATTCACAAAATAAAAAAAATCCTCAAACCCATTTTTTTTTTTCAGGATCTAATAAAACAATGCTGATTCAATCTATTGAGGTCACATAGACACAGCCCATTGATTCAAATCAATGCCAGCACTATGGTTAAAGTTAATGAATGACACATTTTTTAACATTTTATATATGTTCATTTACTGTAAGCTGCAGCTAAATCTAGGACACTGTGACACGGTGAAAAAAATAACTTTAAAGTGGGAGAAGAGAGATGAAGCTTCTTAAAGAATTTTCATTTAACATGTATTTCACTTTGCTTACAATTGTTGAAAGGTAAATCTGATGTAATCCAAACTGCATTTTAGACTGAACAAATCAATGAAATTTAGTTTCAGATACTCACAAGCCATACATATGCAACAAGCTTGGCTTTTTATATTTTCATTGTGCTGTCCTTTCAGGACATTGTACATTAAAATGACTGCAGCTGTCATTGCAGACTCCCCTAAGTCTTAAAAAACTTGTTCAGCTGTAGATGAAAAACAATAACGACAATTTCAGGAAAATTCAGATAGAAAAATATGAAGTTTTTTTTCTTTTAGCATGATTTATGGACTAAATCTTTTGATGAAGAAAAACCATGCCTGAATGCCATGGCCTGTATTTTCATAAGGTGGCCATTTTATTCTGTGGTCAGAACAGAAATAGGAAGACTTCTTAGACACTTGTGTCATCTTCTTAACACAGATTTGTTCTCTACACTTTATTCTCAAACATTTTATCATGTGTTGAACCAAATTAATCAGGTTAAGACATTCTCACATCTTCAGTGAAGAGATTTTCCTACTTCTAAGAGATAGAAAAGTATTGCAGATATTGAGTTTAAATTTTTCATTTGCACTGTTGAATTTTGTTACTGGTAATTAAAATTAAAGTAATTGTCAAACTTCCCTCCTACTCTCTTTTTCTACTCTCCTCACTCTTCAATCACAATGCCTTGAAATGCTTTATAAAAGACATCACCTTTTATTCAGAAGTCTTTCAGGTAAACCAACTTCATCTTCAATATTATCAGAAAGTATTTTTCCCCTTTTTCTCCTGTTCTTTATCATTATATTAATTTCCTGTTCTGTTTTGACTGAATTCTATTTTGCTTCAGACAATAAAAATCAAAAAAAAGCCCCACCATCTGACAAAATTTATAAGGCCTTCTTTGTTCTCTGGCAGCAAGAAAGAGTTCTTTATGTATTTTTTGTTTCTTCATCTTCTCTTTTTCTTTTGTGTCCTTCCTAATTTTGTCTTGCAATGTAATTTTAGAAGTGCAGTAGTGTAACCTGTCTTGAACCACCTACATAGCTTTCTATACCCAGGCCAGCCTAAGATAATCTGTAGCTTTGTAGCTTCTGAGGTATTTTGAAATATATTTTGTTAGTCATTAAGTCAATACTTGAAAAAAAAGTTCCAGAAATATATAGATAATATTGTATATATGGATATATAAACTGTAAGATAACTTTAGTCATTCTTAGACAACTTTTCTATGGCATTCGTTTCATCACAGTATTATATGATACAAACGATTTATTTTGTTAGTTATTTCATCCCAACATAGCTTAGTGTTTGATACAATTACTTACATAAACAGAGAAACAGATAAATCGAGAAATTTAAAAAAATAACTATGTGGAGATAATTGTAATTTCTTATTGGCATAGTAGAAACAAAACCAAACCTAAATCTGTAACTGTCAAATACTCAAAACCAGATAAAAAGTTTTATAAAATTTATTCTTTGTCTTTTAACTGCTAATATGCGACTCCAGAAGCCAACTGAGAGATGCTATCGACATAGGTGATATCCTTCCTTAACAAAATAATCCAGGGAAGTTTCTTATGTGGTAAAGTAAGAGGTTCAGAGAACAGCACACTTATAATAAGCAACTAGAAAATATTTAAGATTTTTGACTGTATAGATGTTCAAGTTAGTTTAATAAGGGCACTTTTGTAAGTCAGAAGGGAAAATACTGTAGGTATTATTGAATTGATTTCCCATCTGTAGCAAACTGGAGTTGAAAGACATTAGTCTGATAAAAAAACAAACACAAGCATTCCCCTTCACCCAAAACACACTAAATAAAATTAATAGCATCTTAGATTAAAATCTTCTTTAAAGTGATTAGTAAAACACACAAAATAAATTGCATACGGAACAAGTGATGTGAAGCCAGGCATCCAGCAGCTGGCAGTGTAAAACATTCAAAATGACCATTTTTTTCCTTTTTCTTAACTATAGTTAGGGTTGGGTTTTTTGTGGGTTTTTTTATTGGGTTTTAGGTTGTTTGTTTGTTTTGTTGATTTGTTTTTCATACCTGGTTTTAATTTGTTTAGTGGGACCATTATTATTTTTTCAATTTTCTTCTATCCCTCTTCATCCCCAACACAAATCTAGCAACAAAGAAACTTAATATCCCAATGAAAATGCAAGAATACCAAGTGCTAGAGCAGGACATTAATAAAGAAATAATTTCAGTAAAACATTTCAGAAGACGTGATCTCTAAATGGGTATTAAATCTTTCTTCTTCCTCATCTTGCACATAGGAATAGATTTCATACTTATACAAATGCTACTTAGGATTTGGAGCTTTTTCTATATTATTTGTCAAGGCTATCATAATTTCTTAAATATTTCCCATTGCATCTTCTATCCTCATGGTTAAGCATACCATAAATTCAGGAGGTGTCATGGCAAATATTTAAAAAAATCAGAGAGCTTCATCCTCTAAGAAATTATGTTAAAACCCAAACTGTATACTGTCTGTCTGAATCTTTCTGTAATATTTACAAATAGACACCTCTTGTAAGAAAGGTGCAACATTTTAAAAATTGAGTTCACAAACATAAGAGACAGAGAGAAAATGTGTATGTAGTATATATTATGTATTTATATGTTTATATGTTTATTTGTTTGCTTATGTTTATATACTATATACATATATATGTATTATTTTATGTATATTTATGTATATTTATATTTATGTATATATTTATATACCAAGAAACCAGAAGTGAATTCTCTTAAGAGAAGCTTGTTAAAAATATCACAAACTAGATCCTCAGCATATAAAATAGGACAGTGGTTAACAAAACTCTCATTACAACACAATTCTTTGTGTTTTGCAAGTAAATAACCCTTATAACCCTTTGCCATTTATCACATTATTTGCAATTCAGTAACTATTATGTCAAGTATTTTTTAAATTTTAAATATTTTATTACTTTAGAGAAATTGTACCAGAAATGGGAGATGCAGTTAAATATACCCTCGATTTTATATCATATTTTGCCTTATGAAATGCACAATTTGAAAAATTAAAGTTCACAGAGTTCATGGTGAAATACAAACTTTATGGGGCTTTAACACTTACAGTATCAGTTGTTCAGTAGAAAACTAGAGTAAATTGGGAATGAATCTGTAGAGAATGTCTTCTTCATGAATAATTTGTTACACATCAAGAAAATAAATAGATGACAGAATCCTAGAATCACTGCAGTTGGAAAAGCCCTCTAAGATCACCAAATGCAATTATCAACATTCCTCCCAAACAAAATACATGTATCAATATGTGTATCATCTAGTAGAGCATGTCCTGAATGTCTCATTTACATGTTTTTTAAATACTTCCAGGCATCACCACTCGACCACCTCCCTGGCCAATTACGGTGTCTAACTTCTCCTTCAGTAATGATTTTCTTCCTCAGATCTAGTCTAAACCTCCCCTGGTGCAAATCTAGGCCATTTCCTCCAGTTCTACCATTATTACTTGAGAGAAGAGGCCAGCACCCACCTCCCTACAGCCATTTTACAGGTAGTTGTAGAGTTATAAGGCCTTCTCTCAGCATCCTCTTCTCCAAATTAAACATTACCAACTGTTCTCCAGACCCTTTAGAGAGTTGCCCCTCTCTAAAATCACTCCTGCAACTCAATGTCTTTCTTGCAGTGAAGGGCCCAGAACTGAGCACAGTTCTCCAGGCACAGCCTCAGCATTGCTGAGTACAGGGGCACAACCACATACCTTTTCCTATTGGCCCCACTGTTCCTGATACAAACCAGGATGTTGCTGGCCTTCTTGGCCACCAGGGCACACTGCTAGCTCATATTCAGCCAGGTATCAGCCAGATACCAGCAACCCCAGGAACTTTTCTGCTTGACAGCTTTCCAACAACTCCTCCCCAGGCCTGTAGTGTTGCCTGGGGTTGTTGTAACCAAAGTGCAGGACCTGGCACTTGGCCTTGTTAAACCTCATTTTATTGACTTTGGCCCACTTGTCCAGCCTGTCCAGGTCCCTCTGCAGGTCCTTCCTACCCTCAAGAAGATCAGCAGTTCCACCCAACTTGGTGTCCTCTACAAACTTACTAAGGAAGCACTCAGTCCCCTCAGCTAGATCATTAATGAAGATGCTGAACATGATTGGCCCTATATTGAGCCCTGGGGAGCATCACTGGTGACTGGTCACTAACTGGATGTAAGTCTATTGACTACAACTGTCTGGGCCCAGCCATGCAGCCAGTTTTTAACTCAACAAACAATATACATGTCTATGTCATGAGTCACCAGTTTCTCTAGGAGAATGCTGTGGAAGACAGTGTCAAAAGCTATACTGAAGTCCAGGTAGGTAATGTCCACTGTCTTTCACTCATCCACTTGGCAGGCCAACCCAGTCATAGAATGAGACCAGGCTTGCCAGGCATGACCTGCTTTTATTGAATCCATTCTGCCTGGGTCTGACCTCTGTCGTACACTTGACGTGTGAGTGTACTCAAGATGAATCTCTCCATAAGTTTTCTGGGCACCAAAGTCAGGCTGATACGCCTATAGTTTCACAGATCCTCCTTCTGTCTCTTCTTCTTCTGTTCTGAATCTTATGTTCTGATGAACATAAGAAAGAAAAGACAGAAGAAGAAGAGACAGAAGGAGGATCTGTGATGTTCATCACAGATGAACATATATACAATATGTTGTGTCAGTATTAGAAGTACCCTAGGGAAGTGAGATGGGCAACAGTTAAACAGAGGAAAATTGGAAACCACAGATTGTGAAAAACTGCATGAAAAGCTGCAGAAAGCTTGAAGCAACTGCTTTTCATGATAATTCAGTTCTGTAACAAATATTCTCATTGATGACTGCATGGCCCATCAAGTGAAGATGACTAAACTGGCACTATAGAATTTCACCTGGTCCTTCAGTTCCTTGTGTTCAGAATGCTGGGTTCTGTCATTACTTATCTCCCTGTCCTAGAAAGAAGTACACTGTTGGAAAACTCTGCTATGAAACCGATTTTCCCTTTGCAAATAAGATCTGCAAATAGGACTCTGCTGTTCAGGGGATCTGGTGGCCACTACATAAGAAGGTACACTTGGGGAAAGAGAGTGAAACTGAGAATGCTTAACAAGAATTAACTAGGAAGAGTGGAAAAAAGCACACTGTGAAGCAACAGAACCCTGTAACAGAAGTAACTGAGAGAAGTTAAAACACACCAAAACAAACCAAAACAAACAAACCAAACCAAAACCAAACCAAACCAAAAACCAACCTACCAAACAAAAAACACCTGAAAAAAAACCAACAGAACTTTTAAATTATCTTTGAATGATCTTCCAAATAAGCTGTCTTAATAAGTCCAAGTCTAAGGCAAACATTCAGTCTCTTCTGGGGAGGCAGGAATATTTTCAGTTATGATTTTGAGAAATTCTTCTGTGAACCATATTAGCAACATCCTGTGTGTACAGTGTCAGAGTTAAGACAGTCTGTGTCTTAACTGACTCCTCTTCACTAAAATCTGTTAGAAGTTTTTGTTTTATTTTTGGTTCTCCCATCCATTGCCCTAAAAATGAATGGTTCTGAATGCAACATCATCCACCTGTATGATCTAATTACATGATACAACTTACTGATATCATTCTCTGAGTTATTATACAGACATACAGAACACAAATGGTTAATGTTTATTATTACATATTAATCTAATATTGCAGAAGTAGTCCAGAGACTTTCCTTAAGCAAATTTTGAATGCCACTTAAAAATTCTACTGGCCTTGCATCTACTGCAAGGTAAAGATGACCATGGAAGAGAATGAAAAATGTTTCCTGGCACCAAGAATTCCATCAACTGAGAAGTAACTCATTCTTGCTGTGAAAGTAAATATCTGATTTACAGTCAGACTGTCAAAATACTTTCAAATTTTATTTTTTTCTTTATTCCTTTTCAATGCATCATATATATCCTTGGAAATAGCAGAACACATAATTGTTCTGTTAGATAACCATGCTGTGATAGTTTTATGTAGCTGCATTTATGTGACCGCATATTTGTATAACATAACAATTAATCCAGCAAAAGAAGATGTTTAATACAGAAGCACTGAGGTCAAATGGCAAGTCTCTCAAACACGTGATTGAGTAAAAATTCATATTCTGCCAATAACAGTCAGCATTTCATGTTACTGTAATAATTGTGAAGTTGTCATTAATTGCTGACTTTCTTTCCCTGGTGGGATAAATTTTTAATACCCTTCTAATCCACAACAGTGGGAACTATTTGTTTGAACTGAAGTATTAAATAGTAATTTAAACCATCAAATTATACACTTTCATCCTTTCTCCAAATCAATTAGCCCTAAGCAGTAAGTAACACATATACTACAGCAAAGTAAAATACTTAATTTTTTTTTAGTATACAAAAGCCATCTTAGGCAAATATATGGAATATATTTTGTTGGCAAAGTAACTTTCTAGCAAAACATGTTTTGTACAAAGTGGGTAGAGACTCCTTTTAAATCCACACCGTCCCTCACACTGACTGAAATACTCCACCAATACTCTGTTTTAATGTCTCTCATACCTAGTGGATTTTTTTTCATGTGAAATTATAAGAGTTCTACATTTTTGCATGTTTGAAGGAACTAGTCAAACAGGTTGGTGATAAAAAAGACATCCTAGTTTCCTATGAAATTTATCATTCAACACATAAACAGCAGTATCATGCATTACAAATAATTTCATTAGTCAATAATTTTAGAAAAAAATTGAAAGAGATTAGGGTTAAAAGCACCATTCTAGGGCCCACTATGTCTGATGCTGGTGTAATAGATTGATAATAGAAAATCTCCAGTTATATTTTCATAGGAACATATATACATTGTATCTATGGTATTAATAAAGGATGTTTGCCATATTAAAGAATTGGTTATTTTGGTGAATGCAGAAAAGAAAAAAACCCATGTTCCTTGAATATTCATGACCAAGAAATAAATGAGAAGGAAGCTACAGTGATGTCGTGTATACTGTATGCTGTTTCACTACGTATGAAAACCTGAAGGATTATGTTTCATTCAAACTTACAATGCCACTCTTCCTGAATGGATAGGATATACAGCCAACATTTGTAGCCCTCCTTTGTCTCAAGGTCCATGTCTTTTAATACTGTCCTCACCTTGCCTTCCATTTCTGCAAACTTATTCCTTCCCCAAATACATACAGTAAGTTTTTCATGATTAAGCTATGCATTAGCTTTGTGAAAGAAAAGGGAATACCAGAATCAGCCAGGTTGGAAAGGACCTCTGAGATCATCAAGTCCAATCCTTAATCCACTCCCACTGTGGTTACCAGACCATGGCACTGAGTGCCACATGAGTCTCTTCTTAAAAACCTCCAGGGAATCCACCACCTCTCTGGGCAGCCCATTCCAATACCTGATCACCCTCTCTGTAAAGAATTTTTCACTAATATCTAACCTAAACCTCCCCTGGCAGAACTTAAGTCCATGCCCTCGTCTTACTTGTAGCTACTTGGGAGAAGAGACTGGCCCCCCCCCTGGCTCCCACCTCCTTTCAGGGAGTTGTAGAGAGTGATGAGGGCTCCCCTGAGCCTCCTCTTCTCCAAACTGAACACCTCCAGCTTCCTCAGCCCTTCCTCACAGGACTTGTGTTGGATCCCTTCACAGCCTCCTTGCTCTTCTCTGGACCTGCTCCAGCACCTCAATCTCCTTCCTGAACTGAGGGGCCCAGAAATGAGGAAGATGGCTCTCAGCTTGTCCTTATAGTTTTTACAGAAGGCTTTGTGTTCATGCTACGCATCATTGTTAGGGTCCATGAACTGGGTGTACAATTACTCTCTGAGTATATAGTTACCAGTAGGAAGGAGGTTTCAGGTACATCATAATCTCACTTTCAGTTAATTGTCAAAGGCACAGTAAAAAAACAAAAGCATGCTGCCATTATTATGTTGCCTTTCAAGTACGAAAGCAGTATCAGTCCTCTGCAGAATATCTACTTGAACATGTCAGCATCAGAAAAAGCCTTCCCTTGTGGAGGGAAGGTTGCGAAGGTTCGTATATATTCAGCAGCAATTCTTGAAGGCAGTAGTGGAAACACTGAATTTCTACTTTCGCGGATGCTACACAATATACTGCATAAAACAAACACAGATGAAAAAAAAAACAAAAACCTGCCACACTTCCAACCTTCTGAAGGCAGAAATATAGCCTGGAAACAATTTTCTTGAAAGGGCATCAGAGTTTGGCAAATTGTGAATAGAATAAGTAAAGAAAGGGAGCTGGTACAATGAACCTGCAGAGATAATTTCTTTTAAAGTAGAAACAACTTTGAATGAGCAATTTCCCTGGTGTGTCCAGCTGAGTGGCTAAGAGAAACCTGCTGAATATCAGTATCACAAAAAAGAAAAGTGCTTCAAATAGCACACTTTTCTCCCTAGCTGACTCAACTCTCCAACTCTCTCACTGTCATTAGAGGGCGGGTAACCTCTGTCTCATATACTCTTTCTTTTATATGTTGTGAAACAGGAATGGCAACATTCCTTCACTGAGGGACTCAAGTCATTAGTAGCTGCAAAGTATGGTTATATCTGCTAATGGAATATAATAGTGGGCAATCTAAAGTGTTGTTATGAGTGGAAATGTACTATGGTCTTCACACTTAAGAGCACTTTTGTATGTGTACTTTAGGAAGACAATTTAGAAAACTGGTCCATTGTGTCTACTAGTGAACTACTGTTTACATTTCAACAAAATTGGCATAGTAAAATCTACTGAAGTTTAAGAAGTAACAAAATACAGTTATGAAACCAGATTCAATTGTTTGATACAACTTTGTGACAGCTTCTTTATCCAATTTCCAGCACTTTATCCAATTTCCTGTTCCATTCCAGTTCTCTAATAATCACCAATTATTACAGTCATATAGAACCGGTTCTGTGGCAGTAAATATTTGCTGTGCATTTTTATGAGTGAACATTTCAGAGAAGAGGCATTCAGTTCCACAGGCTAATTTGAAGTACTATATTTTACCAAAAACAACTAAATTTGATTGTTCAGTAAAGGGGAGGGAAGTAAGCTCAGTTTAAAAAAAAAAAAAAAAAAATCAGTAAAAGTTACATGTGCAACCCACAGTTTAAATATATCAGGGAAAGGACCAATACAAAAATTTTAAAAATGCTTTTTCAAAACAGGTTACCCTGAAAAAAAAAAAATAGTTAATTAAAAAAATAATTACCACTGCATTATTTGGATGCAGGGACATCTTCATTAGCTCAAAAATGAACACACAATTAAAAGTCCAGAAGTTTTACTCATATTAGGAAACACTGCTTCCTATTTAAAACTTAGTAGGAAACAGTTTTTTTGTCATAGCAATTTAAACACCCAAATCATCTCTAGAGATAACAGAAACAATAATCAATTTTCAGCTGAGTTTACGGTTGTTTTGAAGCCAATATTGTCATTGGAATGACTTATGCCTGCACATTCCCTTGAGCTAATACATAGTTAATAGCTGCAGGTGATTAGTGTATTTTACTCATACCACTGACTTAGACTGTTTATATCTGAGTGTGATTGTCATTTTGCTCAGCAAATGTTATTTCCTATATGGTACAGCCAAATCTGGTTAAAAAACTCTTGTCAAAACATTATGTGGTTCAACTTGTGTCATGCAGTGCTCTGCATATTCCTGGTTCCAATTCATGAATGTTTCTTCTGAAGATTCAGATTTTTTTTTTTTTTTTTTTGAGGCACTAATAAAATTATCACCCTAATTATCTCTGAGCATACTGAATTAAGTATCAGAAGAAGCATGGGAAAACACTATTGGTATATTCTTATGTTGCAAATAATTGCCTCTGTGAACAAAAGGAATCTATGCTCATTCATGATTACTTAGGTTTGTAGAAGGATTACTCGGTAAGTTTCTAATAAATTTACCTGACACAATAAAAAGGACATATAGGAAAACTTTGCATCACTAATTATTCATTTTTTATCAACAGAAAACAAAAATGAGCATTTGCGAAGAAGATTAATTGAAAATTTACATAAAAAATCTATTTCTAATTTCCATCTCATCTGAAAAAAAAAACCCAAAACCCCAGCCAAGAACTGGAAACAAAAATAGAAAAAATCCTGTCCAATAGCATGGACTTAACAGGATAGGAAGACAACAGTACAAGAGTAAAACATCACACAACTCTTCCCTTGCAGTTTTCATAGTAAAATGTTGGTATATTTTATTGTCAAAAACTGTTTTCCACATCTCTGCCTCAACTTCTTTTTAAGTTCCATCTCTCTTGTTTCTTCGCTTCGATAATTTAGAAATTACTTAATCTTTAAATCATTCACTCTTGTCAAGCGGTCACACTGTTCTCTGCATTATGGTATTTATCTAAAAGCTTTAAGATTGTACCCAGTTTACAGGCAACATTTTAATGAAAAATTACAGCAAATATTACAGATATGGGAACGGAACATTATAGTTTATGTTTTAGTATTTTAAGCTACATTTTTTCCTTCAGATGGTGGTATATGTTCTCCATAAATAAAGAATTTTTAGAAGTACTAAGCTGAAGAAACATAGTTTCATACAATATTGATAAGTGTATTTGACAGCAACCCACATTCTGATATGCCTTGTATTGAGTTAGTGTGTAAAATTAATCTCTGATTAAAAAAAATACAGGGTAAAAATATATATCTCATTGTGGTTTTTTTGCTTCAGTGATTTACTTTGCTTTCCTTTTTAGGATATTAGTCAAGAACCATTTACATTCTAAGAAACACTTACTGGCATATAATTAAAATCCAGATGAGCGAAAAAAAAAAATATTTATCACAATTCTTTGTATTTACTTTTTTTATTAGTTGTTGTTACAGTGAGCTGATTTCTTAAGAAATCCTACTTGTTTTCTCCTGAAGAACTATTATATAAGCTTACCTAATGTAGACATTTTGCAGAATCTCCCCGAGATTCAAAGAACATATAAATAATATTCATATTTCAATAGACTGAGGTACCACATGAATGGAATTATTTTTGAAATAGACAATTAGGTCTCACTCATTATTGCTTAACTCAGTACCTATTGCTAAAAACATCTACCTGGCTTAGAAAGCTCTGAAAAATCCTATCCACTGCACATAGATTAAATTTGCTAATTTATTAATCACATTTGCAGCTGTTTCCTCCTCCAAACACTTTTCATAAAGGATATAAGTTCCATGTGTCTATTTTTTTTATACTAACAGAGTCTGGAAAAACAATTGAATATATTTTGCCAATGTCTCAGGCCCATAGAGACTCCCTGGCTTAGAATCAGAGGTGTAAATATGAAGCATCAAGAATAATCATTCATGTCATAAGACTTCTTGCATAAAAAAGAGCTATATTAGAGTGAAAAGGCTTGACATTTTAACTAAATAAGCCGGAATGCACAATTCCCACAGGAGACACAGAGGTTTCCAGTGAAAAGTAAATCTCACTAGGGTATATGAAGCCAGTGTAGGGCTAGGCAACTTCCAGCATCTATAAAAATTATGTATTTGGAGTAAATGTGGTTTCCCCTTACTGTATTGTGAAAAGTAATTGCATTGAAATACAGCAATCAATGCATCATTGGAATATGTGTTCAGTATTTCTAGCAAAATAGCTAGAAACACAGAGTTAAATTTCCCAGTGTTCAAGTGAAAGTAAAATTCTAATATCAAAAAAAGTTTTCTAAAAAGTCATCAAATTCTCATAAATAGTAAACAATCAGAGTGAAAACTTAAAATCCAAGTCCTCCCCTTGTCAACAAAAAAAGGACTAATACAGAGAATAAAAATCAGTCTATTCAGCTTGTTTGGAAGATGAAAAAAAAAATGAATTAGTATTCCTCCAAGTACAATGTTCAAACCTGAGAAAAGAATAGAACTCTTAGAAGAATTCTACAGAGAAACTATACTATTCTGAACTTCCTTGCTAATAACAGCCATTTCAATTAAGACATAACTGCCAAAATTGGACACTGCAAATGAAAGGAAAACATTTAGAAAGGAGATATTTTGTTAACTAAAAAACCCCAAAACAAACAAAAAAAGGTTTTAGTGCTTTAATTTAATATTTTTCTGATCATCACACAAGAGCTGCCAGACCTCTATGGAATTATAAGTAGGCTCAAAATTCACTTGTCTAGACATTCTCAGTGAACAGATTGGTAAGCATGCTCTAAGAGAATAGTTACAGGGCTTTTCTGGGAGGCTGCAAATCTATCCTCATTAGCTTTCAGAGCATTATGCTTCTCTAAAAAATATGCATATCGACAATGCATTCATTTCAAGTTTTGGTTATTATTTTTTTCATAAAGCAAGTCTCTCAAGCCATTTCTGTTTCTAAAACTTCTCACTTGTAGAGTTTTCCTCTTCTAGAGAAAAGCTGACGACTCATTTTGAAAATCTAGATAAATGTGCAGTCTTTTCCAGCCCTTGTACTAAGATAGTGAAATATCTACTTAAAAAATTAAAACATCCCCCAAAACAGATGTTTTGGAACAGAGCAGACTGAGTTCAGCTATATTCATATCTTAAACCAGACAGAAGCAAAAATAAAGTGCAGCTAGCCATAACTCCACTGAAGAATGAAGAATTTATAAAGATGTGCTTGCAGACAACCTTTTCTGCACTTAGTACACCAAAGGTGAAAAAGCCCTGGAGTGATTCAGTATGAGTAATGCCATAGCTTCTGGACATGAACTTCATTTTAGAAATTGAAATTCTAAATCAATTTTCTTGTTAACAAAAGCTATTGGTTGGTTTTATCCACTTGCACTGCTGTTTTTTGAACTGAGGAACTGAGCACTGAGGAACAAGAGTTGATATTACAGCACTCAAACCACATGCTGTAATTCCATTTTCTTACTAACTAATTAAATGTGAGTTCATTTGACAGTACTTTTAAAAGTAGTATCATAGTCCATGGATTTTACAGAACTGACAAATACTGCTGATAGATCAGAAATATTGGTTTCAAGGAAAAAAATTTGCAAAAACCCTAAACAAACAGTTCAAAACCTCTTTCAAACTTCTGAAATCAGTCATAAGCACAACACATATTTGTGGGGAACTGCCAGTGATAAATTTCATTTAACAGAATGGTTGTGAAAAATTAAAAATACTGATGACACTGGCGTCTATGCGTCTATGTAAATGTCAATGTTTCCCAAGAATTTCACTGCAAAAAGAACTTGCCTGCTGAGGCAGCTTGTCATACAGAGGACCAGAGAGGATTCATAGGACTACCAGCTAACCGCTTATGAGCAAATAGTCCTTATTAGGGCTTTGAAGTCATGCGTTTCTGTCCGAAGAGGGCAGAAAATACTCAAATGAACCATAAACAGCACTGAAAAGAAGGCTAAGTGAATCAAAAGAAATACATATATAGGCCAGATTAACCCATTTAAACATATATATTTCTTATTTTTCCAAATGAGAATATTGTCTTAGAATAAGCTTCTAATATTTTCAGTTTGCAACTTTAGATTTCAAAGAATGGTGACACTCACTACAAGTCTCACTGTATCACAATATTACTTGAGACAAAAAAAAACCCAAGAACACTAATGTCAAGCCTGTTACTTTTTAATAGAGCCTCATGTAGTTCTGAAAGTAGAGCTGAAATACACACTACACAATTTTTATTATATGACACTAATAACTGAAGCTGTTTGCTAGTCATGATGTCCATTGGTCTATTCCATGCTATGCATTTCATACTCCTTAATGAAAAGACACCTTAGCAAAGACAATAAACTCTAATCTCATGAGATTTTGTTTCTCAGGTAATTCCTTTACACCTTAAATACTGCTGTAAATAATTTATGAAGCAACCATTAACACTATCATGTACACAGAAGACTTTTTCATGGCCACAGTCATTATTATCAAAAGCCCTGCAGAAATGAATGGGTTTGGCTGGCTGGTCACACTGCAACCAGTTTTACAATTAACATGTCATCAGTCCAGTTTAATTGTCTCTCCACCTCCCTACGGTAGTTTCTTGAAATCAATATACTTTAATGAGTGTCTCATTATTCTTTGATGGCTTTTATATTTTCTTGTTCAACTCTTTAGAAAGCTCCTTATCTTACACTGATAACACATATGACTTGTGAAGCTAGATTCTTGCAGCAATTAAGGATTTTAGCATTTAGCGTCCTACATTTCTGAAATTATGCTATTTCTAACTTCAAGTTGGAGGGAAATGTAACAAATTTCCGCCCTGTGAAACACAAATTAAAACCACATATTATTAAAATATGAACCTTGAAATAATAATGCATGACAGCCATAATTTTAACATTTGCCTACAGACACCAGCATTCCTCTGTCCCTCATTTCCTACATATACCATTAATTGTACCTCACTTGTGCCATTGCATTCAGATTAGAAAAGGAAACTCTCTGAATCTATGGTACAAAATCATTATAATTCCTGCACTTTGCATCCCAAAGACATTTCCACCTTCCAGAATGTTCTATACACAGCTCACAGAAGTCTAAAGGGAACATGACAAACAGATGACATTTCTTATCTGATAGACTCAATGGACCTATTTCCTCATAAATTTATCCAGAATTCATTAGGGATTAATTAAATTACAGAACATAAGGGTAGCAGGCTCTTTGTTGCATTAAAAAGTTTGTTTTTCAAAGGCTGCCTTGCGCACTGTTTGATATATTCAGTTGCAAAAATCCATCCTCAGAATGTTTAAAAAAATACATTTCACTTAGATGAACTCACTGTCTTAAATTAGTTTCCTGACATAGTAGTGGCTCAGCTTTTCAGCTGGAGTGGGTTATATATCCTCTTACGACAATACTAAAAGGTTGTTCCATTGCTTTCCCAGTCAGAACTGCATTCATCAGGGGCCTAAAAATGCAGCAATTATCTGAAACGTGAGCCGTGCAAGAATGCTATTGCTAGGCCAAAGTCTGCATCTTATGTGGGCATGAACTGGGTCAGTTTCAGAACAAGCAGGAGATTATCCACAAAAAGTCAAAGGTGTTTGTACTATGATTTAACTTCCCCTGTGATATTTTTAAAGGACTGGAGAAAATAAGCAGAGAGAAACCATCCAAGATTGCTGGTCATACAAAGGGCAAACTAAATTAAAACAGCTACGGAAAGTCATAGAATTATCTGATGCTGTGCTAGTAATGGGGTGAGAAAATGCTAACTTACATTAAAAAAAAAAAAGGAAAATAAAATGCAACTGTATATCCACAATAATGGATATGACGTGATATATAATCACACAGGAATAATCTAAGTTTCTGAAAATGTGCTCTGGGTTTGGTGATAGCAGATATCAGGTGATAGCTGATAGAAGTTTTACAGTATTATGTACCTGGAACACTGCCTACAGCTGTGGTACTCCCCCTTACTGAGTACAATACAGCAGAATAAGAAGATGGCAATTGTGAAAACTGAAAAAGTATAAAACAACTCAGGTGAGAGTGACATATGTGTAGGTGCTGCAACAGCCATTAAATGTGATGTTCTTGGTGAAACCAGTGTTGTACAGGATCCTCTCGTTGTTAATACATGGAATGGAACAGTGCACCACTCTATACTACTTTAATTTCTTCTACCTTTTCACCTAAACATCTTTTATTTGCCATACTGAAAGGTAAGTTCCTAGAGACCTATAAAGGTTCCATTATTTTCATGTTCTCTACTATTTGGCCCTACAAGGAACAAAATACTTTGAAATATAAACTGATTTAAGCCTTAGTCAAATCTGTCTGCTCATACAAGCTAGAAAATCTGAGAGAGCCATTACTAAGCTAAGCAAAATGAGGACTTTAGGGTTTTTACATGATGTTAAGTTTGCTGCAAAAAATTACTTACTGTCAGGTGTTTCAAATATACTAACAAAGGCAATTCCTGCTGTGCTCCAGTCATCTGGAAATTGAATAGAATAACTATCCTTTAACTGCATTTTGTTAAGATTTTATACTCTTCATAAGTCTCAAGAGAATTTAACAGGGTCTAATTATTTTTAAAAAAAGATTAAAATCAAACAATTGAGTAGCAGTAAGAAAATGTCATTGAACTTCTCAAACTACTTATAGATGCCTGCCTAAATCCTGGGGTATTCTGAGTTAAATTATCTTCCATTTCTATATTGCAGTGAAAAAAGAAAAATGCTGTCCAAGATGTACCTCGCTGAGGACTAAAACCACAAAAGGGCTCTATGCTTTGTAAACTTTTTTGCTTGTAGCTATTGTTTTATTTCCTGCTGACATTGCATTTTAAATGCACTAATGATACAATTGTTCTTGAAAATTGCAGAGAAAAAGGCACCACAAACAGCTAATTGGTGCCCCTGATGAAGCTAGAAACAAGTGTTGAACTTTTTTTTTGTTGTTGTGAAAAGTGAATGAGAGGATTTGTTGCTATTAGGCCATATGAAATGCTCAGTGCTCAGTAGATGGCAAAATTTCACTTCTGTTCACTTAATTAATGTCTTTAATATACCTGCCACCTATCAAGTATCTTGTGCAATTATTGTGCTATAGTTACTCTCATGTATCACCCAACTGTGTATGCCTTGAGGGCAATTCAGCTTAGGGATTCTGCAGTTTTTTGTCACGTTTGCTCTCAGGTTCATTGCCATTCAAAATATATCACAACAAAGTACATCTCTGTTAAAAAGTTCTTTGTCTCTCTACCAGTTTTGTATTTTCTTGGCTGTCTAGTTCCTCAGAAAAAGGGATGTATAATCACCATCTGCAGCTGTGTGGCCAGTTTGGTTCTTCCCACCCTTTCTATTTTTTTTTTTTTAAATGCAATGAAATAATTCTATTTGCATTATAGCTGTGCTACTATCATCCCAGTCATCTACTGTGTACTACACATATATACATAGCTAAAACCAGCTATTCTTCTTTTATTTCTTCTATGAGCTTAATTAAATGTATTTAGTCAATTAATCCTGTATTCTTATTTTCATTTAGAAGTGTGAGTAATCAATTATACTCTTATTTTTCCTGTGGTTTTATAATATTTTTTATAGCATCTCTAAGGTTTAGGCAATCCTTCCTTTCATCTGTCTATACGTCTTCTCCATTACACCCACCTCTCAAAAGTTTCCTACACTTGAGATGGTGGGACAATTTTCAGTCTTAGAAATTTTCTAATTCTTTATTGACTCTCTTATTGCTTTCACAGCCCCCTTTCACAGTAATATTTTGATTTTCAAACAAGAACTAGCATTTTTAGAAGATTACAGATGAAACTGTTCAAACATCATATTGATACATTTCCATAGCCTTTAATCATATAAAGCATAAGAGAATACACACCAAGGGGACAGCCACAGTAAATCTGATTCCAGACAGCAATTTTTTTTCAATCTAACCTATTTTAACAAATTACTTGAGAGTGCAATGTAATTACTTCTATTGCATCCTATCATTTAAATGCATGCTTTTAAATCACATAAATAGCAAAGAATAATAACAAAATAAATCACATAAATAATAAAGGATAAATTATAACATTGCTTTAAATAAGTATCTGAAGGAATATTTAAAAAAAAAAAGTCTGAAAGAAATGATTCAGTTTTCAAAGTACTTTAAAAAAATAACAGAATATGCTATTCTGTGTCTTGATGTCAAAAAAATCTACTTTAAATAGAATGGCTCTATTCTATAAGACTTCAGAATTTATCAAATGAAGCCAGAATTCTTTCTGCCCTAGTATTATAACTTCTGTAGATTGAACAGGAATGCACTCTAGGGAGAAAGTTGTTATATAGAATGTGGGCTTTTTGATGGTCACCATGACCTATCAGGAAAAGAGCAGACTTCCACACCCACATCCACAACTTTATTTTACTTTTTTTTTTTTTTTTTTTTAATGGACTTAATAAGGAGCAACTATTCTGTCCTAGGGAGATATTTAATAGCCTATTTCACTTCAAGAAATGTACCAAATACCTCCTTGGGATAAAGAGAGATAAAAGACAAAAAAGTAGAATTAGATGGAGCCTGAAGTTATTCTTGGCAATAATGGAAAGGTTTCATGATAACATTTTGAAGATAAGTGATAGAAAGGGCTGCACATATGAAAGAGGTACCCCAGGGGCGAAATTAGGGTGACATTCCCCCATTATGAAACTGCCTAAAGAGGTCAGTAACATTGTGTTATATCTAAAGAATGGCTTCGTTACGTAATTTGAAAATTTATGCTTTCAAATACTTCCTATTGCAAGCCAAGTATGACATAATGATCTGTCTTTTCCTCAGAGGCTTTATGCAAATCTTTAATGTTTTGGCAAGTGGAAGGGCAGGGATATATAGCTGCCTACATAAACACACATTTATAGAGAAATATATGTATGTGCATATATATATGCATATAAATACAAATAATTCAGAAGAGAAAAGCATATAGCTGATAAAAAAAAAAGAGGAAGTAAAAAGTCTCCTAAACCCTTGACATTGCTAGAAGTGTTACTATTCACAGTGCAAACTTAAAAAATCCCTCAGGTGTTCTACCTTCCTTCACAATCTCATGTTGTTTGCTTACACTAGGTAATCATCATTCTGAATATCTGCCATTCAATCTACAGAAATTATACAGCATTCTCATTTTCAATATAACCCTAAGCTCTGGGGCAGCACAAAAACATTTTCCCAACTATTATAATTATCTTTTGTGTTAAAATCTCATTTTGAACCATTTGAACAACACATAGTAGCACTGCACAGAGGCAGATGAAGATACTTTCCCTTATCACATCATTTTCATCCATCTGTTAAGAGATATATTTCATTTGGCTGCTACTAAGTTTATACAGTATCTTGCACACAAAGATGACATTTTACATCACCTGCATAGACACAACAGCCAATCTGCCTTTGTAAAGCAACCATTTATTTTGCAAGAAGATTGAAAGGGCGAAAGATGTAACTTACGTCACTATGAAATTATTACAGTATTTAACTTTTATGATATTTAATAAATCTTTTCAAATCTTAATTTTTTATTTCAATAATATGAAGGGAATTAATAGTTTCTACACAAAAACCTTAATAGGAACAGGTTCATCACTGCATATTTATATACTGTTATTGCAATGCATCCAGTCACTGTAAAACCAGTTGCTACATGATCTTCTGACCATCTGTTCAGCAAACAATATCATAGAATTACCAGGTAGCAGTACTTAATTCTCCACATACATAAATAAGGACAGCAGTGACAAAATCAACATATTGAACACTAAGTATTGCATGTATAACCAGCTTATCTTATGGTTAAGTAGAAGCTCTAAAGAAAAATAGGAATTAAGAAGTCAGTAGCAAATAATCCTATCTTTTCTTAAAGACATGAGTACAGAATAAGATTTACTTAGATATTTTATGTGAATCTGTAAAATCTATCTCCATGTATATTTTATTTTTAAATGCTTTAAATTTATATGTTATGGATATTATACCTACATGGAATTACAAGAAAATAATGCTTAGTTACAATGACTAAATTCTGAAGCTTGGACTGAAGTAAGCAGCACTTTTCTCACTGTATGCCTGATACTAAACTAAGATATATGGTAACTATATCTGTACCTACTAATATTTTATATTTTGTTGTTGAGGAAAAATTAGCCACTGTGCATATACATGATACAAATTGCAAAAGCAACCAGCTTTATGGTTTGAATGAATTACAACAGTTTATTTCAGGGAAAATGAAACCACGTTGAATGGAGTCTTAGGTAGGGGTTAATGGTGGGAGACAAATAGGGGAAACAGCATTTTAAACAAATTAATCACCTGAGGGATAGGGCTATTAAGAAAAGAAAGAAGAAAATCGACCCTCAACCCACCTGACCATCGGTGTCACTGCTCCTTCTCTCTGGTCTCACAGGTGCTTGACACTCTTTAGGCTTTTGGCTTTTTGGCTGCTGATTCACTTCAGTTCACTTCTGCTCACTTCTGGTTTTTGCCTTTTCCCTCTGAATTTTTATAGTAAAAAGTTCCTTCATCTCATCAATATTGCCACAGCTTGCAAATTGATAAATACAGGTCTTCCCTTTGTATTCAGGTGTCCTGGAATTCTTGTATTTGCTACAATTTGCACTACTGTCTGGCGACTTTTCAGGAGTCATTCTGATTAGCGTTTTTATGAGATTAATCCTGATACATTTAAAGTTTGTTGTAAACAGTGAAAAAGGTGGTGTTGGTGTGGAGGGGGTTTTGCTGATGGAAATAAGTTTGATACATTTCAAAGAGAGTAAACTATGCCAGCGGAGCCAGGGTTTTGCTGATTCAAGAGGCTGTTTTTTTGTTTTCAGTGTATCCACATTACAGGTATATACAAAATGCAGACATAGTAAATTGTGATCACATCACAGAGTCATTAAGGCTAGAAATTATCTCTAAGATCATGAGGTCCTTCCGTCAACCCAACACCATCATGCAAACTAAACCATGTACTCAAATGTTACATCCACATATTTTTTTGAACACCTCCACAGATGAGTCCTTTGTCACTTTCACGGCCAGCCTGTTCCAGTACCTGTTCCAGTACTCTTATAGCAATTTCTCCAAATATCCAATCAGAACCTCCCTTGGTGCAATCAGAGTCCATTTCCTTTCCTCCTATTACTGGCTACATGGAAGAAGAGGCTGATCCCTACCTCACTACTACTACTTCCAAGTAGTTGTAGAGACCAATAATAAAGAAAAAGTAATTCAATCATTTTTGGAGACTAAAAATTTCAGAAAATTTGAAATTTCATGCCTAAATTTTGTGCTTGCTTGAGGTAATCCATAGAAAAATGTATAACGATTGAAGAAATATAATAAATTCTTGAAGCTTTAACTCACTCTGAGAACTAGTATCCCTTTTGCTGCTGAGACAATGAAATTGTAATAGCAATCAGTATTTGATCTTAATTTTATTTAGGTTTCTTGGAGTGGTGGTTTTTTTGTGTGTGTAAAAATCAATTAATGTGAATACATTCACAAAAAACATGAAACATGCATTTTTTTATTCAATGGCTTTCTTGATATAATTCTATTGTTATTCAAAAAGGAGCTGTGTTGAAACAGACAATCAAATGGAGCAGGCAAACACAAGGAAGGCACATTCTTTTTATAGCACGTTTGCAATACTTATCTTTTCTATATCATAAAATTACAAAATAAATTGAATTATCATTGGTCAAAAAATTAGTGCAAGTTTTCTGTCAAATAATTCAATCAAAATTCATTTCTGTTACAAGAATGCACTGAGTGTAATTATCTTTTTTTCTTTAAGTATGATGATTCCAAATATTTCTCTGATGTGGTTTTTTTTTACTTGACTAACACTGTTCTATCTATTAAAAAAATATTTTACCTGCTATTAAATAAATAGTATATAAAATTAAAAAATGCAACAGTTAAAAATTGATGGAAGATTACATGTATTCTAAGCATATGTAAATCTTTCTATATCTTACATTTTGGATTAGAAAAATGATGGCCACAAATTAATATTGAGTCCTGAGAAGAACGCAGGTAAACCACTGAGGAATGTAAATATAGCCATTTACAAATTTTTCAAAAATTTCCTTTAATATTCAGCAGAAAATCAGAAATCTGGGTAGAGGCTAGGACCTAATGTTATAGGCTTCAACTCATCAATGTGCTTCCAAAGCCACACCAGTAATGTAAAAAATTATTACAGTTATTTCCGTTCTTTGCAGAGATAAAAGAATTTAAAAAAAAAAAAAAAAAAAAAAAAAAAAAAAAAAAAAAAAGACGAATGTACCACTCAGTCTCAGAGACTGCTCAGAGACTGGATGACTTTTTTTTCACCTAGAAATGCTGGGATAGTTGGATTTGGATTCTTTTTTTTTTTTTTTTTCCCACACAAGTATACTACTATAAGCATTTTGTGACAAAAACTATTCCATATAGTTTTGGTACAATAAGAGACAATGACAGATACACTACTTTTAAGAATCACTGTTGCACAAGTTGGTAATTTTTTTCTCCTAAAATCAGTACCAGTTTTTTAATAAGGTATGGTGTATTAAAATTACAGTATTGGAGGTTCTTTTAGCCTTACCAACAGGAAAAATAAATCACAGAAAGTTCTGACACCAGGATTTTATTTCTTTTTTCTCTTCTTTTTAAAATCATTATTTATTATGGCATTTTTACCTTCCATATACATTTTCAGAGATTTCACAGTTTTTAGAAATAAACTGGTCTTTAGAGATGGTTCAATTTAATCCTTGGTGAAGCCTTATTTCAACATTATTTTTATTTCCAAGGGGCTAACCCTTCATTGCAAATAATTAAATTGCTTGGGCTAATAAACAAACATTTCTTGCTGAGTCTAAGGAGATGACACTAAATCTACCCTGATTTGACTAGTAGAGCTAAATTAAACTTCCTTATTAATATGCTCTAACAGATAATTTCATATTGTTTTATGTGAACATCTAATGGACACTGATTTTGGAATTTCTATACTTGTATATGAATGCCTTGCACCATTTACGGAATGGAGAGATGGGCTGATTCCAATGGGATGAGGTTTAACACGGCCAAGTGCCGGGTCC
Source organism: Calypte anna (assembly GCF_003957555.1). NCBI lineage: Eukaryota > Metazoa > Chordata > Aves > Apodiformes > Trochilidae > Calypte > Calypte anna. The sequence continues at coordinate 44,347,304 of NC_044274.1, read as the reverse complement.
TGCACTTTGGCCACAACAACCCCATGTAGCGCTACAGGCTGGGCACAGAGTGGCTGGAGAGCAGCCAGGCAGAAAGGGACCTGGGAGTCTGGATTGACAGGAAGCTGAACAGGAGCCAGCAGTGTGCCCAGGTGGCCAAGAAAGCCAATGGCATCCTGGCCTGTATCCGGAACAGCATCGCCAGCAGGTCCAAGGAAGTGATTCTGCCCCTATACTCAGCCCTGGTGAGGCCACACCTCGAGTACTGTGTCCAGTTCTGGGCCCCCCAGTTCAGGAAGGATATCGAGGTCCTGGAGCAGGTCCAAAGGAGGGCAACCAGGCTGGTGAAGGGACTCGAGCACAGACCCTATGAGGAGAGGCTGAGAGAGCTGGGGCTGTTCAGCCTGGAGAAGAGGAGGCTCAGGGGAGACCTCATCACTCTCTACAACTACCTGAAAGGAGGGTGTAGCCAGGTGGGGGTTGGGCTCTTTTGCCAGACGACTTTCAACAAGACAAGAGGGCATGGTCTTAAGTTGTGCCAGGGGAAATTTAGGTTAGATATTAGGAAGAATTTCTTTACGGAGAGAGTGATCCGGCATTGGAATGGGCTGCCCAGGGAAGTAGTGGATTCTCCGTCCCTGGAGATACTTAAAAAGAGACTGGATGTGGCACTCAGTGCCATGGTCTAGCAACCGCAACGGTGGTTCAAGGGTTGGACTCAATGATCTCTGAGGTCCCTTCCAACCCAGCCAATTCTATGATTCTATAATTTAATCAGGGAATATAGCATCATGCGATTTGAATGACCAATCAAAACAGTACCAATATACATGACTACTTCATGTACTTTTTAATACTTTGACCTGTATGCTCTTGATGTTTGATATTCTCATATATAATCCATCAGATTAGACAGTGATCAGATCAGATAAGAAGTGATTGTTATGCATTGTCCTATTCATTCCAGGCTTCTTTTGCAACAAGTATCTTGATAAAATGAAATCAGGACACTACATCAATTAACAGGCAAGTATATATACTTGCATGACAGACATGCAAAATTAGTGTTATAGCAGGTGTGGTTTAGTTATACATGCTTTTCCCATTCCAAAATAAAATAAAAGCCAGAAACACAATTTCAGCTGGTCTACTCATGTAGGGTGCTAAAGATGTGAAAAGGTTGATCTGCCTGCTCAGAAAACTGCTTTCTTTTTCACCCAGTCATACATATTGCTGTGGAGATAACCAGAAAAACTACATATCATTTATTTTCAGAAATTTATTTTCTCTTTTTTATGCTTTACCAAACACTGCCCCACTGCTTCTGCCTCTGTAAGTTCACTTTTCCCTATCTTGATTCTGTGAATATTGCAAATATTGTAAAATAAAGATTACACACAGAATAGGGGTTCAATCTGCACAGCATGTCTACAGACTATCATCATTTTAGTTTCTATAGATGGTTTCTAATTTTCTTACATTCTTTCTACAATAGCACCCAAGCTGAATTTTAACTACAGTCTCACAACAAGAATATTTACAATTATTATAATTATTTGCTGCTATAATTCATAATTAATAACTTAAATATAAAAAGCAGAAGGAACAACAACAATTTAAAATGCAAAATGATTAAGTACACATAAATTGCGATTTGGAGAAATTACTAAGACACGTGCCTGAGAGTATGAAACAAAACCAAAGCTTACAAACTTATAAAGCGGCCATTAAAATACCTTAAAATATACATGCTAGTGTATGTAAGATAAAATTTTACATAAAATGTATGTAACCATAAAAAAATAACACAAAATTTTTATCTTATGGCCAGAGAAAACTTTGGAACTGAAATAATTTGTTTCTCTGTTTTATTAACCAAGTCATTTTTAAAATCTTGGTATCACAAGAAATTACTACTTTTCATCCTAACTGCTTTCAAAGAACCCTCAAAAAACTGTTTTATAATCAAAAGTTACTGAGTATAGTATTGAAGTCAGTTTGTAGAGTAATTAAATGTCTTTAACATATATTAACTGTGTAACTTAATTGCATAATTGGTGCTGTTAAGCAATTTCAGTGTACCCAAGGGACACACTGGTATTTCAGCAAAAACTTAGTGTGCTCAGTACACAGGAATATGGCTTATAATGTTAATATTGTTATCATGCCCCAAACTGCGATATAGCTGTTCACATTCTTTCCTAGAATTAACTTCTTAGTTTTTTTCTCAAAATGGTCTTTCCAGCCATTTTACCCCAACTACATGCTGAAAAGAATCAGTGCTAATGATCTGACATTGTTCTGTCACCTTCAAGGGTAAGGAGTAAAGTAAGTGCTTTTCAACAATAAACCATGCTTTCAGTTCTCTTACTCAAAACCCCACGTAATTCCTGGCTAACAACCCATGATTTTTTGAATGTGCTTTTTTGAACAACTGAGTATATTTTCAGATACAAGCAGCTTTCACCTTACCAATTGCATCAGTGAAAATATAGATAATTAACATAAGTTGATTACAATTTAATTGATTCTTGTTAAGTAGCAAAGTATTTATTTGGTTACAGTCATCTTCATGGTCCAGTGGGAACTTTTTTCATGCTTTTGGAGCCAGTAAGAATTTATCATATACCTGCACAACTTAGGTTTTTTTCCTATCAATAATTTGGAAATTGTTCCATCTAAAAAAAGAAAAAACTTGCCAGATCACTACATCTGCTTATTCTCACTTAGTATTCCTTTATGTGCTCCACGCATCCAGATCATTTTCTGTCTTTGTATACCTACACTAATTTCTCTTTTAAGTTTACTATAAGATTAGCTTCAGATATCACAGAAAATATTATGGGTTTGTTGTCTGAGGAAAAAATTTTATCTTACCCTTAAAACCACTAGGTGTAAACAGTGCATCCCTGTTGATTGGGACCATTCTGGTGGGCCTCTTCCTAGAGGGAGTCCAGCTGCAGAGTTTTCTTTTACTCCAGCTGCTTATTAATACATTCTTCTGTGTTAGCCAATGGAACCTACAACATCTCTTGCTTCAGGAGCTTATAGAGAATAAAAGTTTTTCTTGGGATACTTGATGACATATGAATGGTGGAGTAGTATATTTCTGAACACAGACATAACAAATAAAAAAAGCAAAATATAAACATTCCAGCTGCACTTAATGCTTATTTATATTTCTGAAATAGCTTGCATCAGCTGTGCAAGAAAAAAAAATTGAGGAAATCATTATTTCCAACTACTTATTCCTTCTAAGTTCTGTTTCAACTTGAAACTCTTACAATTACAGAACCACATAGCTCTACAGAAAGCACTGTAAGTCACTCTAGCGGTATCATATAAAAGAATAGAAACCAAATTGCAATATAGTTTGAATATAAAGAAAAGTTTCAATGATTTATTCAACCTGTAGCAAAAAAAAAGCTTACTGAACTCAAGGTATGAAAGCCTTGGCTATTCCACTTCATTTAATTCAAAAAGTTTAAAATAAATATTCAATCCTAACTTTCAAACCCATATTTACTTAATATTTTGCATGTTAATACTTGCATGATTTGAAGATAATGAAATTTTAAAGTGTGCTTTTGCTCTGTTTCACTTATACTATTCTCTATCTGCTCTTTTATGAAACTCATTTCCTTCCTGTCAGCCTATTGTTAAAACATTCTAGCATATTTCTTAATCTGTCTGAAAGATACATTCCCTCAGACCAATTTAGAAAGAGGTATACATCTACAAAAAAGAAGTTAACACTGTTGTGTAACCAATAAATTATTGATAAAAATAAGTCTCAGCTGTAGAGTGATATGAAGGTTTTACAAAGATGAATTGAGCTACTAGCAGGACAGTAAGATATTGATTAATGGAGTTATGATCAAATTTATGTACAAATACAGCCTTAGTAATTCAGAAAGCTTGAAGAATTTTCTTTTTATCTTAATTTCTGCTTGCACATATTTTATTATTTTATTTTATTTTACTTTATTTTATTTATTTTATTTTATTTTTAATTATAGAAATGCTTAAAATCATTTACTTCAACTTTGGTGTTAATTTTGGAGAGTCTACTTCAAGCTAAACAAGTAGATACTTTATTCATTTAAAGTTATTTATTATTAAAGACATTATAAGACAAGGTAGTCTGAAGCTGTGACTTGTTACTACTCTATGTCTAGCCAGAGATATCTCTGGATTATGCCAAATCTCCTTTTTAAAAAATATAAATTACTTTAGAAATTGTTTTTTTCAGGGGTGAATATCAACTAAGTCCAAAACTATAAATAGCATATTTTTCTTTGAAAATCAGAAGTGGAGTCACATGTAATTGTGATGTTGTTTCAACCAGTGAAGGGAGAGTATGATCACTTGATGCAATGATAATAAAAATCTGATGTATGAAAGCCAAATTAGATACTTTGAAAGAAATTTCTGTTTTGAAAGGGAAAAGTCCATAATAAATTTGACTTAATGTGTTTCTTCAGTGGTCATGTCACATTGACCTGACAGAAGCTAACAGAGAATGTTTGTTCAATAGAAGCTAAGAAATTGTTCAGGTAGTCATCACCTTATAAGGGAAATATATGTGCTAAACTGATAGCTATAGCAACTCTGAGATAAGAAACAGAACATGTTGTCGGCTTGGCTGAAGACTGAAGAAATGCACATACCCAGAGAAGAAGAGGTGAAAAGTTTACCCAGAGAAAGAACTTTGCTTCATTTTTACTTCATCCCCACGACCACCACCAGGAGGCACTACACAAGTGCAGGAGGGAGGAGATTATGAAAATGACCTCATGGGACTAATTTTAACATGAAGCAGGAGTAGGTTATGCATATGTATAGGGGTATTGTGAAATCTAACAAATATGTAAAACTTCAGTGTACATAAAAAAAGCCTAATTGTGAGATTGATGTGCACAAATTCTGGAGGAATTATCTCCTCATGTGCCCAGCACTGAACAAACATACCCCTCTCTAGAACTTTCAAAGTTGTAGAGATGTTTTCTGCAAGTGAAGGTGTAGACTGAAAACCTCTAGAAATCCATTGCAACCAAAACAGTCTAGAGGCATTGGAAGACTCTGCTCCAGCCAGAAGAAAATTTATTTGCAGTTACATTTTTGTGCTGGTTCTGAGACAGAACAGGAAGAAAAATAGACGTATGAAGGTATTATACTTGTAAACATACTAATTACCATTAATATCTTCTGTTATTCTGAAGTCATAAGGTGTAAATTAGTAAATATGTCCACAAAATACCCAAATTTTACAGCATAGTATGCAATACTGCAATATGGTATGTTACAATATAAAAGTCATTTATCTGGTTATGTGGAAATGAAACTTCTAATTAATTGCTAGGTGGAGGAATACAAAATTACAATTTATGAAATGACACATTCTCCTTGAAATTGTAGTCTTAACAGTAATACTGCTACCAGAAAGCTACATAGAAATTAGACACTAATGAAGCTTGCAAAGAAATAATTTCTTCTTTTTACTACTGACAATAAAGTATCTACTGCATTGCTTGCACTAGAGTAAATCTAAAACTGAAATAAGAACATTAAGGTTTAAATTCTCACTTTCTCATATGGAGCATTACAACATAAAACAGATTTAAAAACAATTATTAGAAATTGTATGAATTGCTAGGCTTGCTTTGAGTTGCTTTTTCATAAAACTTATGGCCTTGATATGTCTGAATTTCCATCAGAAATTACCTTTACCTTCTACAGGCAATCACTGTCAAGAATTATGTACAGCAGACTCAAAACTTTGTACTTGGAAAAGACAACAAAGTCCACAAATTATTTGTCTCTTGAAGGAATAATCTGTCAGTTAGTAGATACAACTCAGGATTTCACAAAATAGCCCTATGCATATAATGCATTAACATAATTGTTATATTTACAAAGCAGAGATTATCATTGTTATTCAGCCTAAAACACTGGTATTTAAGATTAATTTAGAAGTTCCACTTAGCAGGCAAATCTTAAGTGGATAAAAGTAGCAGGACTTATTTGACAGTTAATGAGAAGTAATAAATCAAGATTCTTAAGTTAAGTTCCTGCCAACATAAACCTGAAAAAGCCCAAATCAAAACTAAGACAAAACAAGAAAAAAAGAAACACCAACCAAGCAAAAATAACTTAAAAAAAAAAAGTAAGCTGCATTTTAATTGCTGTGGTTATAGTGTTACAACAGCTGAGGAAGGACTTACTAAATCCAATCTCAGTGAACGTAGGAAACAAGATATTTTCACTGAAGATATAGAAAGAACTACATTAATATAGTTGCTATTATAGCAACTGTCTTGGATATAACACCTTTGTATCTCAGGAAAAGATATATACCATAGCTGAATTAACCATTTAGGAAAATAAGCCTAAAAATTACCTTGTTAAAATGGAGAATAAAATACCTGCCTTCTCAGCTGCTTTCATCTGAAACCTCATGTTAGTGAGAAAGAACATCTGTTTCCCAGTCAAACCCTATGTACTTCTTTATCAGCACAGAGATCACATTTTCCTGCATGGTGCACAAGACAGGTGGGGATTTTTTTACTACTTAAATAGAGTTAGTGAACTCATATGGATGCTAATTTCCATTAAAAAAGTTTCCATTCTTTTAAAATATTTTCACTTCTCTCCCTTCCCAAAGGTATTAACAGCTTATCTGAAAAGAAAGATTCCATGGAAATTTAAAAAACTTAAAAGCAGAAAAAAAGAATTTTAAGTTAAGCTTTTGAACATAGAAGCATTTTTATAAATAAATATATCATTTTATTAAGTGAAAAATTCATAAAGAAATGTATCAAAGGAATTTTTTTCGTCAGGTTAGGCCCCTAGGAATACTAAAATAAAGCAAACACTGTTTTTGTAAGTTTTGATAAAAATCAAAATTCTGAAAAGCTTCCATTAAGTTGAAGTACACATAATTTCCCGGCAAGAAGTACAAAGACTAACTTAAACAGCATCCCATAGCAACAGAACAGTTTGCATGTACCTTGCAGTGTTTTTCAGGAAAAAAATCAGACAGTTGGTCTTTTCCTGTAAACTTTAAATACAATGCATCTTATAATAGAAGATGGAAGATTACCAGTTAAGATGAGCACTACTTATATAATTTATTAATTTTTTTTCAGTTCTTAAACATTTATATTTGTGACAGCAAGTTGAAGGAGGTCATTCTCCCACTCTATTCTGCCTTTCTGAGGCCACAGCTGGAATACTGCACTCTATTCTGCATCCAGTTCTGGGCTCCCCAGCTAAAGAGAGACAGGGAACTACTTGAGAGAGTCCAGTGGAGGGCAACAAAGGTAGCTGAGGGATTGGAGCATCTCCCTTATGAGGAAAGGCTGAGAGCTGGGAGGGAGCTGAGGGGAGACTTTGTCAGTGTCTGCAACTACGCAAAGGGTGCAAGGAAGATTGAGCTGTGAAAGGACTGAGGGGCAATGGGCACAAACTGGAACATAGGAAGACCCATTTAAATATGAGAAAACACTTCTTTACCATGAGGGTGGCAAGGCACTGGCACTGGCAGCCCAGGAAGGCTGTGGAGTCCCCTTCCCTGGAGATTGTCAAAACCCACCTGGATGCAGTCCTGCATAATGTATTCTAGGTGATCCTGCTCTAGGGATAGAGCTGGACTAGATGATCTCTAGATGTTCCTTCCAACTCTGACAATTCTGTAATTCTGTGAGCAAGAATCTTGTTGTAAACATTACCAAAGAGAATTATTTCCACCAGCCTGGTTTAGATCAAGCTTCTGTCAAATAAGTTCTTTAACATTTTGCTTTTGTACATAAACAGTTTTCTGAATATCAGACAACGGAATTGATTTTTTTAATTAAGTACATTTTTCAGCAGTGCTGTTTGCACAGTAGTCATTGAAATACTGTTCATAAGCTTATGAATGAAAGGGCCAAGTATTTTATCTAGATGATAAAAGATTCCTCCTACTATCTTCTTCAAAACTAGTGATTATAAATTACCCTTTCAGAAAGGTTTACCAAAAAAAGCAAAAAAGTCTGTATTAAAAAAAAAAGCTTTTTTTTTTTTTTTTTTTTTTTCAATTCACTTCCAGAAGTAGAAACAGCTTGTGCAAGCTGGGGTACATATTGTTTACTGTTTGCTGGTATCATTACATTCAAATGTAATATTTAGGTAATTAAGATATGTATAATTTTTCAATATTTAAAGACTCATTCAACAACATTTTTTAAAGTAAATTAAAATCTTACTCAGCCTGCTAAGGAAATGGGTGTAGAAATAGAAAAGTTTCTTCCTTTTTGTTTACTCTAGCTCTTATGACATGAATAGGAGCTGTTCCAGCAAAATGCTGCTTGACCTAAGCTACCTGAAGAAACTTAGTAATGGTGTAACTTATCATGGTGTAAAAGTTCTACAAAAGTCAGACACTGAAGTTAGATTCACAAGGATCAATTTTGTTATCAATTACCCCAGAACAGTATATAAAACCCCTCTCTAATTCAGTTATCACTGATGTCATGTTTGATTATTTTAGTCTTTAATATAAAATGCAATACAATAAAATACATTCAATTTTCCACCAAACTTAAGTTCAAGGAGTTACAATTAAGCTCACTTTTTAATCTCAGCTAATTGTACACCAGTGTACATTTCTAAACTATTTAAGGAACTTCTTATACAAATGATACGTCAAAAAAAGGAAATGAGAGAACATCAATAACATTTCCATAGTTGTTTGTTCTCTAGGCAACAGGGAAAAAAAAAGCTTTCTGAAAAGCCTTCTATTATCACATGATTAAAACAAAACCAACTTACTTTTGAGGATCTCTGTTTAATTACTTCAAGTTACTACACTTGCACCATGTTTACTTTTTACTGCATGTGTTAGGTTGTCATTATGCTCTCATCTCACTACTTCAGGATTATAACAGATAAAATAATCTGTGAAACATTTAATGCTGTCTTTTTCACCCTTTACATCTTAATGCCAAAGAACAAATAACCATGTTTCATGACCTTCATGAAAGTTCAATCTTTGGAGCACAAAAATTTATTCTATTTATCTTGGCAGAATAAAATGCAACGTATTTCTTTGTGCCATTTCCTGAAAACCATGACAACACTAATAGCAGACTATATAGAGGTTTGACATAGTAAGATTTCCAATTTACTTATATCTCAGGAAAATTTCTGTTTACTCAGTGCAAAGTAAAGATATATTTCAAACATTTCTCGTAAGAGGTTATATTTGGCAAGATCATTACAATTACTTCAAAAGGTCCAATTTATAGCAAATCTATTATTTTACACATACACAATACAAAACCACAAAAAAGCCCACCAAGCAAGCAAGCAACCAACCAACCAAACAGTAACTCCAAAATACTGCTTACATTCTCTGAAATATACCTGGGCATAAATAAAATAAAATTCTATTTTAATAGTGTACAGAAATTATACAAGATTTCTCAACAGGTCAGGTAAATAGTTGTTGGGCAAACATGAGCTTTACTACTTTGTGTTTTATCATACAGTTCTGAACAATATTTGCATTTTTTTCTGTAGTTGTGCATTGAGCAACTCAGTTTGTACTAAGAGAACTAAGAAATACTGTGTAGCTGCAAGTAATCGTTGGAATTTAGTCTATACTGTTAAAGTACTAAAAGACTTTTCAGGAAAATATTGAGTCCAAGGTTAACAATTGGCTTTGTTCCTCCTGTCACTAGAAGTTTTAAGAACCCACCTAAGTTTTGTAATGAAAATTGGAAAATAAATTGACCTTATTTGATAAAAGTTAATTAAACATTTCCTCTTCCCATATTCTTTCCTGCAGCACATTATGGAAATATAAATTTATATATTTAAATTTATATATTTATATTAGGTGCAGGGCCCCTACATCATTGTTATTTGCTTGCTTCCTTGTCAGACATGAAAGAAAAATGTACAATTATCGGTGCAGGAAAAAATAGCTAAACAATTCTAAAAACCATAAATAAAATAGCTTTTTATGAGTCTTTGTTTTCATAATTGTTGCTCCTACAAGCATAAATATTTAAAAAGTTCAGCAAAAAATTCTGTTTTTTCAACAGGATTCCTTTTTTACAGTATTTGTGACACATAGCTCCAATCTATAACTGTCTTCCACTAGTGAGGATACATTGAAAGTTTTCTGAATTTCTGCATTTTTGTTCATATTTTAAAATGTTTAAGCTAAGACTTAAACAATCTGTTGCATAAAAATACTTATCCTCTCCCTAAGACAAATTCTTACATATTTTCAATAGACAAACCAAATCAATAAAAGATATTATAGGTGTTTAAAATTTTGTTACTGCATTTTTACTAAGTGCATCTGTTAAAAGAAAGTTGAGTTTAATTGTATTGTATTCTTACAGCCATCCATACAGGGCTTCTACATTTCTTTGTATTATACCACAGAAGTGTTGGGGTTTGTCTTGCTTTATTTTACTCCAAGTTTAGACTTTGCTGCATACTAAAAGCCAGGTAGGAATACTGAATAGCGATAAGCAAAAATCACATTAAAAAAATTGCATGTTAAGCTTGCTCCTCTCAAGGATGCCAAAAGGAATATTACCATTGCACATGACAGAATCTGTTACACATAACAGTGTTATTATTTTGCTTTTTACTGCCCTGAAGGCCTCCTTCAATTAACACTTAAGACAAAAGCAAGAAGATCTTTTCAAAGGAAACTGAAATTGAGGCCTCAGTTAATAGACACTATTGTGTATATTTGTAAACCAGATGATCATTTTATTTATGATAAAAGGAAGTGATATTGAAAACTGTACTTAAAGACTCGCTCTTACGACTTTAATCTACTGTAGATGAGTTCTCACACCAATTCTAACAGGTCTTTGCCTGCAAACACAACATGCATTGAGATGAATAGCTGCAACACTGTCTTTATATCACAGAAACCCCAGGAGACAGCATAGCAGCCTTTAAAGAGCATAAAGTAACTTCAGCCTAGGTCCACTCAAACTTTCAGAGACAAAAATAGAATATTTCTGTATGACCTAGAAAATGACAGAGTGTCTGCAGCTAACAGAAATAACCAAAGGAAAAAAAAAGGCTGTATATTCAGAACAGATTGTTTTCTCTTAAATATAAATTCTGAATCAGTGGGAATGAGTGTTCAGGTCCACGCTTGACTTAAAGGGTACAATCTTAATTCTTGCTTTTCTATCCCTTTATTGTTTCTTGAACAAAGTATATTAAATAATATGCATATAGTATGTGTTTGCAACGTATTTTAAAAATAATTTTTCTTCATCTTAGGCGCATGATAAACTAGATACAGTTGGAATGTGTGCATATTTCAGCTTAAGAATTGGAGGAAAGAAAGAAGGAGTAATATTGACTTTGAGTTGAATTTTCAGAGAATTCTAAAGCACTCCCTAAGAACATAAGAAAATAAACTGGTGTTATACTTGAAGATGTACAAGCTCTGAATTTAATGTAAAATGGTATTTCAGTGAGATTTATCACAACTCCATTAAATATAGAGAATTTGTAGGTAAATTCAATATCAATGGTTGCATATATGGTTTATCAAAACTCCATTATCAAGCCACTTCAGCATACAGAGTAGTAAATCTGAAATCTGAAATGAAATGCCATTTTATGGAGATATTAGTCTGATAAATAGAAGTGGCCACTTTGGTGGTTTCTGGCTCAATGCATATGTATGTCTACCTTTTCTTCAAGGAATACAGTTTTAAAAAAAACACATTGTTTTCCTCAATGAACATGTGTATCATATGAAAAAAAAAATGCATTAATGTCAGCCAGCTTCTCACAACTGAGTTTTTATTATTATTATGGAAGACATATAAGTATTATATTTTTTCACATCTGATAAAAAATACTGGAAATGCTGAGCAACGCAACACTTTTCTACATATGCCTTCGAGGTAGTATAAAAGCCCTTCCATATTTAGGGTCAAATATTGGCCAGTTAAATTTATTAATTTCTTGTGGTAGGAATCTTGTTATTAGTTTATTTCCAAAGAAGTATTTATATATTATCTGAGAAGAGATTCCATGACTTCTTGGAGAAAATCTACGAGGAAAATTTCTGTTAGTATTCTAACAGAATTCTTACAGAATTCAACAGAATTCTAACAGAATACATACAAAAAAATCATGACAACACACACTGAACTGCAGAGTCACTAAGGGAAAATAGTGTTAAAAAAATATTTTTGTCCTTCAGGGCAGATAACTCGAAGTATTTTCTGTATAGCATCTGTCTTGATAATTAAGATAAATTGATGATATATATTATATTTCAGTGTAATTCATTCCATCAACCAAAGTAGATTTGGCTCAAAATGTTCATCCCCAGAGTGCCTGAAGGGGACAGGAACAACTCTGTGCTAAACCAATTTATGCTATGCTCAAATATTAACAAATTTCAAATGGCAGCATAATCTTATAAAGTCCATATTAGAACACTGACTACCTCACTTCTAAAGAGATTTATCAAGCAACTGATTTTGAATTAATGCATTTTCTTTTCCTTTTTTTCTTCTTCTGTGATTATCTTCTTAAGTGCTTTGTACCAAAAGGGTGAAGAGTATTACAAAAAAGTTTTCTGTAAACATTATTTCATAAGCTATCAGAGAAATAATTTTGATGTGATAAACAGATTCATATTATTTCAAATAGTTTTGAAGAGCCATTCTCATTTAGGCCATCTAAAAAAGCATTGCTAAGAAAAAAATGTTTTATGCATTATTAACTACTAAAAAATAAACTTTGAGTAACAGTATATGAAAAATTTCTAGTTCTATCACTTGACTGTCCTCTTATAGTCTCACACATACTTTTAACAAAACTGTATATAGTCCTTGCATATATTTGACCTTGGAGGAGATGTAAAGTTCATGTCTACTAAGATTGTGGGTACTCATAAAAATAACCAAGAATGCTTTCCTCACCTCTGCTTCTTCTATCAGTAATTTTATACATCTAACCTTTTCCTGTCATCTTTCTTTCCTAACAATACTTAGCTTTGAGTGAAATGGTATATTTTTCCTCAAACAGAAAGAGAGAGGTCATGCACTGTTCCCTTGTTCACTGTCAAGATCTCCTTCAACAGCTGCTGTATAAGGTATGGCAGTAATGATCTTTTTTCATGAACTATTTTTGAGAGCTGAGAAGAGATGTCAAATCCTTTTCCATGAAATTTTAATGCCATACTGTTATAGCAACAGAGGTTCAAGTGATAAATGTATTATCTTTCTGAAAAAGACAAGATTTTTAGGCATCCTGGAATTGGGTAGTTGACAATATTGCCTCTTGATGCCATTGTTAAAAAAGTACATGAGAAGACCTTTCATTTAATATGCAACAGCTCTGGTGGCAATGTGGCATGAGATAACTTCCTACTTGATCTTCTTTTTCTTAGGAAAAATATTTCTGTGTCATTTTTAATACAAACATGAGCTAAAAAGATATATGATTACCTTTAAAGAATATAAAACATTTCAGGTATGTCTTTTGTCAGAAAGTATGTTGTTTGTAGGAAAAAGCTATTGTTAGTTCTGTTTTGTGACAATAAAAAGCTAACTTTTTCATACGGTTAAGAGGCTGTGATACTAAAAGCCTGTGATAACTTTTAGTTGGCTTCTGGAAAATAACAAGAAAAAAAGACTGACAGATTCATATTTGTGAACTAGGATGTCCTATTTCCCCCCCTGTTTGATCTCTTCAGGAAAGAATTGTCGATTTCAGACTCCACAGAAAATAAAGGTGGGTCAATATATAGCCTATAAAACTGATGGAGTATCCAAAATTTCTCCAAATAAATGCCAGCTTCTGGTATTCTAATTGCACCATGGCATTTTATCATTTAAGAGTACTTTCTATGACAGAAGAGGATTCCTCACTCTCTGATTTTTAAAGAAACATATATACTTTTGTAAGATACACAGGTAAAAGAATAAATAAAGAAAAAAAAGGAAAATTCAACCTTTTGTACTATGTGTATGTTTATCCTTATGAAAGAGATTCATTCTCTGGATCAGGGTCAATAGTGTCAGAGTACCTATAATTATTAGTTCATTGTCTGTAACATCTGATGTTACGTAAGTTAAAGTGCTAGATTTGTGGAATTACCACCTAGTACCCAGCATTTTGCAATGCTGGAAAAAGCAGGATCTCAGCTCTGTGTGTTTGATTGGCTTAATCCACACCACATGACAAATCCCATATTTGGGGCAAAAGTTTAGGTTTAGATGTAACCTCAGTGAAAGCCTTACCCAGATTGTCTTGCCACATGTGACAGGGATGAGGGACCACAGTGGACTCCAGAGCACACAGACCTGTTGACTGGGGACTGAAACCTCAACTCCTCTCCCTTGTCAGGCAGTAAGTGACAACAGGTGCAGTGGTTGAAATGAGACACTGTAGTAATTAAAGGAAGAGAAATTGTATACCTCTTGTACCCTTTAGGATGCATAATGAAACAGTGGGACAAATTTAGAGTGGATCTTCTAACAAAAGAAAAATACATATATGCATTGTAACCAATGGTGGCCACTGTATTAATTGGAAGATAGTGAAACATAATCTCAAAATGTGAATTCTAGTTGTTCTAATTTTGATACTGTTGTATAAAGTTTCCATTTTTATTCAGTATTGTGGGAAAATAGCTTGTAAACATCACTCTTATATTATTGTATTATTGTCTGGATTCTTTTTTTTTTTTTTTTTTTAATGATGAGCCTTGCAGTAAGTAACATAAGACCTACTATGATTTTTAATAATACTGTGTGTAATACAACCAATAATTCTCTGATGGGGAAATTTCAAGCCCCCTATCCTAAAATAGTATCAGTTTGTCATGAGCACCTTTTGGCCAGTTGAACTAAATAGGTGAGAAGTAAATTTACAGTTTAAAGTCCCAAAGATGATGCTGCAGAACCACTTAGCTTTTGAGGTGACACTGCTTGAAGAGCAAGGAATCTGTGAATCATATATAACACCACTACCTGAAATGAAGAAGCTGGTGTTTCTCTCCATCTAATCCATGAGCTCTTTTGATCAGTATGATGTAACTAAAGACAAAACTTTATTGGACGGTTCTTTGTTCATGACAGTCTCAGTAAATTGCTGAGATTTACTGATGAAAATATGGCATCATACATGTTCACTAACACAGCCTTTACCAAAAGCTAATATATAAATCACAAAATGCTGCTGATTGTAGCACAGGATTATCAGGCAAGTGGAAATCACAGAACCATACAATAGTTGGATGGAAAATACACTATGAGATTGATATCTAGCAGGCAGGGCCTGAATCCCAATCTCTCTCTTCATCACAGAGTTTCCTTTAAAATGATTTATAAAGAAAAGAAATATTTCATGGAGACGTGAAATGTCTTAATTTTTTTACAATGTTCTAATTTTATTAAAGAAATAATTCCACAGAATGTGGAATATTAGAAAGTCACAGAATAGTTTGTAAATATAAAAATTACAGTTGTGTTAATTAATATCTAGAAATTATATTGCATAACAACTTGTTATACAGTGCCAATATACAATCTGTTGGCACAGCTCACTATCATCTCCTGAGCAGACTTTTCATCTCACTCTCAACTCCATATGGCACCTCACAGTAAGCTAAAACTCCAGTTTCTGCAGTTGTCTTCCTCTGTGATTTATATGAATATCTAAAATGAGTCAAGAGCATATAGAATTACCCAGTTTACTTCCCAGTCCTCAAGAAATCCCAAGCAACTCCTGTGCAGTCCATCATATTTCTCAATGTTATGTTTTGACTTGTCAGCTCTTAAATTACCCCCTCCTACCCAGGGTCGTTAGTAGCAATGCCTTCAAGAAAACTCCAAATACAACAAATGTAATTGATGTCTGCATACTCATACAAACTCATAGATCATTGCATCCAACCGTTAACATAACTCTATCAAGTCCAGTGACAACCACTGCATCTACACATCTTTTAAACACCACCAGGGATGGTGATAAAGCCAGAATGCTGTGCAGTATATTCCATTCTTTAATAACCATTGCAGTGAAGAAGCTTATTCTATTATCTGATCTAAAACTTCTACTATCTGATCAAAATTCTAATCTGAACCTAAACGGTGTAACTTGAGTCCGTTACATTTTGTCCTGTTGCTTATGACTTAGGAGAAGATATAAACCCCTGCATCACTCCAGCCTCCTTTCAGGTAGTTGGAGAGAGCCCTAAGGTCTCCTCTCAGCCTCCTCTTCTCCAGACTAAGCAATCCAAGTTCCCTCAGCTGATGCTTGTATGAGCTGTTCTCCAGACCATTCACCCACTTGACTGTCCTTCTCTAGACTTGCTCCAGCAGCTCAATGTCTTTCTTGTAGTGAGGGGATCAAAACTGAACACAGTACCCTGGGTGCAGCCTCTCCTGTGCTGAGAACGGGTGGACAGTTACTTCTGTAATCCTGCTGGCCACGCTATTCCCTGTACAATCCAGGATGCCATTGGCTTTCTTGGCCAGCTGGGCACGCTGCTGGCTCATATTCATCTGGTTGTTGATTAGCACTCTCAGGGCCTTTTCCTCCAGGCAGCTTTCCAGCCACTCTTCTCAAAGCCTGTAGTGTTGCATAGGGTTGTTGACCCAAGTGTAGTACCCAACACTTGGCCTTCTTTCATTGTCTCTAAAATTATACTTGGGAAATGTTAGAAAGGAATAATGACTCCCCTGGACTTAGCATAAGGGGAGTATCAATCTATCATCCTTTGCCTCTTCTCTCTTTTGAGGAGAGAACTTGAACCAGAATTTTCCCAACTCTGAGAAGAGACACCTGGATGCTCACCAAGGCTGACCTGCATCAAGTTCATTCAGGAATACAAATGCTACTTGGTGGCCCCTATTGCACTTCCCTCTAAAGAGTACAAATGCCACACATCTGATCTGATTAGAAGAGTTTGCTTCAAAATTGCTACTGTGAAACATATTGCATACAATAAACTGGATCTTCTTTAGAAGTCTGCATTGGCAAAACATAAGCCTATTTTAAAAACTACAGGTGATTTTTTCCCTAAAATACCTGTTGACGTGTAAAGCACATATTCCATTACTAGGATAATTTTTGCCAACCATTTGAGACTGTGCACACATTACATATCAGACACAATCAAACAAAAAAACCCAAAAAAATCCCAACACAACAGAACACAAGACAGGAAAACAAACCAAAACAAACCAAAACAAAAAACACAGCCTCCAAAGCCTACCAGTAAAATCTTCCACTAATTCTTTCAAAAAGTCTATTTGTGAAATACAGTGTTGGTCCTGAATACTGATATTGAAGTTCATCACATAATGAATAGATGCTTTGAAAAACCATGAACAGAAAAAAGAAAGCTTGTGCTGAATATTTTACTGACATTTCAAATACAAAACAAACCAGCGAGTTAGGGCTGTTCATGACCTGTTAAGAAAACTGAGTCTTAAACACCTACACTGCACTGGAATTGTAATATGCAGTCTTTTCACTGGATTCAGAAGTCAGATATTACTCTGTACAGGTCCAAAATTAATGATACCTTGGAACTACTGACAGGAATGTTCTGCTAATGGTATGGTTTCTCATTAACTTCAGTGGAAGTATAAATGAGTGAAAAAGCCTGAGAATTTAGAGTTGATCCTAACAAAACTACTTTTTGCTTAACAAAACAGAAATTTTGAAGATAAGTTTAAATAGGACTTCAGCCAGCAGATCTGTCCTTGGCTCCAGCTCATGGCAAGATTTTGGGTTCAATGACCACAGCTTGATCTGGAAGACACCAGGCCTGCTGGCAATGGATGGAAAAAGCTTCTCTTGCAGAGAAATTGTATTCTAAGGCAACACTTAGCAGCGCTCATTCAGAGAGCTCTAAACCAGTATCAGAGCAGATGGGGACGTAACTGGGCTTCCTAGGTGCCTGGGTGTAGCACCTCAGCAATTATGGGGCTGTATACTAGTATTTTTGAAAAATAGCAGTCACAATGCCCCTCAAGGGTGAAAACTACATGCGCAATTCTTTCTCTGAAATGCTTACACATCAACACACATATGGGGAATAAACAGGATGAACTGGAGATCTGTGTGTGGTCGCAGAGCCATGATCTTATTGAAGCTACTGAGACATGGTAGAACAGGTTGCATGACTGGACTGCTGTCATGAATGGCTATGTCCTTTTAGGAAATATTTTTTAGAAAAGGCCAGCAAAGAAAGGTAGTAGAGTTACTCTTTATATGAGAGAGCAAATGGAATGTATTGAGTTCTCTCCCAGGGCAGATGAAGAGCAAAATGAGAGCTTGTGTGTAAGGATTAAGGGGCAGGCTAAAATGGGAAACACTTGTGAGGGCTAATTACAGACAATCTAATCAGCATGGGGAGTATGATAAGGCCAGGTGAGAGTTCTTTCACAATCACAAGCCTTGTTTTGCTTGGGGGACTGATATTAAGGCTGGGTGCAGTCTTGGCAGTAGTATTCATGAGAAGATATGAGTTCAGGATCAGGGTAGCATGCACCAAAGAATAAGTAGGTTTGCAGCTTTGAGCTTCAGGAGGGCTAACTTCAGCCTGTTGAAGAAATTGCTAGGAGAAATCCCATGGGTTAGGGCACTGGAAGGTAGAGAGGTTCAAGAGAGATGGTTGATATTCAAGCACCACTTCCTCCAAGCTCAGGATCCGTCAGAGCAAATTATCAGGCAAGTGAAACAGGAGACCTGAATGTCTGGGCAAACAGCTCAAGTGGCAGAGGAAAGTTTACACTATGTAGAAGAAGAGACTGATGACGTGGAAAGACTACAGGAATGCTGCCAAAGTATTCAAGGAGGAAATGAGAAAAGCCAAGGCCTCCTTGAAATTAAACCTGGCAAGGGACATCAAGGTCAACAGGAAAGGTCTCTTCAAGTATATCAAAGCCAATAGGAAAACTAGAGAAAATGTGATCCCAGTGCTGAATGAGGCAGGTGCTGTGGTAACAAAGAATGCAGAGAAGCTGGAGTTACTGAATGCCTTCTTTGCTTCATTTTTTACTGCTCAGGCCAGGCCTCAGGAGTCCTAAAATTTGGAGATAACAGAGAGCGTCTGGACAAAGAAAAATTTTCCCTTGGCTGAGGAGTATCAAATTAGAGATTGGTTAAGTAAACTGAGTATCCACAAGTCCATGGGTCCTGATGGGATATATCCACAAGTGCTGAAGGGTCCAGCAGAAGTCATTGCTGGGCCACTCTCCATCATCTTTAAAAGATCCTGGAGAACAGAGAGGTTCCTGAGGACTGGAGGAATGTCACTCTGGTCTTCAAAACGGGCAAGGCGGGAAACCCAGAAAACTAGAGGCCAGTCAGCCTCACCTCTGTCCCTGGAAAGATGAGAGAACATAATTTCAAAGCAGGTGGAGGAAAAGAACGTTGTTATAAACAGTCTGTATGGATTCACCAAGGGGAAGTCATGTCTGACTGATCTGATAGCTTTCTACCATGGCATGGCTGGATGGACAGAAGAGAGGAGGGCAATGGATGTTGCCTACCTTGATGTCAGCAAGAGTCTCCACCCTCTCCCACACCATCTTCATGGATAATTTTAGAAAGTTTCAGTTAGATGAATGGACAGTGAGGTGGACTGGAATCTGGCCCAAAGGTAGAGCTCAGAGGGTTATCATTACATGAGTAGAGTCTACCTGGAGATCTAGCTGGAGGTGTTCCTCAGGGATCCGTACGGGGTCCAGTCCTGTTCATTATATTCATCAAAGGCATGGAAAAAGTGACAGATTTTACCCTCAGCAAGTTTGCTGATGATGCAAAAGTGCAAAAGCCGTGTCTGATACACAGAGGGCTGTGCTGCCATCCAGTGTTACCTGGACATGCTGGAGACTTGGACAGAGGGAAAGGTTATGAAACTCAGCAAGGGCAAGTGGAAGGTACTGCACCCAGGGAGCTATAACCCCAGGTTAGAAGCTGAGCTGCTTGAAAGCAGCAATGGGGAAAAGACCTGGGAGTCCTTGTGGACAACAGGATGACCATGAATCAACACTGTGCCCTTGTGCCCAAGGAGGCCACTGACCTCCTGAGGTGCATCAGACAGAGTGTGGCAAGAAAGTTGAGGGAGGTTATCCTCCCTTTCTACTCTTTCCTGGTGAGATCACATCTCAAGCACTGTGTCCAGTTCTGGGCCTTCTGGGACAAGAAGGATAGGGAAATGTTGGAAAGGGTGCAGCAAAGATCTAAGAATATTACTAGGGGACTACGTCTCTGAGGCACTTGTGTGTTTTTAGGTTGGAGAAGGGAGACTGAGAGGGGATCTTATCATCTTAAAGGGTGGGTGTCAGGAGTATGGGGTCGGTCTTTTTTCAGTGATGCACAGGGACAGAAAGAGGTAACAGGCACAAACTTGAACATAGGGATTTGTATCTAAATACGAGGAGTAACTTCTTTACTTTGAGGTTAGCAGAGCACTGGAACAGGCTGTCCAGAGAAGGAGTAGGTTGTCTTATCTCTAGAGGCATTTAAAACCTGCCTGGACACCGCTCTATGCAACATGCTCTATGTGAATCTTACATTTCAGAGGATGTAGACTATCAAGAGACTCCTTCCAACTCCTAACCTTCTATTATTCTGTAATTCATATATTTCCCTCATGAATGTATAAAAGAAAAGGGAAGAATAATTTATATTGAGAAGATACCAGTCTGATAAATACAAAAGTTCTCAGAGGGTTTAAATAACATTCAAAAGAAGTTTGACTAATTTAATGTTAACCAGATTCTTTAAAATATCCATAACAGTTAGATGCAGATTATCAAAAGTTTTTTCAACATCTTTAGTAGTTTCAGTATTATCTGTTGCATAAAAACTATTTTTGAAAAGCAATGCATGATAAAATATCATAAGCATTTTGTCTGACTCAAAAATAAATAGTATGTATATCAAATTATGCCAAATATGGCTGACATTTTAAGAGTAGTTATCACCAAAAAGGCAAAATAAGAAGTGGAATTTCATAACTAAAGTATTCCAACTTTTACAGTAACTATTATCTGACTGTTACAATTAAGCCAAGATACTATTACTCTTCGTTTTTTAAAATACAGAATGCCTAAGAATAATTTTCTTACTGTGTACCAGTGGACATAAACTATAGTTCACACAAAGTGCCTAAAACAAATGAGAGTAAGAGGACTACAGAAGCCCTGAGCTTTTACTGTATTTTGAGCTACTACAAATCACAAAGAGTCATGTACAAGGTAAAAAAAGGAATTAATTGACTTTACTGGGGCCTGAATTTTTAATCATTATTACAATATTTTGAGAGAGTGCAGAGATTTTGAAAGCACTAGTAGCATAACATGTAACTGCACTTCGTTATTCTGTCATCCCCAAAACAATATTAATCAGTCTAGCTAAGATCAGTCATTTCACATCTCATCCTTATTAAAATTTTAATTACAAGATGTGACTAAGGAAAGAATACACTTTCCCTTCTTGAATATCAGTGGACTGAGTGTCTCATTTTAACTTTGTTTGACACACATTTCAGTTAACAAAACTATGCTATAGGGGATTTGAAATCAGGCAAGATAAAAATAATGTATAGCAGAGTCTAGCTATATATATATGTCTCAAGCAGATATTTTGGGAGGATATTAGTGTAGTCAAAATCTCATTTTCCATCTGTAACTTGATTTAAAAAGTAGCTTTCTAAAACTTGCAGATCTGAATTAGGAAATTAAACCTGGACAGTGATACACAATTGTTTCCTTTAGTGTCTAAATGTTAAACTTATAAAATCACAGGATTGTTTAGGATAGAAGAGACCTCTGGTGGTCATCTAGTCTGACTCCCTCCTTGCAGTAGCGTAAACTGGAGCAGGTGGCGCAGGCTACTTCAAGTTAAATAATGAGTAGATATTCTTACGTTTCTATAGGTAATGTAGATACCAAAACCATCCTGAGTACATATCCCTGTGTTTTCTCACCACATAGCGAAAGCTTTTTCTCTTTATTTAGTCATTTATTTATTTATTGGACATGGTCTAGAACTAGACAACAGCACTGCAGGGAGAGTCCCACACTTACTGAATAGAGGACAGGATCACTTCCCTGAGCACCCTGGCTTCACTCTTGATGAAGTAGCCAAGGAGATGGAGGGTTAATTTACCACAAGGATGCAGTGCAGACTCATGTTTAGCATTCCACCACCAGAAACCCCAGCATTTTCTCTGCTCAGCTGCCTTGCAGCTGTTGGGCCCCAAGTCTATATGGGGTTGGAATGCTTATTATTGTACAGGGGAAGGTCTTGGCATTGCCATGGTTGAACACCATGAGGAAAACTTGCCAATTTCTCTGGCTTTTCCATGTTGCTATGAATTGTAATTCAACATTGTCTCCCAGCATACTAACCACTTCCCTCAGATTGGTGTGGACACCAGATTTGAGGTTGACCACAAACTTGCTTCAAGTGCAGCACTTCCTGTCATTCCAGTTCTTAATAAAAGCACTGAAAAATCTTTACAGTTTTCTATCTATTCTGGATTTCACCAACTGGACTATAAGAGACCAAATAAAAAAGTTTTATAAGTAAATTAAATCCAACTCTCCCTTTAAACACTCATGCCAGTCCTCTCAACCCAGAAGGCAATAGCTTCAAACAAGTATATACTGCACTGGGTTAATCCCTACCAGATTCTTCAAGTTAACCTTGCTCTTGATGTGCTTGTAAATGTTTTCCAGAAGGATTTGCTCCATAACTTTCTTGGGGTCTGTAGCCCATGGGCCTTCTATCCTGCTTCTGAAAACATTTATGATACTAGTGTTCTTCCAGTTATCAGAAACCATCACCATCCAGTGCATTCACAAAGAAACAGCTGAATATTAAAACAACGTAATTGGAAAAATCTACATTCCCAATAATCTGATCCATGTAAAAATTGGTCATAATTCCTTAATCAGGACAAGTTTAAACTGTTTATTCTATCTGGCAAAAACCACCTAAACAGAAATGTTCAAGTGTTCCTTTTCCCACTGTAAGCAAAATGAAGGGATGAATCTCTGATCGGATCACACATTTACATACTGTTTTAACTAAGTATGGTCTCACTTGATGACTTCTTGTCACCTGCACATTATACTTAAGCAGCTTTAAAAATGTTAACAGCATGGGACATCACAGAAACATATCTTGAACAAAAGTTTGTTTTGTTGAAATTAATAGAACATAATCAAAATGCTTCCAAATAGACAACTATACCTTGCTTCACTTTCATTTTGATTAACCAGTTAAGAAACTTGTTCTTCTCAACTGTTAACTTTTCATTTCCATAACAAAAGCAATCTGAAGGAAAATAAAATTGTGCATTAGCTCTGGATCATTCAATGACGCAACAGAAAACTCAATTCCACCATAAAGGAAGTGACAGACAGAAAGTTTTGATCTCTGAAAACTATGCCTTCTTGCCATTACTTTCTCCATCACCTAGACTTAAAGCCATAGAGCTGTTTCATTATTGGATCTGAGACCTGTTATTCATTACCATAAGGTAACTGAAAAGACCCTCCAGTTTACCTTCAGTTGTTATGTCTAGTATCTTTTTAAAGTATGTTAATATCTTTTTCTATCACTTGCATATTGTGTTTATTAATGTTTAGATCAGAAGAATGGCTGTTTTGTCATCTGTTGTGGTTTATTTTCTGTTCATTCCTACCTCTTCTATTGATAGGTCATTTACTATCTTCTTTTCTTCTTGCTAAAACTGTTCAACACAAGCCAGATTTCACTGAAGCACCTGTAAGTCATTTCAAAGAGTCTTCACTGCCACTCTAATACTATCGAATTATAACAAGACTTCAATCCATTTTTGGAAATTCTAATCCTGTTTGCAGTGTGTTTTAATTTAAATTATGAGAAATTCATAAATAAAAGCTGCCTATCAAATCCCCAAAATGCAAAGGTTCTTGGAGCCCAGTGCTAATAGCACAATATGGACAAACCCTTAGTTTTTGAGTCACAGGCTTCTTGACAGTTGAAAATCTCAGATCCATAGATGTTTATATATGGAGAGGGTGTGGAGGGGAGGGGGGAGGAGGGATAAAAAGGGAGACAGATAGAAAAGATTTAGATATTGGTATAAATATGTAACAGTAAATAGAGCATATTACACTATAAAGAATGACATTTGGGCTACTTCTTGAATATGGCTGAGGTGTGACGAGTTATGATCAAAGTTGTCTGAAAGAAACTATTCCTACTTGCAAGAAATAGTTTGAAATGCATTTATTTCCCCTACTTCACTGAAAAAGCTTTTTATTTAACTCAGTATTATTTAATTTTTATCATCTGAAATTAAAATAATTTTCTATTAAAATAATCAAAATAAAGGCCTACATTTATTCAGCACCTATAAATACTCTGACACCAATATCTCATCTCTCAATGATTTATTAAGAAATAATAATTTAAAAATTAAGGACAGAAAGACCTACTACTGCATGAGGTGGAGAACCACTTTTGTCAATACTCTTGACAGTTTACTATATCATGAATTGATTGAAATTATTAACCCCATTCAAAAACAAAACAAGAACTAAAACACCTAACATTCCAAGTGTGTACAATGACAGTCAGTGTTACAGAAAAAGACATTTCATGTTGGCCTTTTCTGCACTGTAAAAATTATGATAACTTGATATGAAAAATATGATTTTTTCAGCATATGCAATATATATGTCATTATTGTATAACAGTATTATTAAAACTATCAGAAAGACTTACCTATACAAATACATGAGCAAATACATCCAAATCTTCTGCTAAGGTATTAATATCTCCAAAATCAGTAAGCAGAAAATTCTATTTGCATTTTCTTTTATAATACCAGTAATGACTACTATTTTTTAATTAATCTTAAACATGAATTCATTCAATACTGAATGCTGAAGTTTTTCATTTCATTATTAAAATCTCTATGACTGTTATATTGTCCTGGTTAACATAATTTGCATTATTAATAACTTATAGTGTTGACAAAGTGTAATTTACCAGCTGTACCTTCTGTGCAATGCTTTTACTGTTAATACAGAAAAAACAAATACTCTTAAGTAACTTTATTAGTTCATAAGACTCCAGCCACTTTATTCTCAACATCAAAACATAAGCAAAAGCCTATCAAGAGACAAGAAAAAGAACAGTGGTTGATGGAATAAAGCATACATTTTTAAAACCAGATTTTTAAGATAACTTTTTTTGCATGGTTGCTAAAAGAATGTATGCTTTAATTGGAAATAACACTCATACATTAGAAAACTACACTAAGAACATAGCACCATGATCCTAAAAGAAGTATCACTAAAAGCTAAGAATAACAGATATAAATACAGCTTACATTCATTTAATCTTAATTATAGCAGCACTTTCCACTCTTTGCTATTTGAATATTCAGAGATACTATTAATTTGCCAGAAGCAGTTTTCCACATATCTTCATGACTCAATTACATTATTCTAGATACATTTTTTAGACTTTTAAAACATTTACACTTTGAATATATAATTTTACTTATTCATGGACTTTAAGGCATTCATTAATGACATCTTCTAAAGGAGAAAATGAGACATTATTAAGTAATAGGGTTGTTTTTCACAGAAATTATGTGACAAAGTAGAATATGGCACATTATCTATTTTATACAGCTTTTAATATACAGTATGCGAGGTGAGCATAACAGTATGCTTGCAAGCTTTCAAGTCTTTTAAAAGCTGAAGCATTGTAACTAGTAATACAAACTCATATTCAGAAACATAGTATATAATTAGCACTTATAAGTTCAGAACTCTGTATCATCATTAAATAATTAATACCTACAGCACATGTCAGCAAACCTACTGTGCTTTAGATTCAGTGTGTTCTCTCAATAAAAAACCCCAGTATATGGTTTAGGAATTTTAGATGTGTCTTATATATGCCTCCCATATGAATATTGATTTCACCTTTCATGGAAGACAAACCACCCCAGTCACAACAAGGCTAGGTACAGCTAGCCTAGACACCTGAAGATTGCTCAGTCCCACCCTGCTACAGAGGAGGATCAGATATAAAAGACTGACTATATGGTTTTAAAAAATTTCTCATTTTCCTGTGATTCACTTTGTGCACATTGTGCTCAGTTTCTACTGGGCAACACTTCTAAGTGTACGGCTCCATCTTCTTTACTGCACCAGGTATTCAAAGATAAAATCCCCCTGAATCTTCCATCCTCCAACCTAAACACTCCCTGGTCTCTCAAACTCCACCCAGATGTCAGATGCTCCAGTTCCTTGATTATCTTTGTGGTCCTTCCCTGTCATTGGTTCAGTATGTTCAGGTATCTCATCTACTGGAGAGTCCAGCACTAGACCCAGCACCCCAGATGTGTCTCATCAGTACTGAGGAGATGGATCACCTGTTGCAACTTACTGGTGATGATACGCCTAATGCAGCCCAGAAAGCTGTTGGCTGTCTCTGTTGCAATGCATACTGCTGGCTCACAGTGAACTTGGTGTCCATCAGGACCACAAGGTACTTTTCTGCAAAACTCCTTTCCACCTCATAATTGCCCAGCCTGTGCTGGTCTGTGGGATTACTTATCCTCAGGTGAATGACTTGGCACTTCCTTTTCTTGAACATTATTATGCTGTTGCCAGCCCATTTCCCCAGCTCCTCCAGGTTACTCTCAATGGAAATATGGTGCATCAGTTCTTTTCCAAGTCTGTCATGGTCCTTCTCCTGCTTGTAAAGACTCCCTACCCTCAGGCAGATCAGTACTGCTGCTCACCTTGGAGTCATCTGCAAACTTACTCAATCCCTTCATCTAGATAATTTATAAAGATATTAAACAGAACTGGCCTCAACATTGAGCCCAGGAGAACAGCCAGTCGGATTTAATTATATTTACCACAGCTCTTCAGGCCTGGCCATCCATCCAGTTTTTTACCCAACAAAGACCTAGGCCATATCCAACCTCCCTAGGCCTTATCCAACCTATCTAGGCCATATGTAGCCAGCTTCTTCAAGGGAAGCTTGTGAAAAAGTGTTTAAGACTTTACTAAGGTCCAGGTAAACAATATCAATAGCCTTTCCTTCATCCACTCAGAAGGTCACCTTGTCACAGAAGGAGATTAAGTTCATGAATCAGGACCTGCCTTCCACAAGCCCATGCTTATTGGACCTGATCACCTGGTTGTCCTGCATATGTTACATAAAGCACTCTAGATGATCCATCTGCTCCATAATGTCCCTCTGCATGGAGGTCAGGCTGACAGACCTTTCATTTCCTGAATCTTCATTCCAGCAGTTCTTCTATATGGGGGTCATATTTGCCAATCTCCAGTCTCTAGTACCTCCCCAGTTACCCAGGACTGCTGGTGAGCACTTAGTGAGCACTTCTATTAACACCCTTAGTACTATTGGGTGTATCCCTTCTGGCCCCATAGACTTGTGCATGTCTAAACTTCTCCCCATCCCTGTCTTCCATCTCAGGGGACTGGGTACCCAGTGATCAACTGGTCCTACCAAAGACTGAGGCAAAGAAAGCATTAAGTACCTCAGCCTTCTGCTCATCCCTGATCACTGTTTGCCCCTGATCCAATAAGATACAGAGGTTCTTCTTAGCCCTCCTTCTGTTGCTAATATATTTATAGAAGCATTTGTTGCTACCTTTGACAGCTGCAGCCAGATTAATTTTCTTAATTTTTCTTTCTTTCTGATTTTCTCCCTACATAGCCTCATGACAACTCCACAGTCCTCCTAGATGACTCCTAGATGTGAAGGGGAAAGGGGAGAAAACTGGGTCTGTTAGGGACAAACACAAGAAGAACGAACCGGGGCCCGAAGGCAGGTGGTCTAGGGAGGATTTAGTCCCACCAGTGTGCTCTGTTTGTTTCCTGAAATGTCTGTATGCTAATGCACGCAGCATGGGGAATAAGCAAGAAGAGTTAGAGGTCAGTGTACGGGCTAAGGGTTATGATCTGGTAGCGATAACTGAGACATGGTGGGATAGGTCACATGACTGGAATGTGGCCATGGATGGTTATGTGCTTTTTCGGAAAGATAGGGTGGGGAAGCGAGGTGGTGGAGTTGCTCTTTATGTGAGAGAGCAACTAGAATGTGTTGAGTTTTGTGCAGGGGCTGATGAGGGGCAAGTTGAAAGTTTGTGGGTTAGAATTAAGGGGCAGGCTGGTGTGGGTGATACAGTTGTGGGGGTCTACTACAGACCTCCTGATCAAGGCGAGGAGGTTGATGAGGCCTTCTACAGGCAGCTGAAAGCAGCCTCACAACTTCAGTCCCTGGTACTCATGGGAGATTTTAACTTCCCCGATATCTGCTGGTTGACTCACACAGCCAGCCTTTCACAGTCTAGGAGGTTCCTCCAGTGCATTGATGATAACTTCTTAATGCAAATGGTGGACAAGCCGACTAGAAGAGGAGCGCTGCTGGATCTTGTACTAACCAACAAGGAGGGCCTTGTCGAAGCAGTGGTGGTCAATGGCAGCCTTGGCTGCAGTGATCATGGGATGGTAGAGTTCAGGATCCTGTGTGGAAGGAACAGAATACCCAGTAGGACCAGAACCCTGGACTTCCACAAGGCAAACTTTGGCCTCCTCAATCAACTGTTAAGAGAAATCCCATGGGACAGGGTGTTAGAAGATAAAGGGGCTCAAGATAGCTGGTCAATATTCAAGGACCACTATTTGCAAGCACAGGATCAGAGCGTCCCTATGGTTAGGAAATCTAGTAAGGGAGCTAGGAGACCAGCATGGTTAAAAAAGGAACTGCTGGGAAAACTTAAGTGGAAAAGGAAAATCTACAGATCATGGAAGGGGGGGCTGGTCACTTGGGAGGAATATAGGACTGTTGTCAGAGGATGTAGGGAGGCAATTAGGAAAGCTAAGGCCTCCTTGGAACTTAACTTTGCAAGTCAGGTTAAGGATAATAGAAAGGGCTTTTTCAAATACATAGCTAGCAAAACTAACACTAGAGGCAATATTGGCCCACTAAGGAATGAGGTGGGAGCCCTGGTGACAGAGGATATAAAGAAGGCAGAGGTGCTGAACGCCTTCTTTGCCTCTGTCTTTACTCCTGCAGGGTTTCCACATGAGCCCCAGATTCATTTAGCCCCAGAAGTAGTCAAGATAGATGAGGAGTTTGACATAGTAGATGAGGATTGGGTTAAGGATCAGCTGAGTAATCTGGACATCCATAAGTCGATGGGTCCAGATGGAATGCATCCAAGGGTGCTGAGGGAGCTGGTGGAGGTCATTGCTAGGCCACTCTCCATCATCTTCAGCAAGTCATGGGTAACAGGAGAGGTGCCTGAGGACCGGAGAATAGCAAATGTCACTCCAGTCTACAAGAAGGACAAGAAGGAGGACCCAGGTAACTATAGACCAGTCAGCCTCACCTCCATCCCTGGAAAGGTGATGGAACAACTTGTTCTTGTCACTATCTCCAGGCATATCAAGGACATGGGGGTCATCAAGAGCAGTCAGCATGGTTTTATCAAGGGTAAACTAACCTCATAGCCTTCTATGAGGAAATTACTAGGTGGATAGATGATGGAAGAGCGGTAGATGTGGTTTATCTTGATTTCAGTAAAGCATTTGACACCGTCTCTCACAGCATCCTTGTAGATAAGTTGATCAAGTATGGGTTTGGTGATCAGGTAGTGAGGTGGATCAGGAACTGGTTGAAAGGAAGGAGTCAGAAAGTTGTAGTCAATGGGGCAGAATCTGGTTGGAGGTGTGTGACTAGTGGAGTCCCTCAGGGGTCGGTACTGGGACCGGTGTTGTTCAATATCTTCATCAATGACTTGGATGAGGGTATAGAATGTACCCTCAGCAAGTTTGCTGATGACACTAAGCTGGGAGGAGTGGCTAACACACCAGAAGGCTGTGCTGCCATTCAGAGAGACTTAGAAAGGCTGGAGAGTTGGGCAGGGAGAAACATGATGAAATTCAACAAGGGGAAGTGTAGAGTTTTGCATTTGGGGAAGAACAACATGATGTCCCAGTATAGGTTGGGGGCTGACCTGCTGGAGAGCAGTGTAGGTGAAAGAGACCTGGGGGTCCTCGTAGACAAGAAGATGACCATAAACCAGCAATGTGCCTTTGTGGCCAAGAAGGCCAATGGCATCCTGGGGTGCATTAGAAAGGGTGTGGTTAGTAGGTCAAGAGAGGTTCTCCTCCCCCTCTATTCTGCATTGGTGAGGCCGCACCTGGAATATTGTGTCCAGTTCTGGGCCCCTCAGTTCAAGGACAGGGAAGTGCTTGAAAGAGTCCAGTGCAGAGCTACTAAGATGATTAAGGGAGTGGAACATCTCCCTTATGAGGAAAGGCTGAGGGAGCTGGGTCTCTTTAGTTTGGAGAAAAGGAGACTGAGGAGTGACCTCATCAATGTTTTCAAATATGTAAGGGGTGAGTGTCAAGGAGATGGAGTTAGGCTCTTCTCTGTGGTGACCAGTGATAGGACAAGGGGTAATGGGTGTAAATTGGAGCATAGGAGGTTCAAGTTGAATATCCGGAAAAATTTTTTTACTGTAAGGGTGACAGAGCCCTGGAACAGGCTGCCCAGGGGGGTCGTGGAGTCTCCTTCACTGGAGACATTCAAAACCCACCTGGACACGTTCCTATGCGAGGTACTCTAGGTGGCCCTGCTCTAGCAGGGGGGGTTGGACTAGATGATCTTTCGAGGTCCCTTCCAACCCCTATGATTCTATGATTCTATGATTCTATGACTTGCCCCTTTTTCCAAAGGCCATAAACTCTCCTTTTTTTCCCTTGAGTTGAAACCAGATTTCTCTGTTCAGCCAGGTAAGTCTTCTTTGCCACAAGCTGGTCTTCTGGCACATGGCCCTGAACCTCCTTGAAGAACATCCAGCCTCCCAGGACTGCACCCCAAGGGACTCTGTCAACCAGTGCAATAAAAAGGTCACAGCTTGCCCTCTGGAAGTTCAAGTTGGCAATTCTAATGACCTTCCCCTTTACTTCTCCAAGAACAGAGAATTCATCATCTCTATGCCCAAGATATCCTCTAACCGTCACATCTTGCACAAGCCCAACTCTATTGACAGCGTGTCATAGAATCATAGAATAGCAGGGCTTGGAAGAGACATCTGGAGATCACTGAGTCCAACTCCCTTGTCAAAGTAGGATCACCTAGGGCAGGTCACATAGAAATGCAGCCAGACAGCTCCTGAAAGTCTCTAGAGAAGGAAACTCCACAACCTCTCTTGGCAACCTGTTCCACTCTAATAGTAAAAAAGTTTTTTCTTCATGCTGAGGCAGAACTTTCTGTGTCCCAGTTTGTGTTTGCTGTCCCTTCTCCTATCACAGGGAACCACTGAAAAGAGACTGATGCCTCTGTCTTGGCAGTCACCCTTCAGATATAGGTCCAGTGAGGCACCTACCCTAGCTGGCTCCCTCACCAGCCCTCTACACATTCTAGGAACCTAGAGCACTGTCCTATTTCTGCTGTATTTGTTTCCAGCAGATATTTAGGAAGTTGAAGTCCGCAATGAGGGCAAGGAATTGAGAGACTTGTCTCAGATGTCTATAGAATATTTTATGTCTCATCATCCAGCCTGGGTGGTCTGTAAGTCACTCAGTATCTCAGCCTAAAACCTTTGCCATCAGCTCCATCCCCTATTCTTCCTTTTACTGCTTCTGAGCCTGTAGCTACACTAGCATATTCCTATTGTATTGATTTAGAAATGGAGACTTGGGGAGATGTTCTCAAGGTCACACAGAAAAATCAGAAAATTTGTCAGTTCTAGTGATTCTAAGAGCTATTCCTGGGGCTCATGAGGCAACACTACTGTTTCTCTGAGTAGATTTCTCATTTAATGTGTATAATCAATGAAAAAAAAAAAACCATATAAATGAAGGAGTTTTTTTTAAAGTTCTTAATAACAGCAGAAGCTATTCAAATGAAATGACATCCATCAAACACAACAAAATCAATCTGAATTAATTATTTTCTTTTATTTCCCCCTTTCTTTTCACCTTTTAAAGCAGACTTAGCCAGTTTCACAAATAAAAATTAAAGCAGATGCCCTATGCAAAGTGGTTGCCTATTTTCATACACTTTTGTCATTGCTTAGGCTGCAAATCATAATGTTGAACTTCGTAAGAATTCAAGTAAATCTATTTTGCATGCTACATTTATTTGCCAAAATAGAAACTTGCCACTGTGGATGGTGATCTTTCAAAACAAAAAGGGAAAAGAGGTCACCTAAAGCTTTACTCTCTAAGGTGTTATGTGGCTGAGCACATGTTTTAAAGCTTTGCAGTATAAGTGACACTTTAACCTCACAAGAGTTGATCTGCAGTAATGCAATATTAACGATTTATTGATGCCATCATTTTAAAGTATTTAAGCACAAGATTATATTTTTGGGGATAAAACCTCCCCATAGCTGAGATTCATTCAAGTACAGAAATTCACTGCAAAGCCCTCAGAATACATACCTTTCATGTTCAGAATATGCTTGGAAATCTTGTCAGCTCACTGAACAGGAGGACCAGTTATGGTTATAACATCTCCACCAACATAAGACTACCTGGGTCATTCGTGCCAATATGTTGTACCTGCCATAGGTCTGAATTTGGCTTTCCCAAAACCATAAAGTTTTGTATACTTAAAGTCTTAGTGATTATATTCCATTTGAGGAGTTCTGTTGTGCATTCTTCCCCCTTCTATTTGTTGTTTATTTATATGGATCTGTATTACTTCTGACCAAAAAATACCCATATCACTGACTCAAGTACATCTTAATAGAAGCATATTCACAGATAAAGAGCTATATTTTAAATATAACATTTGTCCTGATTTGTGAGTACCAAAATAAAAATTTCCTACAGCCATACTAACCTGAGACCACCTGGGACCTGTCCCCATATACTGCCAGCCTGGTGATGGGGGAGTTACAATGTGAGGTAGCAGAGTCCAGCCTGGGACTTTTCTGTTCAGGATAGAATTACCAGATGAGGGGAATGGATTCCATATTTGCATATTAATTTACATCTTTAAATATATTTAAACATTTGTATGTAATCCACCATTAGTACTATTACTATTCACTATTTCATTAAAACTATTCTAGTTGTTCAGGTTTTTCCCAACTTCACAGTTTCTTTCCCTTATTCCCCTTTTATCTTGCCCTGGAAGGACAGTGGGGTGATACTGGCTAATGTCACCTGGTTATTCGCTAAAAACATGACCCATTTCATATAGCATATGGCAATATTTCATACTTTACTATTTGTTATCTTTTTTATGGATAGAAAATATAAAGTAGCTCTACAGCTAATTAAATCTCATAATAGTTTATTATCTCTAATTAATAATGATGAGGACTGAATGGTATCTCTAGAGCCCTGGATGCTTTTTTTTTTTCTGATTGTTACAATTGATCTTTAATTGTTCCATCTAAAAATTAATTTTCTATCCTTATGATTATCTTCTTTCAAATACTTATGAATAGGATCCAGCCAACAGCTATTTTGACTAATTTCCCTGAAGACTGCCTAACAGTTTTCAGATGACTACAATTGCCTCTCAATAAATTCTCCCTGTTTTTAATAAAAAGTGTCATTCTTACATTTGCTTTCTGATATATTCAATATCCATTTATCATGTTTCCAATTAATACAGAAAGTATATAGGTAGTTTATTTTAATCTGTGTAGGATACAAAGATTGTTAATGCGTTCTTCCAGTCATCCCTTGGCAGGACATCAGAAAAATGGTATCAAGAAAAAGCTGTTATTTGTGTATAGGCTGTATACATAGTTTAAAAGTAGATGGTATCAGATCCTCAACAGCAGAGGGTAGTGGAAGGAACACATTACTACATACCCTTTTTATACATCTGTTACCTGCAGTGTTACCTGAACTAGATCACATTTCTATTCCAGCAAGTTTGCAGATCAGTGTGAAATGCTAACAGACATATTATTTGTATGCCATTTGTACCAACAAATCAGCCCGTACATCTTATATGTATGTAGGGCATTTGGTCATATTCTGATCTGATACAAATCACAGATGTAATGAAATATATTTCCTTGAATTTTAAAGACTGTTTCTATTTGTTTCAATATTTTCTTTCATTGGCCTTCAAAGAAAGCCACTGAAGGAGATGATTTCTCTTATTAAGTGATGGTGCTAGAATTTTAACTCCTCTGCTAACATTCTTGTGAGGATAAATGCCATTTGATAAACTTTTTCTTATTTGTAATTTGGAACCACATTTAATATTATTTCCTTCCTACAATTTAAAGTAAATATTTATTAAACTAGAAAACATTTATCAAAAATTTAAAAAATATATTTTTAGAATAAGTGAGGTTCATTAAAATAATACTGGAGATATATTTTTTTCAGGTATATTTTTTTCCTCAGGATTCCATATGAATTACAGTAAAGCAAAGAATTTGGATATGAGTTTTATTTGGATTAGATTTTTCCAAATAAATTAAAATTCTGTATTACAGAATATGAAAATGTTTATACTGAGATGTTCACTTAGCATTAGAAGAAAAACAAAGAAACAAAATATAGTGGCTTAATTTTCCAAGCGATTTAAAATATACTGACCAATGAATAGCAAGAAGTAGCTATTTAAGTCTATTTTTTTTAATTTTCATTTACTTTTTTTATCTCTTGTGGTTGCAGTATACAGCAAGGATGAGTGTACAAAAGATTAGGTTTTGTTCCAGAAATAGAAGAGATGATAAAGTAAAAATTAAGAGAGCTAGCCTGATTGGTAGTGCCACAAGCTTTGGCAACAACACTACCTGTTTCAAGAGCGGTAAAGTGTCTTGAGCAAAATTCTACCACTTTCTGCAGATTAACTCCACCTTAGACTCTGGCTGTTTCTTTTTTTTTTGCTATTTTGTTGCTATTTCAGAAGTGCAGTAAGGAAGGGCAAAGAGTACTTAAAATTCTTCTGACCAACAACTCTCTAGAAATCTTACCCCAAGCTTCAAAATTTCACATAGTACAAGATTCACCTGCTATTTCATAATAGAACAAGTCTAAGAAAAAATGCAAAATTACAGAAGATCATCAGTTCCAGATGTTAACCTAGCACACTGGCAAGTCAACCACTAAACCATATCCTTAAATACAACATCTGTATGTATGAAATACCTCTAGGGACAGCGACTCAATCACTTCCCTGGGCAGCCAGGTCAACCCTTTCAGTGAAGAATTCTTTCCTAATGTCTAATCTAACTTGAGTTTGTCGCAACTTGTGTCCATTTCCTCTTGTTTTATTGCTTCTTATTAGGGGAAAGTAGAGCAACATCCACCTCCTACAACTCCCTATCAGCAAGCTGTAGAGAGCAAAATATTGCAGTTTCCTTTATTACCAGTGAAGTCTTTGTGTTTTGTAGAAATAAAAAGTAAGATTGGACCTTTTTACCAGCAAAAAGATATGTTTGTCCATTTCTGCAAAAGAGACACAATTTTGCATATAAACCAGTCTACCTCTTGTCTGGGTAGAGGTTGGAAGGATGATGCTGTCAATACCACAAATTACTGTCCTTTTCCCTGCAAGTTACATGTCTACACAGCCTACAAAAATACATTAACTTATTCTGCTTTAGTTTAGTGACTGCAGGGCAGAACTTATTTTCCCACCCAGAAATGACTGTAAGAATGATTGTATTCTCAGACTAAAACACCTTGCTGAGACCGGGCTTATTAACATCATCAGAGTACAATGCTAAGGTGGTCAACTTTTGCATACATTGAATCTCTAAATTTTTCAGGTACTGAACTGTTTAGTCACCAAAGTACTATTTGCTTAAATTATTTTAATACATGGAGTTTCAGACTACTTCTCCATCCTCTGTACATTCATTTTGATGCACTTATGAGAGAAAACAATACATCTGGCATGATCAAAGTTAAGTACTGTAGTACAACTATAATCAAGCTCACTGTGTCCACACTAGCTTTTCAACTAGAAGCAATGAGCTGCTTCAGTGCAGCTCCCACCTTGATTGAATTAGTCACAGCTATTACTTCTCAAATGCAGCCATTCTACATTTGGAACTCAGGCAGGTACTGCAATATGGTTTTATACTGACTCACATAGACATTAAAACCCTATTAGACCTTGACAGAACCCCTTAATTTGTGTTCTATTAGTACTATGTAGCTGCCCCAAGACACACATCTAAGAAAGGAATTTAAGCACAGGAACATTCAGTGTTTCTACAACTAATCTCTAGGCACTTTTGAGAGGATAAAAATGAAACAAAAGCCATATACCTACATTAAGCACTTGTACATGGCACTGATAGTGACATCCCTCATCATGAACAATAGAAAAACCTATCAGATTCATAAATTAAATTAATAACAAAATACAGGGACTTAGGTGCCCCTTAGGTACATAAGCATTTGGGATGCATTATGAAGCTGATGGAGAAGAAAAAAGTTATTGAACACAGAACTCCTGAACTCAGACTCCTTTTCCTAATAAGTAAAAGTTACGTTTTTTTACTGCTCATTTTAGATCATGTTTTCTGACTTAGACCAAAAGAGGTCAGTGTAGAAGCCTAAATAGTAGTTCTGTAACCAAAATTCTGAAGACTGTCTCCAAAACTAAAGACACGAGCTCAAGTTAGTATTTTATTCTTCATTCTGCCTCCACATGTATACATGGTGATTGCACTTTGGCTGTTTGTTGCTTGTAAAAAAAACCTTGTATTTTTGCTTTATTGCTTGTTAGTCAGCTCAAACACTATCAGCCATAATATTAAGGTAGGGGGCATGGGGGAGTGAAAGAATAAAAAAGAGAAGCAAGTGCATTGCTTTGATTAGGTCCACAAGCTTCATGTTGAAATTATAACCCTGTAGTTTCATCCACTTTATGTGGTGGTAAGAATTAATACTTTTTGTTTGCTTTACACATCACAGTAGTTACATCAGCATACCAATGAACATACTATTTCATCCACTTCTGATGCTTGTATAAAAGAAAACTCTGAGAGCTAACATTACAGATTCTACTATATACAAAAAAGTTAACTTTGTTTTATGTGTTGAACATCTCAGTGTCACAGGTTATGCAGTGTACCACCTTTTTCATAGGTCAGTCATACTAGTAGCAAAATTTTACTGCTAGACCTAATTACTGATAGCGATATTTCATATGGACATTGCTATATTATTCCAGCTTTCAAAAAAGTTGAAATCCAGAGAAATTTCAAAGCTAACGAATTGGACTAAAGTTTTCCTAATGTTAAATGAACATTCTTAGACTAACAGAGGTAACTATATAATATTCTTTCATGTCATATTAACTTTGAAAATACATGGTTCTATCTTGTTAAATATAGAGAGCTAAACATACATGAATGCAACACCAGCACCATGGAAGCAGGTTACTTTCTCTGCACCCCTTTGCAAAATTAAACCCAGAGACCTGATAAATGAACAACATGAGTGAAAACAATTCAGTAGTTATTAAGTGTAAAAAATTCTGAACTATGGATTATCACTGTCTGATGAGAAGAAGCAGTTATATGCTGTAATTTACATATTTTCTGTCTTATAAGGTATTTTATAATGTGCCTTAATAAATTTAAGTGTACTGTAATGCTAAGTTTAAGACAACTGAAGCTACAAGAAAACTGTATTTTAAGACTTAAAGAAATTCACAAGAATAAATCATAGAATCATAGAATCATAGAATCATAGAATCATAGAATCATAGAATCATAGAATCATAGAATAGGCTGGGTTGGAAGGGACCTCAGAGATCATCGAGTCCAACCCTTGATCAACTACCGCCACAGTCACTAGACTATGGCACTGAGTGCCATATCAAGTCACTTTTTAAATGTCTCCAGGGACGAAGAGTCCACCACCTCCCCAGGCAGCCCGTTCCAATGTCTGATCACCCTTTCCGTGAAAAAATTCTTTCTAATATCCAATCTGAACTTCCCCCGGCACAATTTAAGACCATGTCCTCTTGTCTTACTGAGAGTTGCCTGGGAAAAGAGACCAACCCCCAGCCTGACTCCATCCTCCTTTCAGGTAGTTGTAGAGAGCAATGAGGTCTCCCCTGAGCCTCCTCTTCTTCAGGCTGAACAGCCCCAGCTCCCTCAGCCTCTCCTCATAGGATCTGTGCTCGAGTCCCTTCACCAGCTTGGTTGCCCTCCTTTGGACCTGTTCGAGGACCTCAATATCCTTCTTGAACTGAGGGGCCCAGAACTGAACACAGTACTCAAGGTGTGGCCTTACCAGGGCTGAGTATAGGGGCAGAATCACTTCCTTGGACCTGCTGGCGACGCTGTTTCTGATACATGCCAGGATGCCATTGGCCTTCTTGGCCACCTGGGCACACTGCTGGCTCATGTTCAGCTTCCTGTCAATCCAGACTCCCAGGTCCCTTTCTGCCTGGCTGCTCTCCAGCCACTCTGTCCCCAGTCTGTAGCGCTGCATGGGGTTGTTGTGGCCAAAGTGCAGGACCCGGCACTTGGCCTTGTTGAAGCTCATCCCATTGGAGTCAGCCCATCTCTCCAGTCTGTCCAGGTCCCTCTGCAGAATCCTCCTGCCTTCCAGCTGATCAACACTTCTCCTCAGCTTGGTGTCATCAGCAAACTTGCTGATGATGGACTCAATCCCCTCATCCAAGTCATCAATGAAGATATTGAACAGGACTGGGCCCAGCACTGATCCCTGGGGGACACCGCTGGTGACCGGCCGCCAACTGGAAGCAGCCCCATTCAGTACCACTTTCTGGGCCCGGCCCTCCAGCCAATTCTTAACCCAGTGCAGAGTATGCTTGTCCAAGCTGTGGGCAGCCAGCTTTCTCAGGAGGATGCTGTGGGAGACGGTGTCAAAGGCCTTGCTGAAGTCCAGATAGACCACATCCACAGCCTTCCCCTCATCCACCAGGCGGGTCACCTGATCATAAAGGAGATCAGGTTGGTCAGACAGGACCTGCCCTTCCTAAACCCGTGCTGGCTGGGTCTGATCCCTTGTCCATCCTGCAGGTGCTGTGTGATTGCCCCCAGGATGATCTGTTCCATAACCCTGCCAGGCACTGAGGTCAGGCTGACAGGCCTGTAGTTTCCCGGGTCTTCCTTCCGGCCCTTCTTGTGGATTGGCGTGACATTCGCCAACTTCCAGTCATCAGGGATGTCCCCATTGAGCCAGGACTTCTGGTAGATGATAGAGAGAGGCTCGGCGAGCTCTTCTGCCAACTCTCTCATCACCCTTGGATGGAGTTCATCTGGTCCCATAGACTTGTGAGGATCCAAGCAGCTCAGTAGATCACTGACAGTTTCCTTCTGGATTGCAGGGGGGGTGTTTAGATTCTTGTCTCCTATAGGCTCCAGAAGCCAGCTGTCCTCAGGATAGCCTGTTTTACTGTTAAAAACTGAGGCAAAGAAGGTGTTAAATACCTCAGCCTTTTCTTCATCTTTGACAATTACACTCCCGTCCATGTCCATTAAAGAATGAATGTTTTCCTTGCCCCTCCTTTTGCCACTGATGTATCTGTAGAAGGACTTCTTGTTATCCTTCACAGAGGTGGCGAGATTTAGTTCAAGTTGTGCCTTTGTGTCTCTAATTTTTTCCCTACATAACTTAACTGTATTCCTGAATTCCTCTTGAGTAGATAACCCTTTTCTCCATAACCAGTAGGCCCTCTTCTTAATCCTAATTTCCTTCAAAGTCTCTCTGTTGAGCCAGAGTGGTCGTCTTCCCCGCCGGCTCGCCTTTCAGCACACCGGGACAGCCTGCTCCTGAGCTTTCAAAACTTGCTCTTTGAAGAATGTCCATCCCTCCTTGACCCCTTTGTTTTCAAGGGCTGTTTCCCAGGGTATGCTCTGGACTAGTCTTCTGAACAGGCCAAAATCTGCCCTCCGGAAGTCTAATGTAGAGGTTTTATTGACAACCCTCCTTGTATCCCTGATTATTGAGAACTCTATTATTTCGTGATCACTAAATCCCAGACGCCCACCGACCACCACATCCCTCACCAGCCCCTCTCTGTTTGTAAAGAGTAGGTCAAGTGGGGCTCCATCCCTGGTAGGCTCATTTATCAGCTGCATCAGGAAATTATCCTCAATACACTCTAGGAATCTCCTAGACTGCCTCCTCTCTGCTGTGTGGAATTCCCAGCAGATGTCCGGCAGGTTAAAGTCACCCACGAGAATAAGGGACGACGATTTTGAAACATGTGCCAGCTGCTTGTAGAAGAGTTCATCACCCTCATCCTCCTGGTTGGGTGGTCTGTAACAGACTCCCATCACAGTATCAGCCTTGTTAGCCTTCCCCGATTCTGACCCACAGGCACTCCACCTTATTATCACCTACTTCAATTTCTATGGAGTCAAGAGACTCTCTAACATACAGGGCTACCCCTCCACCTCTCCTACCCTGTCTGTCCTTTCTGAAGAGCCTGTAGCCACCCAGTCATGGGAGTCATCCCACCATGTTTCCATGATAGTGACTACATCATAGCTTTCCTGCTGCATGGTGGCTTCCAGCTCCTCCTGTTTGTTGCCCATGCTGCGTGCATTGGTGTACATGCACTTCAGTTGGGCTGCTGGTTTGTCCCTTAACTTGCGCTGTCCACCCTTGGGCTCCTTTCCGGAGAACCTTGTTTCAACCCCTTCCCCCTTCGAACCTAGTTTAAAGCCCTCCTTATTAGACCCGCCAGCTTGTGGGCTAGAGTCCTTTTTCCCCTGTTAGATAGTTGCAGTCCACCTGGTATGCTGAAATTCATCCCATAGTCAAAAAACCCAAAGTTCTTCCGGTGGCACCAATCCCTTAGCCACCTATTGATGAGATATGTTTTCCTGCTCCTCTCCTCATTCATCTGCTCTACTGCAGGAACTGATGTGAACACCACCTGTGCTCCTGATCCACCAACTAATCGATCCAGGGCCTTGAAGTCCTTTTTAATTGCCCTGGTACTTCTTCCATTGATGTCGTCACTGCCAGCCTGGACTACCAGCAGTGGGTAATAATCTGAGGGTCGAATTAGTTGAGGGAGTCTCTTAGTAATATCCCTCACCCGGGCGCCAGGAAGGCAGCAGACCTCTCTGTGGGATGGGTCAGGTCGACATATAGGGCCCTCAAAAAAATATGGAACGCTTCACGAATTTGCGTATCCAGCTATATCCACCATATTCACATAGTTTTTTATTAGTATTTTTACTTTTTATTTTATTTTATTATTTTATTATTTTATTTTATTTTATTTTATTTATTTTATTTTATTTTATTTATTTTTATTTTATTTATTTATTTTATTTTTATTTATTTCTTTATTTATTTTATTTATTTTATTTATTTATTTATTTTATTTTATTATTTTATTTTATTTTATTTTATTTTATTTTATTTTATTTTATTATTTTTTATTTTATTATTTTATTTATTAGTATTTTTCATATTTAATTTGCCATGCTTTTGAAATGAGTGTGAAAGAATTCAGCATGGTCTGTTATAAAGAGCACATTACTACTGGCAAAATTTACTTGGCTGTGGAATACACATAACTAGAATAAAGACATTTTTAAGAGCATATTTACTAAAACTGCATAATAACCCGGAAAAGACAACATGTTTTTGATCTTCATTATAGCAAAACCATGATGGATAGGCATGAAAAAACATACATGAGACTATACAGAATGAACTGTGATAAAGAGTAGAGAGAAAGCAATTTTCCTCTCCCAGGGAGTATTACACTTGCATTTAAGTGAAACTTCTGTATCAAAGAAAAGGAAGAGGAAAATTAAACTTGTTATCGAAATCTGCTAAGATTAATAAATTCTGTGAATCCACCTTTCTCAATTTATTCTATTTTTTTTTAACTTGAATAATTCTTTTTTATTAGTGTTGAGAGGGACATGAGCAGTTTTAATGAAAATAATTAACTAAAATATAAAAAAACTTTAGGAGGAAGCACATCTAAATCTATGGGCTGCATTATGATACATCAGACCTTTAATTACTAGCAACATAGTTCAGAAAAATGCCCCGGAAATTGATTACAAAATCACATCAAGTAATCTGACATCTAAATCAAAAAACCCACTTACTACTTCAGCAGTGATATTACATAGACCAGAGAATTTTTCAGCTTCAGATTTTTTTATTATTACAGATCATACAAATCAAAATCTCACAGGAGACAGAGGTAGTGTTGAAAGATGAACAGATGTGCTACACTGCTATTAGAACACATTTTAAACACTGATAAACACCAGTTTTCAGAAATAACTCAACCAGCTCATCCTGCAAAACTTCCTGTAATTTAAAATATACTTTACCTTAACTAATAATAAAACAGGATCAAATCTTGAAAGGTTTGCCACCTCTCTTTTATGCAACTTTTATATACTGCAGCAAAACATTTTTTAAAGTTTCACGATATTTCAAAGAGCCCTAAAATAGATGCTGTGAATAAACTGTGAGCTTTACTGTAACATTTTATACACAATAACTATTCATCTATGAATATACAATCGCATTCAAGAAAATCTTCAGTGTTAGAGATTCAGTATGTTATGAACTTGCTCACATATGATATAAAAATAAATATTGAATGTAGTTGAATGCTGTAATTAAGACAAAGATTACTGAATTGAAAACTTAACTGCAATTTCTCCTAATACATTCTCATTCTTATCCCCAAGATGTAGCTGAAAAGAAAAATTATTTGAACATGTAATTCCCTGATTGATTAGGATGGCATTTTTCTTGAAAGTAATCAGGATGAGATGAAGTAGTTTCTATGTCTACAAACCTGTATAGCTAATAATTTCATTTATTATATTATGTCTAAAGATGTTTCATTCCTGATTTAAAAATTTCCTACTTTGACTAGCTTGTTATGTGGTAAAACTCAACAGATTCACTAAAAAACCCACAAAAGACTCAAAAACCAAGTTTAGAAATGTCAGCAGACTCAGTTATTTGCACATCTTACCAAAAGTGATTTCAGATCATTATTAGATCATTATTTGTCACTGACATGGAATTAATCAAATTCAGTTTATAGCTTTTATTATCTTTATGTACAAGGAGATGGATTTACCTTCTTTTAAATACCTATGCTGCATAGTTTTAAATATATATGGGTATGTTTAATATATTTCCTTGTAACTCCTGTATTTTTGTCCCGAAAAAAGCAAAAATTAGCATCTAGACACATCTATCTTCACATCAAATCATTCACATTTTAACAGGCTACCGATGGTGTGGTTTATTAACTTTTCCAATGTGGCTTGGACATATTTTCCCTGATGCATGTACAAACTTCCTGTGTTCTCCTCTTTCATCACTATTTGAAACAAATCCCATTATGTGACAATTTACAGACCATACACTTTGTTAGGCAAGTGGAATCACAACTTTCAGAGCAACATACTTTTGAACAGGCTTTAAAGTAAGACTAACAAATTAAGTTATTCTTCAGTTTGGATAGCCTTAACAAGTTGGCGCTAAAGAAAAATGTCTATGTTTTTTATTTCTGTTTTATTTTCTTTTGTGCTGTAATATTTGTTTCTTCAGTCTCTCTATGTGTATATATAAAATGGGATAAAATATAATAAACATAATCCAGTAAAGACTTCATAAACATTCAATTAGGCTTGCAATTCTGTAATGTTTTGCTTGTTCATATTAC
Source organism: Calypte anna (assembly GCF_003957555.1). NCBI lineage: Eukaryota > Metazoa > Chordata > Aves > Apodiformes > Trochilidae > Calypte > Calypte anna. Next base: position 44,303,606 of record NC_044274.1, on the reverse strand, counting down.
CTGATATTGAAAAATTTATCTCCTTTGTCAATAAAAGTTCAAAACTGAAAGGTTCAGAAGACATACCAGAAAGATACAACAGCACCTTCCAGGCTTACACTTTTAACAAAGTTGTTGATTATAGCATATAAAAGCAATTTTTTTGTTGGCTTTCCCAAAGCAATAAGTTATTACCAGCATTCTCAACAAACCATTCATGGCAACACTAGCAAGAAAATACAGTACGGAACAAAAGAAACAAATCAATTCACAAAATTCCCTTCCATCAGCAAGAGGAGTTAATTGCTAGGAAATTACAGGTTTAACTTCCTGTGTAAATTGAAAGATCTCCCGGTGTAATTTTGTGTCCTGCAGAGACTCATGTGACCTAGTGCAGACTTCTGCCCTCACTTTGAAGGCAGGTAACTCCCTTACCAATGTCTCTTTTTAAACATGTTCCTCCTGCACCTTTCCTGCATCACTTCATGTGGGTAGAGGTCCAGCGTGGTGCTGTCAAAATTAACTTTTCTCATCTTTTATTAAGGTGGATCACCAGATCTTCTGCACTATAGGCCAAGAAGAATTAATGTATTTTACCACTGTATTTCTGATACAGTGGAAGAAACATTTTGGGAGAATAATATAGGAGCAACAACAGGTCTTACTTGTTACCTCATGTCTTAAGGCCGCAGATAACTTTTCACTTGACTCTTTCCCCTTCTCCAAAAAGGAGTAGTCTAAAGCAATTTTGGGTGTTGGCACAGTCCATGAAAATATCTAATAATTTCTCAGTCTGTGTTAATTTGTCAATCCTTCAGCAACAAGTCCTACCAAATAAAAAATAAAATCCTCTTTTAAAAGCAGTATTTCACTTAATCATTTTTCATGTCCCCTCATTCTTCAAGTCTGCTAGCATGAAAAAAAACTGGAACACGATGGCCCAATCTACCTTCTTCTTTCTATTAATTGTTTTGTACACTTACATCTTTAATTTCTCTTTGACAAAAGTGTCTTTCAATCTTTCTATATTTCTGTTAATTTTTTCACCAAGTTGAACATCTAATTATATGTATTTTTGATCTCTGATTACTAGAAAAGAACAGTATTCTAGACCACTAACCCATTCTCAACAGGAAAAGAAATCCAATTATGATTTCTGCCTTCCATGTTTTCTCAGTAGTAAAACTCTTTACTAAGCACTGAAAATTTAATTATAATTTAAAGCTTATGCTTAGAAAATCCATTATTGAGCTTAGTCTTGTTAATTACATGTCTTTAATGTGTTGCTTTAATCCAAATTTGCAAGGAATTAGAACTGAAAATAAATTTTATGCCTCACCTCAAAAATATGCCAATGTGTACCGCAGTCAGAATTTACAATATAGCTTTTGAATGACCCACCTTTCCTCTTTTCGCATTACTTTATGAATAACAATATTGTAATTGAAACAAGTTAAACACTTCTCAATATGTTTTCAGACAAAAGTTACACAGCCTCCATACCAGCACAATCATTGCAGTAGTTTTATCTATCAACAGCCAAAATCTGAAAGTAGCATTTCTTTATTAGCAAAAATTTCCTACTCATTCAGCAGAAGGTTTGGGTGAGGGAAAAAAACTACAGGATTCAAACCCTGAAACAGAATTTTAAAGTGACAAGGAAATTAGAAGTATATTTAACAAACTTCTGCTTTATAAATCCTACATCATAACATACAGGTATCTTCTTAGTAAGAGCTTAAGGCCATAATAAATCAATCATGACAGTTTTAATTATCAGTGGTTATTTTCATTCATATCAAACAATATTCATGAAACACCAAATAGGGTTAAGTGCTCAAGAGAATCGAGTTTCCGCAAAAGAGGTCAAACCTTTTCTTCTGTAGAAAGAGATTATAAAATTTAATTTGGTAATAGTAAACTATAAATAAAATCCCAGAGGAGAAAATTTGGGAAGTTTTGAGATGTTGTGAAAATTTATGACATATATTTGAAGGGATCTTTGTATTATTGTATCAGAAACTATTTCATTCAGCTTTTTCATTATGAACTGTTTGTGACCTTATTTAAGGAAGATTTCACAAGATACTATCCTTGCCAGGATTAATTTGATTCAACTGACAGTTCGTACAAACTGTAGTGACTTAGGCCTCTATTTTGAAAGAATCTAGCTTTGGAGATTTACAGCCAAAGATTGAATCTAGAAGTTCCCCATAAACCCACTTTATCATCAGACATTAGCTCACCAGATAGTTCCACACAGTAGAAAAAATACATGTAAGGTTTCATTAATTCATCGGTGTGTGTGGCTCAATTTTAATGATATATGGCTTCAACATGAACATTTCACTGTGGTCTGACTTTATTATCTACAGTTTACAGGAAGGTAAGTCTATAACTCTTACAAAAGACAGTCCTAAAGCAGTTTTACTTGTGAAGCCTCTTGCCTAACAGAACTTTATTTCCCTATCTCATTAATTAAAGGCAAGTTTTTATTATAATAATAAAAATAACAAAGAATTAAAAGGTTTTCACATAATTTATTGAATTAGATAGACTACAAATCAAACATATCACCAGAAATCCCTTTGTATTTGACTGGTCTAGACAGGAGAGACCTATGTTTCAAGGAAGGCCTGCCTCATTAACAGATCCCTTCTTGGATAAATCCATATGTAAAACTCCAGACCAGGCTTTTAAGTTGTCTCAGTATTCTACGCATCTGTTATATATTTTAATGTAATTAATTGCTCCTGACAAATTAGCCAAGCTGCTTCTACTATACAGAATAAGATCTGTGGTTCCTGGATCCCATCTGATAGTACTGTAAGGTATTTTGACCTGTCCACACTCCAACAAGTCCACGCTTGGATTTCAGAACGTACAACAGGTCTTGTAAGCAAAAACATTTAGGTATTTATTTATTTTATAATTTTTTTTCTGGAATATTTACAGACTGATTTATTAAAATAGCTAAGAATTTTTTTTTCTCAGTATCTGTTAATTATACTGTGCATTTTTTTTGTGTGTCTATATATAGGTAATGTTGGAGATTTTTTGAATTTTATTATCCTACTGCACATAATTAAGTTTTTACTGTCTCCAATTCCCAATAAAAATGTTCTGTCAGGAAAGGAATATTCAAGGATTTTTCACAAAGACTAGTAATACTTCCTCAGTGTTAAGCAAAAATTCATGCTCGGTGTTTGATTGGTATTTGCTTTGCATTTTTCTAGTATCCTCTAGCAGAACTATAGCATCTGCAACACAGAAACAAAAAGGGTATTGTCCCCAAAACTAAGAAAATGGATTTCTTATTTTATGTATTTTATGTATATAAAGGAGCAAGTATACCTTTAAAACCTCTCCAAAACTTATTATACAAGCTGATATGAACTAAAACTCAAACAAATATTCAGGCAAAAAAATGCTGTACTTACTATCACACAAAACCTCAGGAGATTATTTCTTATTGAATTATGTGGAACTGAAGTATTGAAATACAAAAGAAATATCAAAATTCAGAATTAGATTATTCATGCATATCATTTTCATTTAATATAAACATTTTCAAAGTTTCAAAAAGCTTCAGGTTTTGTTTTGTAGAGCATAGTATCTGCATTTCAGATACTTCATAGAAGGTAAAAGTGAGATTACACAACTTTGTGGAAACCAAATACACATGCAGACAGAAAAACTACTATAAAATCAGAAGCTATGGTAAAGATATGTAAATTTTATATGTGAAGTGCCTTCAACTTCTAAACAAACCTCAAATAACTAGGCATTAAACATCGCTGACCTTCAATGAACCTTAGGTGCTTCTGTAAAATTCCAACTCCAAAGTCTCTGGACATTAAGCACCTGTTTAACCCATCTTCTATATAAGGTATGTTTGACTCAAATTTTCCATAAATCCCTTCTGCCTAAGTGTTCAAATTTCATCTGTTTGTCTGCTAGGAAAGAATATGCATGAAGCTATCAGCACTCCTATATGTATCCTCTGCAAATTGAAACTATCTTGCTTTCTACAGGTCATAATTATCAGTGGACAATGAAGTCACAGACACTGTAGACTAAAAAAAGCTATTACGTAAACACATAATTTCACTCAGTAGAAAAAAACAAACAACTGACATACAGTTTTCATGTTAAGTGTGCCTGTTATAGTCATGTTGGTACACTCAGAATTAGAGCCCTGTAATCACATACAGTATTGAACAAAACAAATAAATAAGATGCCTATAACAAAAGGTTTTTAGAAAGAAAAGTGAAATAAATACGATGACAATTAACATAAAAGCTGATACTTAGAAGTAAGTATGTTTTGCAAAATATATTGTGCCTGAATCACAGTAGAGATGTTTAGCAATTTTCTCTTCTAAGAATGAAAGCATGAAAATGAAAAGGCATTTTTCAGAATATTTTAATCTTGAGCAACATTTGAATCATGGATATTTTCTCTTTCCTCTCCCACAAGCTTCATACCATCTGCAGAAGCTATCTCTATATGCATATTACAGCATGTTTATTTCAAAAAACCCTACTGTATCTGTTGCTAAAACACTAATCATTGCAGTAGTCCATTATTTTTGTTATGGGCTCAGTTGTTTAAAAGCAGAAGCACAGTGATTATTACCAGCATGAATCTGATTTTTTAACAATTATTAACTATACTCTCCATTACCTATGACTCCCTAAATAATATCTTTTCATGTCTTCATATAATCTTCCTGCCCTACAGTTACTAGAAAAAATACTACGAACTGTATAGCTCTGTGTCTGTAAAACTGTATGTAAGAACATATTTAAAGTACTGAGGGTAGTTATAGGAACCAGAGCACAGAAAAGGAGTTCTCCATTTCACATCCTTCATGTTGTTTCTAGGACACAAATCATAGCAGAGCAGGGTAAATATTAATTTTTCCAAACTGGCAATTAAATTGTGTTGATGGATGGTCTTGCAGCTGAAGACTTACACTGGAATTCATGGACTGTGAGTTTAATTCCTGTTTATATCACATTCTATCTTGATAGGAAAACAAAAGCTATCTGTGAAAAAATTCCTCCATATTTAGGATATTTCTTCAGGCACTGACAGTTACCGAATTGGAACCCCTCATCTTTCCTCTCACACAAAATGATAAATTTATAATTTTGTTGTAGTTTTTAGGCTTATTAGCTCAAAGAAAGATGGTTGGTTAAAACACCCTAATTTTCACTACTACTTTATCTCATATACTGCAGCGCACACTGGCCAGGATGGTAATTTTAAAACACAAACATATAAACAAAACTCCTCATTAAATATCAGCCTTGCAGCAAATAAATCAAGCATTCTCTGACCCCTTATATCCATGTTATTAAAAAGCATGGAGATTCTTCCTACAACATCGACAAAATAAAGAGGAAATATAAATCAGTCAGGTGAGTATTAAAAAGTTACTGTTCAAAATAAGCTTGGTCTCCTTGCACTACAGACTTCTTTTGACTCCATGAACCTCCTGAGCTCTAGCTATTGTTATCTTCAGAGAATACTTCAAGATCTTTGAAAGAAATTAAAATTCCTTCTATGCATGAAAAATTGTTATCTGTCACATTCAAATCCCTCCACCATTAAGAGAAAAAAGAGAAACATGAGTTTTTTTCCTACTCCTTGTCTCCTGAGTCAAGGAAAGGCAGTAGCACAGTCTCTTCCTTATACCATCCATATGGGGCAAAATTCATCTTGAGTCAGGGCATTTAAAGGGCAGCAGGGAAGATTGGAGAGGAAAAGTAGCTTATCTGTCCTTGCTTCCCCTGGAACACTGAAAGGATAATGTGCCTCCTCATTCCTTTTACTCTCAGCAATGCAGTAAAGTGAAAGGAAGTATCTTTACACATTTTTCAGGTACCTTTTTACCTTGTATTTTGCAAACTGAAAATGGTGTATAAACTTCTATAGTTATGGGTGAATAAGAAGATAAAATTACAAAATGCAACTAATATGACAACAATTAATTCCTCTTTGCACATGTGCATGCTCTTCTGCAGTCCTATTTGGTGCTCTTTCAGTCTTACATTACTATTTTTACAAAATTTATGGACATTTGCTAGGTTTTAGTTACTCTAAATCTCAAAAAGGCTTAATTGTTCACTGATGATGGGGCATAGAACAACACAACAGTACTTTCAAGTTTTGGAATCCAGTTAATTCACCCATAATGTCACTTCCTGTGGCATGAACATTACATTTCTAATGGTAGTTACCTGTTTTAAAATCATATCATCAATGAAGAACAGTTCCCAGGAAAACGTAATTGATTTAACAGGGTTTATTTGCAGTAGATTAAAAAAACTTTTGAAGCCACAGAGCCCTGCATAGATCACAGCTGCTGATGATTTCAAAGGGCAAGCATAAAGAGATGCCATCAGCAATAGAGGAAACACTTTTCTTAAAGTAGTATATCTAATTTCAAGTGCTGACAAGACTATTTTCTTCCCAAGCCAGATGAGTGCATGAGAAGTAAAGGGCAGAATATATACAAGCCTGTAATACTATCTGTCTAAGGTCTGCAGCAACTATATTTTTCTTTCACAAGAAGCCCATACATTTCCAAAGCTGTCTACAGTAATAGCTGTCTTATACTTTAAAGATGCAATGGATGTCTCAGACTTTGGATGACAGACCATTTACAAAAATTGCTCTTATATTATACAGCTGCTCTGGAAACTTAGAGGCATTTGTCTGGAAAAGCCAATCCATTTTTGATTATTTTTGACACTCTAATATGTGCAAGTTTAAAAATAATAGAAATAAAGAAATCAGGTGAAAAGTAAAGGTTTTGCAGTTCCACCTAAGCAAGGAAGGAAGGGCCATATACTCCCAGATAAAGTTTTATAGCTTCAAAGGAGGACTAAAATGTTGAAGTTTGAACACTTTCACTTACTCAGAAAGGTGTTCTAACAAAAAAGCAAGCTCACTTTGAACTCACAAAAGTTGGAAAAATCCTTAAGTTCTCTGCTGGATTCTCAATTTGGAGCTTGCACAATACTTGGCAGGAAAACATATACTTGCTAAAAGTATTCTTCATGTTATTGAACAAAACCAACACTTCTGCAACTAGTTGATGAATTTAGTTCACTCACAGATAAAGAAAGCTTAAGTAGGTTTCAACTCTTCGAATGTTCTTCATTCTTATAATAGGACCTTTCAAAAAGGATCAACTGTTTTATTTCATGAGCAATGAATAGAAATCAGTGTTGCCACATACAAGTTAAAAAATCAAATATTCATGACTTTAAAAATATACATGTTTTATATGCATATTTTTACACTTATATATAATAATATAATATATCTATATATAATATATACAATATGCTATATATTATGTATATAAATACATGTACATTTATTTATATATATATGTAAAATTAGCGTTCTCATAACCTGGTAAGGACATATTTGGATTTCTGAAAAGGAAAAAAAGAAAGAAAACTGTGAAAACATGATTTCTCAGGAGTGAAAGCATTATCTCTCTGTAAACAAAATAGGCACTTCAAACTAATGGTGCAAACTTTTCCAGTTCTATGAACCATACTGACAACTTCATAATTCAGTCAAATAGCCACTGTTGTAGTCACAAAAGGATGTTAAATATTCACAATCTGAAACACTGTTTCCAGAGGAGTGGCTAAAAAATTATCAGAGAGCTGGAGCACCTATCCTGAGAAAACAGGCTGAGGAAGTTGGGGTTGTTCAGCCTAGAGAAGAGGGGGCTTTGAGATAACCTCACAGCAACCTCCCAATATCTGAAGATGGGTAACACAGTCAGGTAGGGCTTTTTTCAAGGGTGTGTAGTGAGAGGACAAGGGGCAATGGTTTAAAATTTGAAGAGGGGAGATTTAAGTTAGACATAGGATGAAATTCTTTATTATGAAGTTTTTAAGACAATGGAACAGGTTGCCCAGGGAGCTTGTGGATGCCCCTTCCCCAGAAGTGCTCAAGGCCAGGCTGGACGGGGACACAAGTAACCTGGTCCAGTGGAAGGTGTCCCCTACCCATGGCAAGGGGATTTGGAATTAGATGATCTTTAAGGTCATTTCCAACCCTAGCCACTCCATGATTCTGATATCTTCTAACAAGTTTTGAACATCAATCTGATTTTCCTACTTACAGTAAAAAATGAGAGTTAACTAACATTTCTTCCCCAAATGGGAAATTTTATCTTTACAGAGGGAAGTTTTTTTCTTAAAAAAACATTGTGAAGAAGGAATTTTTTGAGTTTTGATAACACAATGATGTTTTAGTTACTGTTGAGGAGTGCTTACACAGCACCAAGGTCTTTTCTGCTCCTCACACTGCTTCACCAGCAAATAGGCACAAAAGTTACACAAAAAACTGTCACAAAGGTGGGGCAGCTGACCAGAGCTGAATAAACTATTGTCTATTGCATGAGGGCTCCTTAGGCATCAGTCAGTTGGTGGTGATCAGTTGTTTTCATTTGTATTGCTTGGTTTTTTTACATTTTATTTTTGTCTTATTGTGTTTGGTTTGTTTTTCAGTTTCTCCCTTTTTGTTGCATTTTAAAAATTATTATTATTTCTTTTTAATGATCAAACTGGTATTTGTTTCTTACTCTTATACTTCAAATTCTTCCCCCATCCCACTGCAGGGAGTGAGCAACCAGATGTGTGGTGCTTAGCTCCTGGGTTAGATCATAACAATGATAAAGTTTTAAACTGAGAAGCAGGAACTCTTTATACCTACAGAAATGAAAGAATGTCAATGTTTTCTAGAATTTGAACAAGTAATAAATGAAATCAAACAAACATATTTTCCATTCTGCAGAGTACAGACCTTCCCAGGTTCCAAATCAGTTTATATTTTGAAAATTTATAAATGGTAGCAATTCAAAAAGCTAACCTGTAACAAGATCTTTATGTTTGTTTCAATAGTATCTTTACAAAACAAACGTGATAAACCTGCTGAAGTTCTGCCAAATTAATTAAGAAAGGCACTTATGATCAATTGAGTCTCACAGAATGGAAAGTACAAATTGCAGGCCAGTACACCACATATACTAAAACACTCCTGCAGAGGTTTTAAATGGACACTTGATTCTTTTAACTATTTTATGCCTCTTATTAATTGTATCTTCAAGATAGTATTAAAAAAGAAGTATCTGGTTTAGCTTCAAGAGCGCCTTAGCATTCTATTTTACTTGAAAAAAAATCTTGTAAAAACTGTGACATGAAGAGTATTTTTGTTGTTTAAAAAAATCTGATACATTCTGTAATGAAATGGTGAAATAAGTGGGAGATGACAATTAATTTTTACACAGAGTCACAGTACTGTCATGGTTGGAAAAGACCTCTAAGATCACTGCATCCAACCATAAACATTCCCCTCTCCAACTAAATAAATGAAATACATTTATCTATATCTGTAAAAATGTTCATAAGAAAGGTTCTCAATTTAATAGCTGCTTAAAATAATTTCCATTAAGACTGTAACCAAACCCCATGGTAAATGTTTAATTAACTACAGAAGGAGCCAATTAAAAATATGGAATTAAAGAGTAATCTTCTCCCATAACTGTGATTCTCTTTTTATAAGCTACATGATATAGCTAATGATTTTAATCTGCTCTTGCTCTAGCCTTGACATTTATAAAGTATACTCAAAATCACATGCAATGTACATTAATTAGTACTATTCACAGTAATTGTTAGATATCTTGATTATCCAATTTAATTTTAAAAGCCCTACTGTTTTATTTTTATAGATTTATTTTCCATGGTTTATTCTTTATAGCACAAAAAATAGAATTGTTAAGCAGAAACATAATTTGTTGTAGTTCTAGTTTTTGTACTTTAGTCTTTGAACTAGTGTTTAAAGCAGTGTTTAAAAAAAACCCAAAACCCAATAACCCCGAATTCCTTGCCAGGGTAAGCTGTTACAGGAAAAAAAAAAACAAACCAAACCAAACCAACCAACCAACCAACCAAAAAACCAACCAACATAAAAACAAAGAACCAACATCCTGCAGAGTGTCTTTTTAGAAAAGTAGCTTTTTGTTTAAATATCTGAACTCGCTAAAAAAAAAAAATTCATTTATGGCTCTGTCTCTTAGCCAGAAATAAAAGAACAAAAGAAACAGTTTTGTCATAATTGGTTATTTTTTTTCAGATACTAAGCTGGCAAAGAAACCTGGAAAAATTAAGGTCTATTAAAATTAAGCCATGTTATTGGAACAGAATGTGTAATCTAAGTCTCGAGGCAGGAATCTTGTTTGTAGGTTTATTATTGGAAAAAGACTACGAGTACATATTACCAATGTTCAGCAATGTGCTCTAGTTCCTCTCTTAATAAACACTGAACTTATAATTTTAAAGTCCATAAATATTTTAATTATATTTCAGTACTTCACATTTTTAAGGATCAAGATCTTGATCTTTGATTCATTAATCCTTAACATACTAGACCTGTCATATCTCTCAGACAGTTTCTTTCATATCTCACTTTCAGTAAGGGTGTCAAAAATCCCACAAGCCAACCTTTCACCAACCAAGATTTAAGAACAGAGCAATTTCCTAGCATGAGAGAGCTTCCACAGCTTCCTTCATTTTCCCATAAAGAATAACCTAGGCCTAGTCCATGAAGCCTGTAGTTAAAAAAATATTTCTCTGTATTTTCCACAACACCAAGAATTTGCTGAAAAAAACGATTTTGGGGGAGGGGGGGTGCAGGTCACTTCTGATATCAGTCTGAAGTCAAGGGAAGTATGACAAATACAAATATAAATATTGTAAACATAATCAGATCTCAGCTGCTGAATTGACGAAGACACTGTAATTACAAAAAACAAATCACATGCATTTGCAGCAGAATGTTCTGAAAAATAATTCATTTATGATCATCAGCTACAGTTTTGTGGGAATATGTAATATGTGTTCTTTTTGCTCAGACTGTATGCCAACAAATGACCTATATATATGATCTTATTTATTTATTTTTAATACACAGATCTTACGTAATGGAACACAGAGAGTTCTGTCTTATTGATGAATCCTTCAACAGCATAGTTGAACTACAGGTTTTTTAGGTGGAAACCAAGGAGTTTTGGATTTGACCCTGATTTAGGTTCACCACTAGTGAATTAAAGTTCTTGTATACCATTCTAAGAATCCTGAAAAAGTCTCTCATGCTTTGGGGAGTTCAGAAAGAAATGTTTTTGCATGAGACAGAGAGTGTTTTCCCATAGAACATTAGGAGAATACCAGTGGCTCACAGTGCATTGTCAGTGCTTTCATGCAGTTGAGGTTTTCATATAAATAGTTATGGGTAAATTATGATAATGCTTAGCATGGATGCTACGTCTGTGGCTATGAATCAAATATGAACTTAAAGTACTGCAAAAGTCTTACGTGAAATAAAAGACTGTGAGCACACATAGTACATGTGTGTTAATGTATTTGGAATAATTAATTCAGTCTTCCATTTTTTTACGCTTTTGCACCTTCCTGATTAGAAGCCTAGTATAATGACTTCTTCCATACTTAGAGCTGTAAAATGTGTTCATGTTAAAATTATGTAGCATGAAATAAAACAAAAGTGTAAAGAACATCTTTCAGGTAAAATAAAAGAACAGTTGCCAGGTTTAACCTGTAAAAAAAAAGCAAGAAGCCATACAACAAAAAATAGTGGCTTTGCTTAGATTTGGCATAAAAGTACTGTAATCATTACTTAACTGTACAGTTTGGCAATGAAAAAATCAAATAAATATTGTATAAATCAGTCTACAAGCAGTTACCTTTAAAATAATAAATGAGGTATATTTTCTCTTGTGTATAAGTTAATAACACAGAAAGTATAAAATGATGCAGCCCACTGAAGAGATTTCTTATGTGTGAGAAGAAGATGAATTTTTAATTGGTACTAGAAATCTAGTTTACCACAGGGTATAAAATGAGCACCTCTGGAGAGCAGTTGCTATAATGAAACACAATGTTTTGGTGACATAAATGACACCTAAAAATGTATTCCTAAAAAAGTGAAAAAAATCAGATACAGATCCAGTTGCAACAAAAGTGACAGTTTTGAACACCCTATTGAAGTTGCACATGATAAAATGAAGAGAAGGCAAAACAGCTTCTGAAGAGGAAATATGTGCCTTGCAAATTTAATAGAATTCTTTGAAAGGCTCAATAAGCACAGAGATAAGGGAGAGATGCAGTCAATACAGCCAGTTTGAGATTCCAAGAATTGTTCGGCAAGGTCAGTAACTAACAAATCTTGAAGAAAGAAAGATGTCACATCAAAGGGTGGAAGGACTGTACATAAATAAACAACAAGCTAAAGAATAGGAGCCATAACACAAGAATAAATGACCACCATTGTTGATGTTCTGTTTAATAGTTCCACATATGTCTCACAAATGAGGGTAAATTGGCCAGTGATTAATTTATTGATTTAATGATTGTATTCAAATATACTGAGTACTAAATTTCAAGCATGAGTTTTCACAAGAGCCTTAACTGTCTGATTAAAAAAAAGACAAGAAATGAAAGTCAACATGCATAAATGTAAAATTACACACATGAGAAAAAAAAAACCAAACACAATTTTACAAACAAAAAATTATCTGCTATCACTCAGAAACTTCATGTGAAAATATCAGTTTACAGCTCAGTAGCCATCAAGAATGCAGACTGGATGGTAAGGATAACTAGAGAAGGAAGACTGATTAAAATGAAGCATAGAGAAATTATGATATACACACTTCTAAAATAATGTTAAATTTACATCATAAGTTCTTCTCACAGAGTGAACACTTGTCCTCCAGTACAGAGAATGGTGAAAAAAATACACAGTGAAACAAAATGGCTTCTACGAGAAACAACTAGGTAGAACAGGACTTCAATAGTAAGACCACCTATCAAGGAAGGTTATTCTGCAAATTAAAAGTTGCACGTAACACTGGAAATTGAGAAAATGGTCTCCTCCTAGAAGAAGAAAACTTCATATAAAAGTGATCCATAAAGAGAGGAAGCTGAGGTGCAGACAGTGAAAACGTCGGTGAATATTCTTAAGAAGTGCCAGTAAAAGCCATGGTCTTTTCCAGATAGCAATCACAGAATGATAGATTAGGCTGGGATGGAAGGGACCTTGAAGATAATTTAGTTTCAACTCTCCTGCATGAGCAGGGACACCTCCCATTAGATCAGGTTGCTCAAAGCCCCATCCAACCTGAAAGGAGGCATCCACAACCTCCCTGGGCTACACATTCCACCATCCCACCAACCCAACAGTGAAGTATTTATTACTAATATCTAACCTGGGCCCCTTCAGGTACTGAAAAGCAGATGTAAGATCTCCAGAGAGCCTCCTGTTTTCCAGGATAAACAACCCCAACTATGTCATCCTGTGCTCACCATACTGAACAAAAGCTGTGGACACTCCCCCCTTTTTGGAAGTGTTTGAGGACAGGTTGGATGCAGCTTTGAGCCCCTGGTCTACTACGAAGTGTCCCTGCCCATGTCAGGGAGGTTGAAACTATATGATTTTTCATGTCCCTTTGAACTCAAACCATTTTATGATTCTCTGACTTTTTGGGTTTTGTTAGCAAAGCAATTCCATTTAATCTGCAATATTTTGCAGAGCTTGAGTTCATGTCTGTTTCATTTATTTGCTATAATTGAAAGTAACAGAACTACCCAATCAAACTAGTTTGCAGTCTTCCTAGATGAACAGCAGGACCATAGTTGAAAAGACTTCAATGGTTCAAAAAACAATAGAAAAACTGGAAATTTGAAATTTAACAGTATAACAGGAAGGACTCAAAAAGCTATTTAACTTCCAATAGAATACAAAAAAAAAAAATCTGTATGTAACTGTTTTTATTTTTCAGAAAGCACTCCAGAAACAAGTTCCTGTTGCCCATTACTCTTTCACAACTGAGAAGAAACAAATACCTAGTTTGGTTATTATCAATTTCACTATAGCTTTCACAACAATTCTATTTTTCTTCTTCCTTTTTGTTAAGCATTTTTATTATTTAAAAGAAGGAAAAAATGTTCTACAGATTAGATTTATCCTAGTGAATATATATATATACAGAATGCTTCTCAGGTAACAAGTTGGGTAGCTCCACTTCTGCTACATGCCAGTGATATAATTCTGCCTCAGTGTTCTTATCTGTCCCAAAGAAACCTAAAAAAACCAAACCTGCATCACTGAAAATTATTTCCAGGTTCTGCTTTCAAAGAACACAAGCACATCTGCAATCTATAACATCTACTGTAGAGTCAAGGAAAAAACTACTAATTCTGTCTTAAGAAAATACAGCGGGGGGGTGATTTGTTTGAATAACAAATGAAAAATATATCAAACAACTGCTCATTAAGCAAGTACTGCCAATTTCATGAATCAAATAAGGCAGAATCTTACAGAAAAAAACACAGCATATAATTAATCAACCAAATTATTATATACTGCACACAAATGAGACGACCAAATTAAAATACTGCAAGAAGTCTCTTATTTTGTTTTGCTTTTTTTTCAATTTTCTGAGTTGCCTGCTTAATCTTTCAATCCAACAGTATTGTCTAAAAATAGACTTGCTTGTTCTTTTTACCAAATTATAATCGTCACATCATTTTCTATTAACTAGCATTTACAGATTACCTCAATTACACTACAGAAAAATGCAGAAAAAGAACCACATTTACTATATGTAACTTTAGTAACCAAAAATGTCTTAATGGGAGCTTTATCCATCAACCAACTGTGTCTGTGGGTGGGGCTGAACACAGTTTAAGTGCTGTCATGCTGAACGCTATAGATCATCTGAGAGACCTATACTGGTCTCAGAGCAATGACATACACCCATGGAAGACCCATGACTTTCTCGTACTGCAGCACATTGTTAGATCCTCTACCTATTTACTTATGTTTAAACAATAAAATACAACCATGGCTGTACAAAGCTAAATTCATGTATCCGTCTTCTTAGTTAAATTAACAATCAGAAAATCACTATGTTAGTCAGTAGACACCATAAGGACCTGCTGTTCAAGTCTCTTAATATGCTGTCTTTCTTTATGGCAAACTCACAATCATTAGCCTTTCCTTCAAACTTCCTCTGTGTACTTCTTTAGATTGCAGTTTGGTCTCTCAAAGGCGTCATATGCAGCAAGCACCATTCTGGAAAGGGACAGCACCATTTGCCAAACAGCATAACATTCTCATAAAAACTGATAAAATCACTACAGGCAAAGAAAAGTAAACCAGCTGTCAAGGGTAAATAAACTGCATTTATTATGAATTTAAAAATTTAATCTCCAGCTAAAGATCTTGCCTACAGTTCATTTTCTACAATGCATATACACAGTGACTGGAAATGTTCTCCCTGGTCAGTTGCTTCTCTTGGATTAATAGCTAACAGTTCAATATGAATAGCTACAGCTCAAGCAGAACCAAGCATTTAAGAAAAGGACTGGCAGCATATCCACCTGAGTTTATATTTGGATCTACCACTAAACCAAAATTCCTATGAAAAATCAAGTAAACGAACACACAAACAACAAAAAAACATGAGGACAATAATACTTCTAAAATTTATCTTGAGACCAATGAATCAAAGCTGTCCTAAATAGCAGTGCAAAATGTTCTTAATATTCAAGATAATGTAATCTTGATTATGAGAATCTATTTTTATACATTTCTAAATAAAGGCCATTTTGGTATTCACTAGAGGCACTACTGTTACAGATACATGGTATCCCTCAAACTAAGTATTAACTGGGTCTATAAAGGTGGGATAAATTTTGCATGAACTAAAAGAATTCTGATTTCATATTCTTTTAGAAAATTTGGCTCACATCTCTGCCAGGAAAGCATTTTGAAACTTTTGAATGTAATCTCTTGAAGAAGGCAGTGTCTTCAGAAAACACTCCATCTTCACAACATAGCTTTAAACAACTTCCCAAACTGTCATTCAAATTTTTCAATGTTTTGTGTTACAGTCACTTGATCTCTTACATTATCAGTTCAGTGTCCTTATTGTTTGAAACAGCATTGTAGGCAGCCTTAATCCCCTGCAACAATATAATCCTCTTCCTCTAGTGCCTGAAGGATGTCATATGCTATATTTTGGTTTGGTTTTACTGCTGTAGCATGCACTGCTCTCCACTTTCTCTTACACGTCCCTCAGGAATGCTGAATAGTTCTAGTACGAGACTAAACTGACAGTTTTTCCATAATCCTCTGCAAACCAGCTGTGCTTCCCATCAGGAAATGCACAAATGCAGACAACAGAGGTGCTTTGAATCTCAGGCAGTGCTCAGGACAGAAACTGAACTCTTTCCCTATAATTGAGTAACTGCAGTTTACCAGGCTCAGCTAAACAGACTGACAACTATTTATTTGAAAGACTGCTCACTCAGTGCCACTAAATCTACTCAAATTATGTAGCTTTCTGGTGAATTCTATGTGCAGGTGTGTTCAAATACTGCATTACTACCTTGGTGACCAAAAAGCTGTAATATCACCGTGAATTTTTGCAGTTAAGAAAGTATAAGTTAATTTGATTTTCTCATTCTATTTGAAAGTGTGTTTTCTTTCCACCTATGCATGGCTTCAAGATTAAAAATTTGCACATATTCAGTGAGAAATCTAATTGTTAATCCAGGGCAGATTCATTAAGAGTACTAAAAACTGAAACTCGACACTAAATGTCTACTGAGGCCATTGTAGCTTTAAACATTTGAAAGCCTGAGACTGACCTGGACAATTTTTACTTAATGTGTAGTATCCTTTCTTAAATGTTGACAGGGCAATTACATAGAAAGCTCTGTTTGAATTACTCCATTTTCAAATACTATCACATTGTGCATACTACTTGTTACAGCATATTATAGTCTTCTCTAACCACATAGCATACAACATTACATCCAAAATTACTGGCTTCACAGTTTATTCTCTTAATGAAAAAAACTGAGTGAAATCCATGTGTACTTTTTGGAATTAAATGTCATAGAATTTACATGCTATCAAGTTAATGGATTTTGGAATTTTTCTATCCAGCCTACATTTGAACATATTATATATTGGAGAAATAAAATTTGCTCAAGATGCACATGACTAGCTAATTTACCCTTTCTCAAATGTCTTTACCCACTTTCTCTTTCAGCTTACCCCCCTTTCCTAGATGCAGACAGTTTAGATCACAGGCACTTCATGGTCACATGATTTTAAGTTTCCCTATGATGACTGTAGATTTTAGACACTAAGCCCACTTAGGCATACTCTATTTTAGTCTGAACATTTCTTAGCTCGGCATAAATTTATATACCAGATGCCTCCTTATAATTAACACACTGGGATTTGGGAGCTGTAGATTTTTCTGGTTACAAACTCCATAAAACCGGCATCTGTGATTTATGCTTCCAACTTGCTTTTAATATATTTACATAATCTGTTCAATATAAGAAGAGATCATAAACTATCTTTATATATATAGAAGCAAATTCCACAGAGGTAAACCAAGTAAAGGAGTCCTTTAAGATTCTCTTTCACAGTGATAGTTATTTTAAAACACGTTATTTTAAAATCTTTACAAAACAAAAATAAATTCTAGCATTACAGACTCATGTACTTTGGAAAAGATCCTTAAATTCATCAAGTCCAACTGTTAATCTAGCACTGTCAAGTCTACCACTAAACCATGTCCCCAAGTGCCACATCTACATGTCTTAAATACTTCCAGGGATGGTGACTCCACCACTTCCCTGAATAGTCTGGTTCCAGTGTTTGAGTGAAGAGTTTCTTCACCTTTTCATGAAGAAATTTTTCCTAATATCTATTATTAACCTCCCTGGATACAACAGTGCTAAGACTGTTTCCATCACATTTTATTACTCGATACTTGGAAAAGCGACCAACAACCACCTTGCTACAACCTCCTGTCAATTCGTTGTACCCAGTGGTAAGACCTTCCCTCAGCCTCCTTTTCTCCAGGCTAAAAAAATCTCAGTTCTCTCAGTCTCTCCTCACAGGACTTTTTCTCCAAGTTGTTCACCAGCTTCACCACTCTTCTTTGGACACACTTCAGCATCTCAATGTCCTTCTTGTAGCAAGGACCCCAGAACTGAACAAAGAATTAAAGATACAGCTTCATCAGTGCTGAGTGCAGGGGCATTATCACTTCCCTAGCTACACTATTTCTGATTCAAGCCAGGATGCTGCTAGCCTTCTTGGCCACCTGCTGGCTCATATTCAGCTGTCTGTTGATCAACATTCCCAGGTCCTCTTCTGTTGGGTGCACTCAATTACCTTGTCCAGATCACTGATAAACATACTGAAGAGAACGGGTCCCAACATGGAGCCCCAAGGAAATTTTTTTTTTCCTCTGAAAGGAAAAAAAAACACCTTAGTATTTGCTCAGGAAATCTGACATATTAAAAAGCATGTTCAGAAACTGAAATTTTAACCTTTCTCTGACACCAGAACTTTGCTTTTAATTTTGAATTTCCCCATTGTGGCTAGGAACATTTCAGGAAATAGACTTTGTTTCAAAAGGACTGGTAAAGCAGAGCACACATGTGGAACAGCATGAATGGACTTCATATTGATATCAGTGTCATGTTTATTTCCTCACCCCTGCACAGGAGGAAATTCCACTTGCATACGTGCACAGTCAGTGTTTTTCCTTTGGAGGACACACATAGCTCTACCCCAAAACACCTCCCAGGGTCATCCAGTTAATCAAACTGATCATACTGAGGGATAAGGCCTGTTTGGTGCTCTGAAGGATCTCAAGAGGAGAGATGAGCAGGAATTGCTCAGGAGAGTGAAGATAGCCTGAGGCTCTTTCTCTTATCTCCTTCTTTGTCTCCTGGTAAATCCAGGAACAGCAGTAAACTTGCTGCCTGAGCTCCACATGGGACTCCTCAAAATAACCTGATTTTTTCCTATGGTCCCTGAATCATGGATAATTAATTTGGACTCCACTTGCTGCCCTGGACTCAGAAGATTAAATCTAAATAGTCACAACACATTTGTCCAAGAACTTCAAAGTATTCATAAATTGTTCATTCTATGTGGTATTCATCCTATGTATATTCATTCTATTTCCATTAAGGGCTGAACCCCCACTGACTGCTAAGGAGGTAATGTCACATCTTAACTCTGTACCATCTTCTATATATCAGAAATTTTCTCTAGATGCCTTAGGAAAGAATCAAATATTAGTAGAACGTGACTGTATTAAAGGGGACTATCGGGTACTAAAAACTAGAATTACTGAAGGTAGTAACAGAAAATTTGAAAAATTATGATGCAAATTGTACATACATAGTTTTAGAAGTGGGCCAGAGTGAACTATATTAAATTCAGCAAGACCAAGTGCAAGATCCTGCACATGACTGGAACAAGTACAAGTACAGGCTGGGTGGTGAATGGATGGACAACAGTCCTGATGAGAATGACTGGGGAATGCTGGCTGATGAAAAACTCAACATGAGCCATCAATGTGTATTTGAAGCCTAGAAAGTTAACCATATTCTTTGGTACTTCTATGGCACTTCTGAAGATAACATTTTGCAGTGCTTTATTTTTCCAGTATAGAAAATTTACCATTACAAATACAGAAAAAATAAAGTTCACAAAACACAGAAAAAATGTGCCTCATTTCTTTTTCAGTGCAGGAAAAAAAAGAAAAAGGAGCAATATAGTCCATCATATGATCTATTATATTAGAATAGAAGAAAAATAATATTATACCACTATACCATTAAGAGTGTTTTCTTAGAGTGAAATAAATTATGAAACTAAAAGCAGTGAGTGAAGTGAAAGGAGAGGAGAAATGAATGACTGCATTGTTGTTTAAAGCACTTTCAAAAAGGTTTTCCATAATTATATCTGTTCCCAGTTAAATGAAGTAGTTCAGCAAAAGGCAGCTGAAATATCCAGAATATCTAAGTTTCAAAATAAGAATAGGAAAGATCAGAAAAACAAAGTAAACTGGACTGCATAAAACAACACTGAAGGAAAATTTTGTTGTACTCTCATTACACATCAGAAATTCCAAATGCTAATTAATTGTTACTGAATTTATACTAAATTTAATATTAAGAAAAAAAAAAAAGAAAAAAAGAAAAAAGAAAAACCCACCCAACAGCCTGAACATACGAACAAAAATCAATAACTTACCAAGCAAATGATAAAAAAATCCAAACAGCAAAAATAATCTTTATATTTTTCGTGCATTTGAATAAGACCAAGTTAGCAGAGTATCCCTGTTTCTGTGGTGTTATACAAACTTGTGTAGGGAATTCTGCTGCCTAGAATTCCACAAAACCAAGATTATGGAGAAGAGAAGACTCATGTTAGGAAAATTCAAGGTTCTTTATTTAGAGCTTTTCTTAGATATCAAGGATATGCCGATTGGCTGGAATTACATGTTCCAGATTTTTGATCTTTAGCTGCAAAATTCTTCATTGGTATTTTATGTTTCTAGGAATTCTGCAGGATTCCTGTCCACATTCTTGGTGTTAAATGCTTTGGTTTCAGTTGTGTGGAATTAAAAAGCTGCGTTTTCAAAAAGCCTCTTGCAAATACATTTCAAGTGAACCAGCTAGCTCTAATTTTGAAAGTGTTAAAAATTTTGAGGGAAGCAACTTCAAAATATATGTCAAAGCTGTTTGCCCACTTTCAGATGTTGCCAGTTTCCACATTTCTATGCTGTGCCGCCTGCAGACCTGGAAAGCCCTCCCACGCTGAAATCCATGCATGTAAAGCTAAAGCTGTAGACACAGAAATTTTTCCTTGCCCTGGTTTTCCGAAGCTAATGTTGCTCAGAGATCAGTGGAGATCATTAATGAAAGCAGCATGGCTCGCTATTAAAAATGCTAGTTAAAAAAAGATGTACATCAGATTGCTCATCTCAAATTTACATCTTAAAAAATATGCAAGGATTAGGTTTGAGTTTTCTACTGTAAAAGCACAGTGATTGATCAAGTAAGATGGCTTATTATTTTTTCATGGAAGGGCATAATAAAATTGAGAGATGGAAATAAAAGCACTCATGGCATGTTTTCTCTTATTTGGGTGTGGTATTATTCACCTTTTTCTTTTTCCTTTTTTTTTTAAATTTTTTTTTTATTTAACCATTTTTGGCAAAATGAGTACTCAATTGTAGGTAAATGTGTCTGTGATTAAAACCTTAAATGGCTAACTAATCCAAAAGATCCAGCCAGACTAAGCACTACATTGCACACACATAAACACACAAACAGGTGCTCCCAAACACAGAGCATACACAGCTTGGTATTCCCCATCACAACTGCCAATTCACACCTCAAAGAACTGATTGTTTATTAATTAAGAGCTGAATTACTCTCAGATTTCCAGGAAAGAAGCCAACAGCTTCAAAGTAAAGCTTCTATTGTTACAGAAAAGCATGCTTGCCTGGTTGGGTGCAACCACATATATTTTTGGAGGGGCTTCACAAGTGATATTAGCTTTAATCTAGTATTTGTAGTGGTCACCAAGAACAGGTTTCTATCTTTATTTGATTTTTGTAGTATAATAATGAAGGCTATCTTCAGTTATAATATCTGAATATGGAAAAAAGATTACAATAAAGACAAAGGGATATTTTTTACCGGAACCTGTGGTGACAGAACAAAGGGCAGTGTTTATAATGAAGAGGACAGATTTAGACTGAATATAACAAAGACACCTTTTATGCTAAAGTTGGTGAATAATGAGCAGGCTGCCCAGAGAAGTTGTGGATGCCACATCACTGGAATCATTCCAGTATGGGTTAAATGGAATTTTGGGAAACCTGAACTGGGAAAAGATATCATTTTCCATGGCAGGGGGGTTGACTGGATGTTTTTTTAAAGGTCCCTTCTAACCCAAATCACTCTATGGGTCTGTATTTCTAGAATAATATATCCATATGCAGATACAGAATATTTAGAATTACACAAAACAATTTTGGATCTTTGCAGGTACGTAAGACGGACTGCTTAAGAACACACGAATATTTCATACAATAAGTCTGCATGCTTTTCTCAGATGATGGCCTGAGTGCTTAAGGATCCAAACTGATACAGAGCTGCTTTATACGCAGAGAAAAAGAAAACAGTCACAAAATGTATCTTCTGAGAGCACTTAAAAATGTTTGGAAGCAATTTTGAGCTTTCATAGAATTTACCACTTAAGCAATGACTAAAGATAAATTTATTTTAGTTGGTAAAACTAAATATCAACACAGAACAAAAATTTCTTTAGGAAAAAAGTGGAAACTGAGATGATGAAAATCTGCTCAGCCAACAATGCAGCTCGGACAGTGACTGGTTATGCATAGCTCTGCAGAGACCAGGTTGGCCATGAGCCAGTGGTGACCCTGTGCCTCAATGAAGCCTCATACATTTGGGGCTACATGAGAGGGACTTAAGTACTGTGCCTAAAGTGGGTGTCTCCTGCATAGGATGGACACTAATGTACTAGCACAAGTTCCCCGGAGGCCTCTGAGGTGACTGGGAGCTGAAATACCAACTGTCTAAGGAGAGGATGTGGGAGCTGGATCTGTTCAACCTGGGAAAGTGTCGCTTTGAGGGATTTTTCTGGAATTTATGAAGAAATAATCTACATTTTAGAAAAGAATTAATGGTCTCCTTAGCACTTATCATCTACAGAAAGACAACTGGGAGTTCTGTCATTATTCAGAAGAAACATCCGGCAACATCAATTGAATTCAAGTTAAAGAGAACCACAGGTGGTAATCTAATTTTCCATTGTACTGTAGTCTTTCACACCTTACTAAGAATGATTCTCTGCCAAATTTTGCATCTGCTCTGTGTGAGAATGAAAAGATTGCAGAGAACAGAAGAGGTACAGAGGACGCCTTTTGGACAATTTGAAAAGCTGTGTGATGTAGTCCAAGATAGCCCAGTTAAATAAAATGAGAGTTAATGGTTATAAAGGAAAAATACATGGTAAAAAAGCTATTTACTGAAATTGCATACATCCATAGTATAGTCATTTATGCAGACTGAAACTGTATCTATACTTTGAAATATTTTTCACGGTTTCAGTCATGTGGATAAATTACATCACACAAGTCTAAGATACTGTCTTTCTTAGAAAATATCCTCCTCTTAGTGAGAAATACCTACTCTATAGATCATGACCTATTAATGAAATTTAATGCAGTTTATCAAAATCTCACAGTAAGGTAAAGAGAAAGAAAAACAACTCGCTGTGTTACTTAATTTAATATCAATAGAATTAGTACTGTTAGTATTATATACAAAATATAAGCTTGTATTCCTCACTGAGTGAGGCATTGCAAACAAACAACTGTATCACCTCTCATGGATCATGGTGTAATTGCTACAGTGCAACTGTGCCCAAATGACTGTGTTTACTTCATTACCTCCTGCCTTTTCTGCCAGGGTTTTCCAGAACACATGCATGTTTCCTGCTTGCTATGATATATTAGGTTTCATTGACAAATCAGCCGTCTCAAGCAGCACTTAGCCTCTTAGCTCAGCAATTTTGTGATTGTTCCCCACTTCAACCCTTCTTTTTCTCAGTCATGCATTTCAGTCATAATGAAGTCATACATCCTCCTGACAACAAAGACAACTTTAACCCTTTGATACAGGCGTCAAATATAGAATCTTGAAATCCAGAAAAGGTAGAAAACTACCTTTTACCATGAAATACATTTAATGCTACAAAAGGTGTATTTTTGGTCAAGCAGACAGATTTGCACGCACCCCCCATATATACAAACACTTGTATACCTACTATACATTGTAGAGAGCATGTGATAATGTTACATAAAGCTTTTTTTAATTTTCTTTTTCTTAAGCCTAAGTCAGGGACAGCTGCACTGTTGAAAAGAGATACAATGTTGAATTAAGAAGCTCATCATGGAAGGGCTCCACCAAGACCTTTTAGTCATGCTTCTACTTACATGTCATATATTGTCAAGAGAAATGAATCATGAAATGTTATTTTTTAAATGGACACAAACTGTTGGTTTTTCCACCCAGGAGGACAAATGATTTAGTTAATCCAAGTACAATAGTTCAGGGCTCAGATGACTGAGAAAATAAGTATATATATATCTTCTTTTTCCATTACTGCACACTTTCTGTCAGAAGGCAGCAAGATGACCAAAGTCAAGATCATTTCTGCCTTTGTGATGCTATTGCAACAATCTTTCTTCAGGGTAAGGTAATGTACCTGGCTATAGTGGAAATAGCTGTAAAATGCCTTAACTTGAGAAAGTGATAGAGCTGGACAACAGGAAACAATACTGGAATTTTTTATTTTTTTTTTGTCTGAAGCTAAAACACAATTTCATTGTGCATTTGTGTTACAGAAGCAATGAGAATGATGTCTCCTTTTACCGGATGTCACACATGTACATGATGAAATTGAATCTGTTCTCACCATTGTCACAATCTTATAACACAAATGAACAACCTAACACCATAGATTCATGGGGTTTTTACTTCAGTGCAAGGCAGAGTGTTTGCTTATCTAACTACTCTACTTCACATTACACAGAAATGTTTGTGAAATCTGCAGATGAATCAAGGTCTCCTGATTTCACATCCAGTGCCTGAGCCATCATTTTCCTTGTTTAGTAAATTGTCATCTTTCTGCCTTCACTGCAAAACATACTGTTTAGATTTACACTGATGCCATCTTCATTTAATGTAGATAACCATGCGAATATTATGTTCCTTCCTTTTTTGAACAATACTGTGTGTTCCAGGAGGATTTCATCACAGCTTTTTATTTCATTTCATTTCATTTTACCTCAATCTGCATAGGGAGCAAATTAGTGCTGCTCATCTGAATTTCTTGAAGCCAGCAATTCCCTTTATTTCTGAAAAGAGACAAATTCTTTTTAAAGTTATTTATTTATAATATAACATTGAAAATATTTAGGTATCATTCATTTTAGTAGATAGTAAATATTATTTATTGCTAACAAACATGCATCCTAATTTAATTAAATGACAAATGTCTCATAGGAAACACCTACACTTAAAAAAAATTGCATCAAAATTCTTTGCTTGGAAAAGATCAACACACTTCGGCCTACAGTGTTTTTATGGAAGATTAAAATCCTTGGATATGCTCCCTGAAGATTTTTGTTGAGCAGTACTGTTATTTTTCTCAATTAAATTTCAGGTTTTGTTACAGTTCATCATTTATATTGACTTTAAAACAGTCCATCTTCTGCCTTATCACCAGAAAATGCTAGTCAGGGAGCTTTGAGGTTAACACCATGTTGTAAGAAACAGTCATGGTTAAGCCACTGAATATCCCCATAACTACTTTACCTACAATAACCTAGTCCTAGTGGGAGAAACCTCCCTTAATGGGAGGATTTCAATTTTTATAATGCAGATGCTCAGGTAACAGAAAAAGGTGATCCCATTCTCCATTTTCTCCCCATTTTCCGTTATCATGACAATAGTTTGCAGCAAAATATGTTCTACTGAAGACAGATTCTGAAATTATTAGTAAAAAATATTTACAGGTGTCAATTACATTCCCATATGATTCATTGCCTCTTCAGTGGTGCAAGAACCTGGTATTATTTAAAATAAATTAAGCTTCCTTTCTTTACGTGAAAGTGATGAGTGACTTGCAATGTGATCAGCAAAATAAGGAATAAACATTTGGGAAACTTCTTCAAGCTTTTGATATAATATGGCAGGAACATAAGACATATTGAGCTGATTAAAAATTCAGAGCTTTTGGATAAGAAATCACAACAGCTTTTTAGATTTGAGGCATACCTATGTTAATTTTGTTTGCTTTAAACTTTAGATGTCATGCCTCTCTTATCTGGCTTTCCATTAATTAATAATATTATTTTTCAAATGAAAGTTCAACTTCAATAAAAATAAAAGTTCAGCGTGTATTTTCCTAATAATTAAAGAAAATAGCCTTATGAAGACACAACCCTGTGACTGCAACAGTGAATTTTGTGGGAATGAAAGGTACAGAAACTGTAAAATCTTACAGTTGTGTTTTAAACTGACATCTCCTAATGTCAGGGAAACATACCAAAATTCTTCAACCCCGCTTGAGAAGCAAACCTTTTTTTTATCACTGTAATAAAATAATATCAATTATAACAATAGTGCAGATAAAAGAAATTAAGAAGCACTAACATAATCAAAACCTCTCTAGGGGCTTCTGTCATTACCCATTAAAAGGTAACTGAAAAGTGCTTCTTAATTTGCTATTAACCTTCTACATTTCCCACACAATTTAGTATGGATATATTTTATTTAATTAGTATACTCATTATAATTGTTTGTCATCGTAGTTTGTTTGGTTGACACAAGTTGTCTAACACTGACTGTACAGATGGCAGAGTACCAGTGTCTAGTCTCAGAGGAACTATTTGACCACTGCAGTAAAAGAGCAATAAACAAAATAACAACATTGCAGCCCACTCCAGTTTATGTAGGCAGTCAGCCTTTTACTGCTGTGAAACCTTGAAATGGATGTATGAGCGCTACTGCTATAAACAAAGAGTTGTTTACAGCTTTGGGATGGCATATTCCAGTACTGGCCTAGAAGCTTCAGCAGCCTGAATGTCAGAAACTGACTAATGTAGAGAAACATACTGTGGCTGGTTTAATAGAGAATATGTTTTATAAACCTCAAGGGACAATTTATCACAAATTCATCCACTCTGCTGCAGATTGCTGCTTTAATGTTGAATACTGCATTTCAGTCTACATATCAGCCCAAGCAAAAAGGGAGGGGAATCAAAGGCTATACTAGTTTCTCTCCACTTCATCATGGTAATTCTTGAATTTCTTCATAGAAAATTTATTTTAAATGCCTATTTTCCCACCTGTACAAAGAAAATAGAGTGTGATTTATGGGTAGATTATTAGAAGAAGTCAAATCTTGTTGACACTATATCCTATTTCAATCCTTCCTATCTATTTGCATGCTGTTACTCAAACTGCATGTATGACATTTAATAAAAAAAATTAAAATAAAATAAAATAAAATTAAAACCCCCCACGTTTTATGCTACTAGTAGGCAGGCAAAAACACATCTACAATCCCAAACTGAAAAAAAAAAAAAAGTGTTTCAAGAGCAGAGAAAGAAAAGGGATTCTGCACACACAGTTTGTTTTTTTTATTGCCTTGTTAAGAATCAATGTCAGTGGCCAATAAGTACTTGGCTTTTCTCCAACCTTTGACAACAATGATATGAATAATAATTATTACCTTTATCATTGCATTTCCTTTACCTATCCCCTTTACACAATATGTAACACATAATTTGGATTGTCAATATACAGTCTGATGCTATGCACTGCATGGAAACAGCATGTTTAAATTTGGGACTAAAGCCTGGTTGGCTTCTTTCAACTGACACCAATTTCATACTAACATTACTCAACAGAACTATTCAAAATTTATACTGATAGAAAACATGAGGTAAGAACGGAGATTTAATGCTAATGTCAATTAAGTCTTGCTTCCAATATTTCCAAATGCAGTCAGGGCAAGATCCAAATATGCAAAACATTTATTTCATTACTGTATTGATTCTCCTTAACTTGACTCATACATAGGAAGTCAGTCAGCCTTTTTTTTTTTTTTTTTCTTTTCTTTGGAAGACTTCTGTTAAAATATTTTACACAAGTTGGACGATTTCAATAGCGTAACTTCCTTCACATTACATACTTTGCTGATAAAGTTGCAGAGCTGTTTGCAGTCTTCCAGATTTGCAGCTGAGGGATTATTTAAGCATCACTTCCAAGGAAATCTGAATTTTCAGTGAAGGCTTAGGCTGGTAAACCATATGTAGGTTCACTGTATCCACATGTTTGCCTAGCACTTCTCAAGTCTTTGCCTGTTTCTGAATCCTTAATTTTCTGAATCTAACTCTTTGGCACTGCCAAATAGGTGAAAATTATCTTTTCTCAATCGGTAAGATTTTGGAAAGAGTTTTAAACACTTATACGATTGTCCAAATCACGTATTTTCATAACAGACGTAAGATTAACTTTCACAACATGACCCTATGGGCTGTGTTCACCATATTAGCCATAAAGAGACATTTGTGAAGGTATACATTTGCAGGTAGCTTATGCATCACTTAGATACATGACTCTTGAAAATGAATGACTTAAAATCTTATCAAGGCTTAAATGGAGATTTTGAGACTGAATAATACTGAAATGAAGTTTTTTGTGAGATATTAAACTATTTCAGTCTGGATGCTGAGGAAAAATGGAAAACAGAGGTCAGTCTCCCTAAATTTAATTTTGACAATACAGATTATGAAATAATGTGCAGTATAAAATAAACGAATGCATGTGGTTTGTTTATGCACTTAAAATTTAGGTAGGAAAAAAAACCAAAACCAACACAAAACTTTCATGTGATTTTAGCACACATCAGAATTACAAGTTGTAAGAGCTTTTAATAAAAAGACATTTAATTTTCTCTCTAGAAGGTATACTTCATGGTGAAAAATAAAAGCTCTCAAAGAGAAAGGCAAAAAACAAAGCCTCAAAAAGGGCAAATTTTAATTCAAAATACTGGCCAAGAATGAAGCTGTCATTTTAATGAAAAAGGCATTTCCATAAAAATACAGTTTCTGGAGTAATTGATATCTAGGGAAGTGTAATTCTAATATGACAATTCATGAGTAACTCTGTATTTTAGTAGATACATGCATACGTAATAACAATGATTTTGAGAGCTACACTATATGCCAAACTCCACATTTCATTACCTGTAAAGAACCAGAGCATAAACCAATACTGGGCTCTTTTGAACTTAAGAACAAAAAATGCATTCCCCTGATCATATTATATCACATATACTGTATTTTGAATTAATAAACATTCTGAGTTAGCCATATTTTTTAAGGTCTTTTGTTTCCTCTTTCATTATAAATAAATCTAACACTAATGGTAAGATTTGAATGGCAGCCTAGAAAAGTTTTTACTAGCAATAACAGGACATTCAACACCAGCACATGTTTTCTCATTTTCTTCTTGGGCAGTGTTGACCTCAATATCAGCACATAGTCTTCAAAGTCAACACATCAGTGGTGTTCAAAGAGCTCGTTCTAACTTTTCAGCTGAAGACTAAAATAAGAACAAAAATCAGGCCCACTTGCAAAAA
The DNA here is from genome assembly GCF_003957555.1 of Calypte anna. Classification (NCBI taxonomy): domain Eukaryota; kingdom Metazoa; phylum Chordata; class Aves; order Apodiformes; family Trochilidae; genus Calypte; species Calypte anna. The sequence continues at coordinate 44,274,430 of NC_044274.1, read as the reverse complement.
GAATGCAGGTGGAAAGGTAAAAATGACTGCTGACAAGACACCACCTTGATTTAATGCCAAGTAATGCATACACACTGGACATGACCTGCTGGAAAGTACACCCACGGTACTTCACAGGAATAAGGGCATTTCTGCATTCCTTGAAGCTACTTTACTTTGGAAACCTGTTAACATGCTCTGTCATCCCAGGATGGAAACCTAGAACTCAATCTGTTCCTGCTTCCACTGGTCAACCACATAACATAGCTAAAATTGCTAGAAGTATAAAGCTGGTAATAATTTTATGACTTCAAGGCAAAGGCACAGATACCACTTAGAAAGTGTTATTCAGCTTGAGACATGCACAGAAGTGCCAGGCTCTCCCAGCTGCTTTCTTATGGTGTGCAGCTTCTCACTCTTGAAGCAAAAATATTCATAAAAATGATAAATCGTGAATAGTGATATGCCCTGGGCAGATGTATTTCTGTTGATCTGCCACCTCACATAATGCATAATGACTCACAAAGCAGATTTTTGCTCACTGTTCACAATTAAAGGAAGGAGAGTATGTCCTGCCTATAAATGAGGACTGTGTGGTGTGGCAACAGCTGAATAGTTCTGAGCATGGGGGGGTAAGGGAATAAAAAAGAGAAGGGAGTAATTTGCAAGTAGACTTTCTTGGAAGCAAGTGATTACTCACTAGTAGCATGGGACTACAGGATAGGGAAAACGACTTTCCTTTACAGCAGTAGGAGTCTAGATCTATGCTGCTGAAGTAGACATGAATCTCTCTGCCAATAAAGCAGTTAGAAAAAAGAAACTGACAACGCTCTGCTACTCATATCCTTGAGAGCACTACCCTGACAGAGATACTAATATTATTCTGCCTTTCATAAGAGATGTAAATATATCCACAAAGCACATCCTGAGCCCAAATTTTGTCCCTCAAAACATGTTCATATAACACAGGACTTCAAGAGGTAAATACATTTATCCAAATTGCTTACTTATTTATCTCACCAAGTATCATGTGACCTTGATACTTCAGTTCACTAAGAAATGGTAAGCAAAGTAGTATTACACAAGGATTTTCTTCCTATTGTGTTCTGTTTTCAAAAATTAATTAAAAAATAAATAAATAAAGAATAGAGGGACCAATAACACTAGAGGCTTACCATCAATTCTAAGGGCTTCTGAAATATCATTATCCACTGTACCACTTTCTCTTGGTATCATTTTGAGCATGACAAGGAGCTATTTTTTATCAGCTGAACAACTGAAAAGCAACAACTTGATGAGAGACTGAAAGCCAGGTGCCAAAAAAAAAGGTTTGGAGAAATGAGAGTTTGGGTGTTCCCTGCAGCACACTACCCAACTTAAGAGGGAACAAAAGCCAAGGTCCTTGCCAAGTTTTAAAGTTGGAGGTCAGGAGACAACATCAGCAGATTCAGATAGTGGAGTCACAATACCTTGACCTACTCTGTTGCCTGACCTCCGTGCTCATCACCAACACATCCATTACAGCTGGGAGCACAAGATCTCTTACTCTGAGTTGAACACAAGCATGAAATCCAAACTCCAGAATTTTCAAAGGTGATTGGCCCTTAGGCAACTCTTTCAAAATTGTTTAAATTTATAGACCTTCTTCAGGGAAGAATTCATTGCCTTTAAGACTCTTGGATGCATGCCTACATGCTGCTGGCTATATGATGTCAGTTATTACCGCCTTAGCCAGCCTCCTCTGAGGTAACAACATTAGAGCATATATTCCACCCTTTTTTTCCAAGCTTTTACTTTTGTAGCCATGACAGACAGATTCAATCCTGATCTGTTGGAATTTTTCAGTCTTTAATTCACTATTTCTTCTCCTCTAAGGAAATCAGCCTGTGCTCTTCGAACCCAGCCTGCAATTTCCTTTTCATGCACAAATCAGGGTAAGAGCGTTGTGCTTCACCTCAAATACCTCATTTTCACCTGTATTTCCATTCTCAGATCTTTAAATTTCACAGAAATTCCCCACCATTTTTCTCCTAACTTAGCTGTCAAGACTCACCTATTCAATCTTCCTTGTCTTTCTAGGCAAATGCCAGGAAAGATTTCTCACTCTTTTCCTTCCCCTTTTAGTTTCTGTTAAGGGTAATACAGGAAAAAATATAAATCCATTGATATTTGCTTCAAACTACTTAAAAAGAACAGTTACTTCACTAGCTGCAAAGTGTGACTGAGTTAGCTTTCTATTCCTGAAAAAAACTAGGTTTCTGCCTAGTAACTTCATTTACTTTGTTTGCAACTAGAGTGAAACAAATCAGCTGGGTAGCCTCCCACCAGCACTTAGCAGACCCTTTCTTGCATTACACAATTTGGCACTGTTCTGAATGATTGGCAGCTTCTACTCAGGAGAGGCCAAAGAATTAAATGCCAAGGAAAGAAATGCCAAGGGTTTTCCAGGTCAGTGCTTTGGCAGAATTTTATGGGAAAGCTTTTCTGCTTTTTGGAAATGCTCTAGGTTGCTTATATCCATGAAAAATAAAGTGCAATTAAATGAAAGAAAGCTAAGAGGAAGGAAGAAAAAAAAATAAAAAAAAAAAAGAAGAAGAAGAAAAAGAAAAAAAAAGAAAAAAAAAAAAAAAGGAAAAAAAAAAAATAAGAGCAACAATGTACCCGTTGATCAAAGTTGATGGGAGAAGGAAAGAGGAGTATTCTCACTCTTTTCCCCTTACTTCTTCCAGAAATATAATCAGGTTTTGAAAGCTTCATAATGGGTAAAAAATTCCCATTGCTGAAATGCTATCATGTTGGCTGCATAATTTTCTAATCTGTTTATCATGAAATAACATTGCAGAGTAATGAATCAGCAGATATGTAAGTACATGCTCAGATGATGGTAATATCATGCTTTACTTTAGCAACGAGTGTGGAAATACTGTAACAATAAAAATGTCAATTTCCTAAATTCTAGTTAGTGATATCAGGTAGGAAAAAAATAACAGGGATACAGAAAATTAGTATTTTATATATTTGAAAAGTATTTGGAAATCAAGAGATGCTGTGGCAGTCTCAGGTTCTGCTTCTGACATTGATCTGTTATTTGTATGTCAAGAAGGCAATTTACATGTCAGTTTGACAGTATTGCTAGAAAAACACTTGACTCTGAAGTGTGTCCATTAACAGAAAACAGGACACAAACTCACAGTTATGTGAATGATGGGTAAGAATATCCACCTGTTTTAAAGGTCTTCTTATTCTTAGTTTGAATACCCAGTACCATAGGTCTGGGGATGTGCTCATTTTTGGTTCATGTGTTCAATATTTAAGTGTAACCATATGGCCCAAAGTTGTTGCAATTGTTGCCATAGTCCACATGCTTTCTGTTAAATGAAAAGCAAAAGCCACAGGATTTGTATGGTTTTGCTTTCACTTGGACTGCTGTGACCTCTGTGTTTTATCTTGTTCAGCAGTAACAGCAGTTGTCTAACCAGAGATGACTATTAAACACTTTCTTTTTGCTTTTGCTGAACTTTGTACAGCTGCAATATGCAACTTTAGTTATTATTTATATGTCTCTAGCTAATAGACAATAATATCAAGCAGAATTCTGTATTGGATGAAGTATCTATTACCCTAAAAAAAACCCCACAGGTATGAACAGAGAACAGAGGCTTTGCAAGTACAGGTACAATATGATATGGGAGGACCGAGGCTACAACTAACTCCCAAACAGTCAATTAGCAGGGATTATAAAAACCATTTTAGAAACACCAAAGTACACAAAAGTAAATATCTAGTTTAAGAAAAAATTGACATGTGCAGTCATTCATTCACATATCAAAAAACCAAGATTTGCAAGAATTGCAAACCATTAAAGAAAGGCAAAATTTGTGGGTTGCAAGACCAAACACATAAAATTAGCCCAAATGGATCCAAGAATAAGAAGGCAAAACTCTCATGTTAGTACCACACTTCCACTCATGCAGGTCATGCTGACAGTTCACTGTACTCTTTGCACCCTAAGATTGAAATAATTGATCTGTGTATTTAGAAGCAGGGGTGAAATTATAATGACAAACATGATAGTTCAAAGATTGCTTGTGCTATTTGTGATTGCACAATCAATATACATGAGCTGTAATAATTAATCTGAAGAATATCTGAATAATATCGCTATGACTGCAGTGGTGCCAGTTCTTTCACAAGAGTGTTGAAATTTTTTTTGGCCTATGTATACTTTACATGTAATAACCCTCCAGCTGGTGTTGAATGAAGGTAACCTAATTGCTGAAGTTGTAAATAGGAGTCTGCATCAGTGAAATTTTCAGCCCCATACTGAAAATTGAGGTGAGATATATATGTACATATATATATATATATGTAGAGAGAGAGAGAGTGATATATATATATATATAATATATATGTTATATATGATCTAATAAAGGTCATATGTAAAGAAAATGTTGATCTGGTACAGCATCACCTTAGAACATGATATAGATCACTACACATACTTCTTTTTTAGGCATAACGAAGATCTCATACGGGAATCCTAGTAAAAGTAAAAAAAGATGAAAAAACATCACCACCATGTTAAACATTAGTATCATATTTATTCCAACAGCAATAAAAGGCATCCATAGGATGTTCAGGAAGCAGAAGAAAGGGTGGTTTGCCCCAGCAAAATCATTTATACAAACAGTATATTAGTAATAGTGAACAGGGAAAAGGAAAAAGGAAAGGGGAAGGGGAAGGGGAAGGGGAAGGGGAAGGGGAAGGGGAAGGGGAAGGGAAGGGAAGGCAAGGCAAAGAAAGGAAAGGAAAGGAAAGGAAAGGAAAGGAAAGGAAAGGAAAGGAAAGGAAGGGAAAGAAAGGAAAGGAAAGGAAAGGAAAGGAAAGGAAAGGAAAGGAAGGAAAGGAAAGGAAAGGAAAGGAAAGGAAAGGAAAGGAAAGGAAAGGAAAGGAAAGGAAAGGAAAGGAAAGGAAAGGAAAGGAAAGGAAAGGAAAGGAAAGGAAAGGAAAGGAAAGGAAAGGAAAGGAAAGGAAAGGAAAGGAAAGGAAAGGAAAGGAAAGGAAAGGAAAGGAAAGGAAAGGAAAGGAAAGGAAAGGAAAGGAAAGGAAAGGAAAGGAAAGGAAAGGAAAGGAAAGGGAAAGGAAAAGGAGTTATTACTTTGTAAATCCCCATATTCTGATACCACCTCAAAATTCAGCAGTCTGCTATGATGCTTTTTTAATACTGAAAGTCTAGCATATAATACTTCTGATCTCCATAAACCAGTATAAACTATACTCACTTGTATATAATGACAAAATTTGCTTTATAAACACAGATGCTCTGTGCTAAGAATAACATCCTACTTCAAATCCCTTGTAACCCTGCATCAGCTTATACTGTCTTATAAAATGGCATAAATTTTTTATTAGTTTACTGAAAGGATATGAAATACACTTTTCTACTTACTCCCCAGTCATTGCTTTGCTTTAATTGCTATGTAATGATTTAAAGAAAAGTGAACCTCATAAATCTCAAGGTTCGGGGTTTGAGGTTTTTTTGAGTTGAAGGAAGTATACTGTATACTAAAATGCTGTTTGCTAGACAGTGACCCTCAGTAGAATAGATAAGAGTTCAATATGAAAGCAGTGACTTTCTGAAGGGTAAAATCTCTTGATCATGAACTCATTGAAGTCAATGCAAGCTGTCCCAGTTACTGCAGTCACAGCACTTCTGCCCCACCAAACTCCCTGACATTTGTATGAGCTTCTTTTTCTGATTTTATGTAAGTTCATAATAAATACAATACAATCAGACATATACCTGTCTGCAGGAAGAATTTTAAAGGCAAAAAGGAGGACATGAGCTTCTGCAGATTTACAATATAGTTTAACTGGTGGAAGAATTAATTCCACATTGTCCATACTGTCTGGTCTGCCTGTCATACGATTTTTGTGCTATTTAGCAATCACAGACAGACTCTGTAAATATATCTCCGTAGTCTACAGAAGAAATTGTATGAGATATTTTTACCATAAGTTTCTAACAATCTAAAAATAAAACCAAAAACAAAGCAGGCAAGTTACTATAACATTTTCGATACTGATATGGATTAAAAATAAATAAATAAATGAAAAAAAAGACTTCCAAAACCAAAGTAGAAAAATACACTGTTGCAAAAATGTACAATTGCTAAAATGTTAAGTTTCTATGGAGTACCCTACTTAAAAAAAAAAAAAATTAAAATAAAACTCTCACCATTCTAACACAGAAATCTAATCTGAAAAGCAGCATATGACCTCTTCCCACTCCCAGAAACTCATCATAGAAGACCATGATGCTCAATTTCCTAATTTTTGATAGATTTTATATTTTACTTTTATAGGCTTTTTTCAAGCTGTACAATGCAAAGAGGGGAGGGATCCTGAAGTAAAACGTAGCTTTATCTACAAATAATGTATTACTGAAAGAATAAAAAGTTCAGTCACTCAAACCACATAGAAAATGTAGAGCAGAATAATAAAAAATACTAAGAATTATAACAAAGAGTAAGAAAAGAACTACAAATACCCTCTATTCATGCATTTAAACAAGTGTTACTGATGGGTAGACAGAATCCTAACAGAGTCTGCTAGCCTGAAACAAACAAAGAGATCATTAAAACCCGCTATCAACCAAATTCACAAGAGGAATTAGAATTAGTGAAAGGATGCATTTTAAGAACCCGTAGGTTTTGCCACAAATTATAGAATTAAAAGGAAATATATGACACATTAAGTAAAGAAGTAAAGTGTAGGGTGTGTAGCAAGAGGACAAGGGTCAGTGGTTTCAAATTTGAAGAGCGGAGATTTAGGCTGGACGTTAGTAAGAAATTCTATCCTGTGACAGCTGCCACCTCCCTGGAAGGGTTTAAGGCCAGGCTGGAGAGGAGCTTGAGTAACCTGGTCCTGTGGAAGGAGTCACTGCCTGTGGTTGGATCTAGGGGAACTGGAACTAGATGATCTTTAAGGTCCCTTCCAACCCTTTCCATTCTGTGATTCTATGATAAGTAGTGTTTAAGGATAGTGTAGAAATTCTTCATTTTTTGTAAATCCATGTTATCAGCTATTTTCATCTATCATGTTGTCATCTATTTTCCTATCAGTCTTCTCAGAGTATAATAAGCTTTTCTTTCTCAGACAAAGTAATCTAATAGTCTTCCAGCCTTTTAGACTGCAATAAAAATAAATATTACTAGTTCTCCAAACACTGTTAGTAAAAATTACTTTTAATTCTTTGGCAGATGCATTAAAATAATACAACATTTATGATGAGAGTAAGATCAAGAATGACATTTTGCTTTTCTTAATTCTAAGGAAAGTAAGACCAAGCAAATTATTTCAGATGACCACTTTACCCTCAATGAGTGGAAATTCATAAAGAAAGAAAAATTGAAAGATCTTATTTTTGCAAGTAAAATACTACTGCACAGCCCATCTTTAAAGACAAGTCTTACAAGGAAGACAAGCTAAAAAAATGGAAGGAGATCAGCCAGATATTTCAGCTCCAAAGCAAGAAGTAAGATTTGTCTCAAGGGCAACTTGGTTTCCCACTTGTTAGCAGGTTAATAATAATTTCCTTCCAAATAAGACTATTTTATAAATATATCCTAACTTCTACAGTAAGTATGATGAATCAGACTGCCATTCTGAGTACCCTTCTTCCTCCCAAGTATCTGTCTCTCTTACAAAGCTGTAGAATAATAACACATATTCAAACAGGCTAAACAAAGGAAAACTTCTTAACCTTAGCAAGAACCACACATTTTGCTGTATAAATTCTTTATAATAAACAGAAACTAAGTATCCTCCTTTAGCTGCATCAGCATCTCTCATTTTTATTCACCAGAGATTTACATCATACCAAATGCACTTTTTATTTCACCTTAAACAAATAAATGTCTTCCTTCTGTTTTGTTACACTTAATGCCAGATCTTTCTCCTTGAGATCTGTTCTCTCACTTCAGTTTTTGTTCTACAAGAACTTTTTGAGGTAGATAGCATATCTGATCAGTACACCACTTACCACTGAATTACATAATTAGTTAATAACAATATTACAATCTTGAACCACAAAATCTGCCCATACTTACAAATTTTCTTTCTAACAGTGAATTCTCTCACTAGAACTCAGGATGAAAAATCCCCTCTTCCTCTAATGATTACAAAATGTCTCCTTTGGATAACAAGTCTAAAAAATGCCTTTAATTCTAGTAATATAAAGGAATAACCTAGAATTGTTGTAATTGTGGTAAACATATTCTTAACATTTGTAGTGTGGCTTGAGATTTATGATTTATTTCCAGGTAGGAGATTTTGATCTACCAATAGCAGAGTTTTTCTAATTCTCTAGAATTTCAGTCTTGTAAATTGCCATCCAAAGGATATAACCAAAATAAAAAGTGCAAATGCTACTTAACCTGTCTTACTATTAATGTAGGAAATCTTTTTCTTTCATCCCATCTGCTTAGGTTTTCAAAGGTTTTTAGACTCTCTAGCTAAAAATTAAGGACCACATATATCTTGTTTTGGGTGACATCCCTCTTCCTTCCTAAGAGCTGTGTCATGTTATAACCCCAACCAGCAACTAAACACTACTCTTTGCTTGACTGGATGAGGGAAGAATAAGAAAGTTAAAAATGAGAAAACTTGTTAATTGAGATAAAGACTGGTTAATAATTGAAAAAGAAAAAAAACAAAACACAACATAACAAAGAGAGAGAGAAATAAAACCCAAGAAAAATGAGTGTTGCAAAGGAGAATGATTGAATATCATCAATCTTCCAATGTTTAGCCAGTCCCAAGCACTGAAGCGTCCACCAACCTCCACCCAACCTAGTTCTATTGCTGAACACAATGTTGTAAGGTATGTGGTATCCCTTTGGCCAGTTGGGGTCAATTCTCCCAGTTGTGTCCCCTCACATGTTCTTGTACATCCCCAGTGTAACTGATGCCAGGGCAGTCTGAGGAAAGACCCTGACTTTGTGTAAGCACTGTTCAGCAGTAACCAAAACATTCCTGTGTTATTTAGTAACACTGCTTTCAACAAAAAATCAAAAACATAGCCCCATACCACCTACTATGATGAAATTTAACTCTATTCCAGGTAAAATAATCACAATATGTCAGCATATTATCTCATCATTTATACCTAGCCATTTTATGTCCAAAATATAGGATTTATTTTACAAGTAGCACTGATAGTTTGCTGTGTTGAAATGGGCCTACACAAGATTATTCTATCAAACTCAGGATCAGGGTAGAACAATCACATTAATTTTGCCTCTATCATTTATTTCACAATTTAGTGGACAAGCTATTTGTATTTTGAAAGACTAGTATTAAGCCTAAATTCTTGTTGAAAATTTGTAGAAAATATAAAGGGACTGACCAATTCAGCACAGAATTTCCTCAAGAAAACACTGTCTTCCAGCTTGTAATTTGAATAGCAAATGAACAGGAAACAACAACTGCAATTCAGACTTACTAGAACACAGTTTTAGAAGAGTTTCCCCTTACTTCCATGGGAGACAAATGCAAGCAGATGGGTATTATAGACTGAGTCATCCATTAACCCAGTCTATATCTAGAATCAAAATGCATTGTTTGGGCTTTTTTCGTCACAGATACTAGTAGAATGAAATATCATTAGGAGAAACTGTCAACACTTTTCACAATTGACCAAACAGAAAATCAGCAATTTTTATTATTTTCTGCATGCTTTGGAGTATTTTTCAATCGACCAGATACAACACCTTAAAATACTACTCTAATACCAAAATACAAAAATTTTCATAATAGCTTTTTTTCAGTCACAATGCCTGGAAATTTTTTAAAAAACTATAGCACACTGAGACACTCGAGTAAATGATAACTGAGTCTGGTGAAGTTTAATGCTCTTGTGACAGATGAGTGTGGAGTTATGGACATATTTACAGGGACGTTCTACAGAATATATATTTTGCAAAAGAAGGCTTCTGTGATATATTTTCTCAAACTGCATGACTGCCTTTGGTCTTTGAAAATGAATATAAAAATAACAGTGAACTATACAGTGAAAATCAATATAATTTCAATATTAACATTGAAACAACTATGATATTATTAAACATATGAATATAATTAAATGATTTGGAAAAGGTTTGGTGGGACCCAGGTACACAGGCAATCAATATTTCTCTCTTCAGTGACATCCTGTTCCTCAGATATTTGGTACATGATTGTAGGCCCCACAGCTGAAAGCTGCTGCAGAGAAGTGCACTCCTGTAAAGCTGTCACAGGACTGTGCCCTGTACACTCAGTTCTGTCCCCATAAACTCTCACTGTGTGTCCACTCTGCTCTACAAGTTCTCTTTCAGGAAAAAAAAAAAAAAAAAAAAGAAAAGAAAAAAAGAAAAAGAAAAAAAATAGGTCAAGGGAAAGAGCAAGCAAAGGAGAAGAAAAGAGGGGAAGGACAGGAGGACAGGAGGACAGGTAAAGGTGTAAGTGTAGGGGGAACGGAAAAAGAAATGGATAGAAAGGGCAGGAGTGTCAGAACCCTACATGCATCCACGTCCTTCTGGGGCTCAGCTCCTCTGTTTAGGACCAGCTACAATGCAAGTGTCCAGCTCTGTGTTAGACAGCCTCAATGGGAGCTTGCCCCTATTCATCCAGGAGCTGCTTTTAAGTAATCTTTTCTCCCCCCTGCACGAGCTTTGAGCGGGCCGGGTGCCTGGTCACACCCCTCACTATGACTTTAACCCTGACTCATGGGCTTGACTTCCTGGCTTGATCTTGGACTTGCCCCATTACCATGGTCTGCTGGGTGACCTGTTCCTTTCACCTGGCTCAGGTATTCTGGAGAGCACCCTTGACACTCATCTCCCAACTCCTCCTACACACTCCTATCTTCCCTTGCTTCTCCCTCTTTCCTAGTTTTACTCCCTCTCCAGTGCAGGCATAAGTGATAGGCTTTACGGGTAGAGAGAGGAAAAAAAATGCATTCAAAGGCATAAATGTCTGGTCAGCATACACTATGATACAACATTGTTCTAGTAAATACAGCTGATGGCATTTATATGTCTTGCAACACTTTCATTCAGGATTACAGTGTTATAATAGCATCCTAGAGATACTGGGTTGCAAAGAAAAAAAAAAAGGAAAACAAGAACTTCATCATGTTTTATTTATCTTAATCTTTCCCCTTTTAATTGAGAATAATATACTGAAAAAGGAGAAAAAACAAGTGATTCGGAAACGAACATGTGGTTAATTTAAAATGCCAAGAACCACATATACTAATAAAATATATATAGCTGGAGATAAGAGACAATCTGTTACAACATAGTAAGTGCATAAACATTAATTGTTGAACAGGTGCAGTGAAACGAAATATCAATTAGAAAGTCAATTGGAAGGTCAAGATATCAATTAAATGGTTAATGAGCTATCTCTGGAAAACCAAAGTGAGAACCTCTTCAGAATATGATCCAGAAAATAGTTAATAAAGATGAAGAAGCAAATGGTGAATATGATGTATGAATTCTAAAATTTACAGTAGGTCATTATTTCTTTACTTTCTACGTAAACTGCATATATTAACTGGCAACTATACTGTGTCACAAATGTTAGCAATTAAGGACGGCTAGTCACTTCTGGCATGTAACAACTAGAAAAATGCAAAACTAACCCTAAAGCAATTAAGCTGTCTTTGGTAAGAATCCTAATATGGCATTAAGCTACATGGCCTTCAGTGCCTCTTCTCTTATAGTTTCCAGGATAGAAGATGTAACTGTGAAAAAATGGAACTCCAACTTCTCTACTACTGTGTCAGGTAAAGAAAATTTCAGAACCATTTTTATTTATATTCAGACAGTTGGTTAGACTTTTTTTCTTCAAAAACTGGAAGGAGTTCTGCTGTTGATTCACTTAGATGGGATCTTTGGGCTGCAGCCTGCAATTCCCCAGTTATGTTTCTTTAACACCTCATACAACCATAACATATACTTGTTTCTTCTGGAAAACTATGATGGGGCAATTAGTGACTCAGGAGTAATTTCTTCACAATATAGAACAGTTTGTTCATTGAGTATTTGAGAAAGTCAATATTCTTATTCTTTTTCCTATGTCTCATTTCTTTGACTGCTCTCAAGCATTTATCTGTTGTTTTCATAAAGTTTCTATCTCAACTTCAAGGCTTGCTTTCTGAGTAGTAACAATGAATTGAACCCATCACTTGTGAAACTATTACTATCATCTCTATTCCTATTTGATGGCACTGAATTTTTCCTGCCATATTATTGCCCAGTCAATTTTGAAAGGTTCTTCTGTTATTCTTCACTGTCACCTGTCATCCCTTTTCACTTGACATCCCTTCTACAGTCAGTAACTTTGTATTATCAGCAAACTTTCTCACCTCACTGTGTCAGTCTTCCTTCCTGGAGGTTTCATAGTTTAGATGCAGCCAGCAACAAAGAAACATATCCTCTCTCTCCCCACACCAGGTTGTGAGAAGGGGAGAAAAACCCAACTAAAAGTTCATGGGCTGGGAGAAGGACAGGAAGGTAACATTCAACAAGTATTGCCACTGGCAAAAACACACAACTTGATGGAAAAAAATCAATTTAATTTCTCACCAATCAATTCATAGTAGGGAAACAAGAAGACAGAACTAAATCTTAAATGCCTTACCCTTCGTTTCCCAGGCCCAAATTATCTTGCTCATGATTTTTCTACCACCTCCTCCTCAGTGGAGCAGGAGAACAGGGAACAGAAGTTGCGGTCAGTTTATCACACCTTGTTTTCATAGAATCATAGAATCCTAGGGGTTAGAAGGGACCTCGAAAGATCATCTAGTCCAACCCCCCCTGCCAGAGCAGGGCCACCTAGAGTACATCGTGCAGGAACGTGTCCAAGCAGGTTTTGAATGTCTCCAGTGAAGGAGACTCCACGACCCCCCTGGGCAGCCTGTTCCAGGGCTCTGTCACCCTTACAGTAAAAAAATTTTTCCGAATATTCAACTTGAACCTCCTGTGCTCCAATTTACACCCATTACCCCTTGTCCTATCACTGGTCATCACTGAGAAAAGCCTAACTCCATCTCCCTGACACTCACTCCTTACATATTTGAAAACATTGATGAGGTCACCCCTCAGTCTCCTTTTCTCCAAACTAAAGAGACCCAGCTCCCTCAGCCTTTCCTCATAAGGGAGATGTTCCACTCCCTTAATCATCTTAGTAGCTCTGCGCTGGACTCTTTCAAGCACTTCCCTGTCCTTCTTGAACTGAGGGGCCCAGAACTGGACACAATACTCCAGGTGCGGCCTCACCAATGCAGAATAGAGGGGGAGGAGAACCTGTCTTGACCTACTAACCACACCCTTTCTAATGCACCCCAGGATGCCATTGGCCTTCTTGGCCACAAGGGCACATTGCTGGCTCATGGTCATCCTCTTGTCTACCAGGACCCCCAGGTCTCTTTCACCTCTCCTTTCTCTTCCTCAGTCTTCCTCTTCTCCAGTGTGGGTCCCCCTCATGGGAGACAGTCCTTCACAAACCCTTCCAACATGAGCCACTCCCACAAGGTGCAGTCATACAGGAGCAGACTGCTCCAGCACAGATTTCCATACAGTCACAGCCTTCTTCAGAGACAGCAGGGTCCCCTGATGCAGGGTTCTCTATGGCTGCAAATACATATCCACACCCATTCTGCCATCTCACCAAGGGATGCAGGGGAACCTCTGCCCTGGCAACTTCTTCCTTTCCTTCCTCATTGACCTTGGTACATCTGCTCAGGCATTGCTCTCACCTCCCCCTCTCCTCTCCCCTGTAGGTCTTCTATCAGTTTTGATTTTCCCTTCTTAAACATGGTAATGGCAGAGGTACATCCATCCTCACTGATAGGCCCAGTCATGGCTAGAGATGGGTATGGATTTTGGAGTTGGGCAAGCAGCAGCTTCTCCCTGGAGCCACTCCTGTGGACCCTCCCCCACTATGAAAACCCCACAAGACAGACCCAACTCAAGTGGTTTTATGAATGAGTATGTTGGAAGATATCAGAAGAGATGACTGCATAGCTATTGTGGAGGCTTCTCACACTGAAATAACTTATCCTTTATGACTTACTACAATAGTCTGCGTAGCATGAGAGAAGCCAAGTCTGAGAAACACAGATGGTTTCAGAATTATGTTGCCCTAACAAACAACACTGAGAATGTATCATCTTGGACCCTGATAACCTGCAAAACCATGTCTCTTCCACTGTTTCCATCCTCCACTATTATGACCAGTAACAAAATATTAAGCATTAACAAATGAACCATTAAGAACTATAGACACCCTGCCATCAATGTCCACCAGGTGCAACTATAGCAGAAATGAACAATGGGTATGTAAAAAATGTATATCATATGCTTGTAGTAAACGATTCTTAAAATACACTGAGGTGCCTATCTGCCAGCCTGATGAGGAGTCATGGGAAGTGACTTCCAGGGCTATTGTGAAGTTCCCACTGACTGGAAAAAGAGGAATGTAATCCCCACTGGGCATTAACTCAACCTGGAGAAGGCTTTAGGGAGACCTTATATGAGCCATCCAGTACCTGAAGGGGGCCTACCCAAGGCTGGGGAGGGATTTTTTTATAAGGGCATAGGGATTAATGGTTTTAAACTGTAAGAGGGTAGGTTTAGGCTAGACATTAGGAGGAAATTCTTTACTGTGAGGGTGGAGAGACACTGAAAGAGGTTATCCACAGCATCTGTGGATAGCTCTTTCCTGGAAGTGTTTAAGGCCAGACTGGATGGGGCTTTTAGAAACCTGGTCTAGTGGAAGGTGTCTCTGGCCATGCTGGAGGTTTGGAATTGATGATCTGTAAGGTCCCTTCCAATCCAGTCCATTTTATGCTGCTATGGTTCTATCAATCAGTTATCCCTACCAGATCTTCTGTTTTAGTCCATGGACACTGAAAGTGTTTTAACAGTGTCCTTGGAAATCCAGATAGCCAACAGCAACTTTTTTTTGTATTTCCTGAGTCCTTCAGAACACTCAAAATCCAAGTGAGACTTCTCTTTAAGCAATCTTACTCCTTTTCAGATATACAATAACATTAAGTTCTTTTCCCAGTAGAGATGTCAGGACATAGAGACCCATAGGTCTTTCATGGAACACCTTTCAGAAGACTCACAACACACTTCCTGTCTCACAATTCTCAAATATCAAGGAAGGTTTACATGCCTTTGCTAGAAATTAAGGTGTTCCAACACCATACTGAAATTCTTAGGTGTATACCATTTTACCCCAGTGATATACTGATGTTTGTACTGCTTCTTCTATAGTATCAGCATTGGCATGATGTCTTATGTCTATTTGTAAGGTTATATCTTCACTGCTACTTGTATCAGTCGTCAGAGGGCATCTAGAGGTCTTTATCTAAGCCCATATGTTCCTGTCTGTATGCCAAGAGAGCAGTCTCCCATACCTTCCTGAAGGACTTTTTTTTTTTTTTTTTTTTAATTTTCAGAACTTCTTCAATTCCAAGGCTCTGTTTTGGTAAAGGGCAAAGCCTGTAGGTTCTTGCCATAACTATATTAAGACTCTTGAAATATATCATGCCATCTGTCTTATCTTTCCAGAAATTTACTCTTTTTTGATGGCTTACACCATACTTTTCAATAAATCACTCCTTGATAGGAATAGCACAATTATTACTTATTAGAGAAATTCAACTTGGACTTTAGGATCAAAATATACACTGAAGAGCAGGATTCAAGTTTTCTAGCTACATTTATCAACATGATCTACACCATAAAGTTCTGTGTAACCAGTTTAAGAAGTTAATATACAGTAGTTCACACATGCACTCACTTCTCTTTAAAGAAATCCAAACAAGGCATACAAAGGTAATTTTTATTCCATCAAATTGTACAGTGACTCAGAAAATCACTGTTTAGAAAACTCCAATAATAAATTCACAAGCCTTTTGACTACACTTTCAAACTAATACTTATATACAAGATCTTGGCAGATATTCTAGCCCACTTCACAGTGACGAACACTAAAAGCCATCAAGAACCAACAGGGTTCACCAAAGTACAAAAAAACACAGCTGCTTTGAGATTGGTGGGCAAAAAAAACCAACAAAAAACAACACAACTCTTAAAACAGTTCATAAAAAACAAACAAACAAACAAACAAAACACATATCAAAATCTGTTATTCAGCCATTGGATCATCCACGATCCAACTATGGATGATTGTGCATTTTACATCACACTCATAGTTTAGATTTGAGATCTTTGAACGTAAGACCACTTTATCAATTACATTAATTAAAGTTTTTGCCGATACAGTCTCCTC
The DNA here is from genome assembly GCF_003957555.1 of Calypte anna. Classification (NCBI taxonomy): domain Eukaryota; kingdom Metazoa; phylum Chordata; class Aves; order Apodiformes; family Trochilidae; genus Calypte; species Calypte anna. The sequence continues at coordinate 44,258,101 of NC_044274.1, read as the reverse complement.
ACAAACACATCATCCTGAAGTTTTCTGTAGTAATACAAATGCTCTCCATGACAAGTAGAGACAAGTAACAAATTAAACACATCTGTAAGATCTGCATGGTAAAAAGTCTTTATTTTACCGAGTCTTATCATTATTTCAATTCACAAGGAGGTTTTCTTAAAATCATAGGTTTTTATGTCTATGAAGTAGATGGATTCCTTTATTTGTTCTATAAAGAAGAATAGGCTTAAAATCAATTTTCCGTGCCTGAGGTTTTCTTCTTCATTCTCATTCTTTATTTTACTAATTGGTTTTGCATATGTGTTATTAAGCAGCTTTTGAAGAGCAAAAACAGATGGAAAATTAGATTCAGAAAAGAAATATTTCAACCATATTAAATATTGTAATCATTATAACAACTGCTTTCATCCACACTCATTTCAAGGACTGTAATGGTACTGACTTCTTGGAGGCAGAATTAGCCTGGTGCCAGTCACCTTCAAAAATAACGAGTTTTAAAGATTAAAAAAAAAATAAATACATGTCTGCAGAGATCAGCCTTCCCCAAGAGCTCAGTTGAATTTTGAAAATTTTCTGTAGTAATGCTCCCATCTATACCATTCCTGCTTATTCAGTTCACTTAAGGTCTGTCTTTCACATGACCTCATCTTACTTCACCCTTTGTAATCGTTTTTACTCTCATTGGCAAGTCAGTAGTTTTGTTGGTCTGGGGAAGGAAAAGGAAAAAAGAGCCAAGTTGCTATTCCTGTTTCTTTCACAGAATCAGCTATTCCACACAGACATTTCTATGTTCTAGATATGAGATAGCTTGTCTTCAAGAAACTGTCCTTACATGTATGTGCCATTTTTCTCAGTTGTTCAATTAGGAACCTTTTATGTTTGTATTTGACAGATGTTCAAAAAACATAGTTTTACTGGCTTTGAGAGTTTCTAACGAAAGTCAATAAATAATAGCAAAATATTAGTAATACTCCTAGACTATGAAACAGATGCTTTTTGGACAGAAACTGCAGAGAAAATGCATATTCAACAACAGACAGATTGGGGCTTACTATATTCTTACTTTGTCCACAAAATTTCTCTGTTAAGGAAAAAAAAAAAAAAAAAAAAAAAAAGCTAGAATGAGAAGTTTGGGGTTTGTTTTGTTGTTGCTGTTTGGTTTTAACATTTAAGAAACAGAAAACTACATTACAAATCTAAGTAAATATTTGAAGCAGTATCACTGCATTATCACATTATGTTTATTTCTGATCCATACAGTAGAAGCTGACACATTACTGAAAACATTTCGACGTTACCACCAACAGTGGTAGTGAAATGGTCTGTTTTCATGCCAAGTCAATGAATCAAAAGTTTCTAAACTGACACTTTCAGAATTGGAGCCTGCAGTCTTATTTTCCTTCCTGTAACTCTGAAGGCAACCAGAACACTCCGACCACATGCAAACCGATGACATAACAAAACCCAGAAAGTTATGTACGGCTACTGGTTATCACTATTTATACCATACAAAGGTAGAGAACTGCTCAGCTTCTTCCGAGTGGTAATTTTTGTGGGGTATCATGATAAGTAGCTGGTAGATGGGACAGGTCAGGCAGAACTGTAGATTAAAGAAAAACTGAAATCTTAGAGCCATTTAAACTTAATCTAGGACAAGCAAACACTTCAAGACTTCAAGAGGCATTCAAAGTTTATATCTCAGCATTCTTTCTGCAAATATAATCCCTTTAGGTCGCATCAGCTCTGATGACAGGTGGGATAGGAATGTGCCGCGTACGATGAGGTCCTGTTAGACTGAATGAACTCCCACTTCATATTTTTTTTTTTAGTTTATTTTCTTCTTAAGTTCTGATCACAAAACTGTTCAAAAATTTGGTTTAAATTCTGTCATGGGTCATTACATACATGACCACTGTCCCTGTGAAGTGAACAAATTCAGGGACAGCATTGCCCAAAAAGTCCACCAAAATCTGTAAGATCACAGTTTGACTTTGTCTCCTACAGCTTTTCAGTATGTAAAGGTTCGCATTCATAACTGCCATATACTTCTATCTTAAACTCCCCTACTTTCAAGTAACTTAAGAAAGAGTAGCAGTGACGTATGTTTTACATTTACATTTACATTTTACAATGTAAGCATTTTAAAAAAATATATTTAAACTGTTTTATTTAATGAATTAGTGAAGAACTGACAGGAAAGTAGTATGAATTGCAGGTTTAGGAACAAAGAAATTCTCTTCAATGTTCATGTTTAATTTTTTAATTATAACTGTGTCATTTCTTAGCAGATATTTTATGAGTAAGAATTACATGACTGAAAAAAAAATTGTAATATGCTAGTTATGAACCTGAGAAAATACATTCTGCTAATCACTGAATACACCTAAGTTTTAACAAATGAGTTATAATTCCTGTTGTGCGAAAAGAAGACAGAAAAGTAAAAAGAAAGCTATAGTGTTATTACATAAAAAAAGTTTGTATTCACAAACAGAAATTTACTTGCAGAAAGAAGTAACTACTTCATATATAAATCTGAACTATTTAAGTTACATTACCTATATGATCTTTTTTCAGATTTTGGTGTAATGAGTTTTTATTTTTATTAATACTCTTCTCTTGTACAAAGCTATTTTCGGTGACAGTAGTACAACAATTGATTCAGGGCCTAATTATTTTGTCACTGGAAAGGAAAGTTCTTGATAGTTTAAAAATTACTTAATCCATAGTGTTTGTTAGGTCAAATGTCACTATATTTCCAAGAGGTGAAGTATGAGACAAATAAGGATTTGAGTTTTATTTCTCAGCAAAGTAAGACAAGTGTACAATTCTGCCATTATTTCCCAATAGTTTTGCCATACTCACTGTCAAATTCCCACTGATATGTGCCACAGACCTTGAAAGGCTCAGTGCATGTTTGCCACAGTTTAAAGCTGGGCTGGCAATTAAATGAATGACAGATGCTCTTCATTAATACCCCTCATCTCCCTGATAGATGACAACCTTCCATTTGTGATCCCTCGAATTTATACCAAGTATAACACGTATGGGATATAACACTCCAATTGAAAAATTTTGGTCATCTGTCTTCTGCTCTACCCTAAAGGAGGGTTGCAGGTGTGACCCCTTCTCTTAGTTTCTCTTTCTGGACCACAAGGTGTTTCTCAGACCTGAGCAGTGGCCTTGGTTCTGCATATCATTCTCTAGACACATATCAAGTGTTTTCAGTGATAGGAGCAGACACTGGCTGAGAAACTTGCTGTTAATTTCAGCAAGTACAGCTACTTAGAAAAGACTTAGCTGAAAGTAAAAATACAAGAAAATTAGTTCTATTCTGGCCCAAACTAGGACAATATATCATGAACAAAACTGAAGTGTGCTGAAGATTGCCATTCTGAGACATTAAAGGCAAGTACTAAAATGCACCTCACAGCCTTTTCTTGCAAATAAAGGCAAGCCTCACAAGTACTGGTGATAAAAGAGAGTCCCTCACAGCTGTGTACTTTTATAATTCAAATGTACAGCATAATACAAATCAGAAATCCTGCATAAATCTATACTATACATTAGCTCTAGACTGTTCCTGACATGGTTTTATGCTGATGTGCATTGTGGGCCTCTCACTAGGTAATTGAGATAGCATTACAGATCTAAGAAACAGCATGACATCAGTAGAAATCTATTATTTGGATTCACAAATTTGGAACCTTCTGAACAAAGTACTAATCACCTGTGCTTACTGACTGTCCCAACATCATCATTACTTCCTACAGTAACTGTCTGTTTAGCAGTTATCATTGACAACTCAACAGATACTCTTCTTAATGTTTATTGGGTATTTACCATTGAACACAATGAGCTCTATGAACAGAGTAGCTACCTAGCTGCTCTTTTACTCAGTTCATCAACAAGTACTACACATGTAGTATCGTACTATTTTTTCCCATTCTGAAACAGCAATTTACTGTAGAAAACAGTGGCATGCAACTCACTAGATTAAAATAGGTCATTACATAACCTCTGCCTAACCCCTGAACTTGCGTATTGATTTCAAGTGTTCAACACCTCTCAAGAGTATCATCTACAACTGCTTCTTCTTTGACCACTGTCTTATGGTGGCACCTATGGGTCCTTTCTCAAATTACTGTATCCACAATATATTAAGCTGGATTCTTAAGTTAGTGTCTTTTTTGCAATTTAAATTATATTTATTGTTTCAAGTTCAAAGATTCTCTTTACCTCACTCTCTTTTCTGTTAAATAACTGCACAAAACTGCAGTGAAGCAATTTTTTTGTGGACTGGTATTAAATATAATAATTTATAACAAATGCATGAGTCATCTATTAGACAGGTCATAGCTTAAATAAATATAAGCCAGTTAAAAAACACCACATAAAATTACACATATAAATTAAGAGTAGAAAGTAAAGTACTAGAGCTTAATGGGAAAAATAATTCCTAAATTCTCTAGTTATCATGATAGCCTGAAGATTTGTGCTATTTGGCCAATGCATAAAGGTTATCCATCTCATTATTAGAAATGTTTAAATACTTCAGGTGGGATAACCTTTTATCAGATGTAGATTTACTGTGATTATGTAGAGATATTTACTCATCCCCAAATTAACCCTAAGATGTGCATAGCTCTAAAGCATCCTTAAAAGCTAGGCACAAGAGATCTTATCACGTACCATAATTATCAAGAATGTTCATTCTTTTAAATCTACACATTGTATTTTTGGCCCTTCAAAGACATACAGTATTTTAAGCTACCAGTTATACCTTCTTTTTCTAATTTTTCATATTTATGTACAAAAAAGAAAATAGATAAATTTATATTTGGTCATGTTAGGCTTTGCTAATGCAAAGCAAAGAATGCATTTCATTTTGACCATCATAAATCCAAGTTCCAGAAAAAGTGGGTTTTAGTTAGTTTTTCTGTGAGTGTATTTAAGGTATAAATATATCTTTTTCTAACATATTATAGAGACACATATTATATAAACACATGTACATATTTCTTTCATGCAAACGTAATGGGTATGAAGAGGTATGTGTAAAACCTCTCCTAGACAATACAGAAACCACCAAGAAGGCCAGAGAAGTCGTGAAAATGTAAAGCAACTTGCTGCTGAATTATGCTTTCTCTTAGGTTTCAAGGATCTACCTAAACAGATTAAGATTATTCATGTGTTTAATTTACTACTTAATACATTATCCATTTCAAATAATTAAAAATTATAATTATGTCTTACTTAAAATCTGCATGCATTTGTTCGAGAGATAGAGAAAGCTATCACTGTCTTCTAACCTTGATCCTGATTGTTTTGTTTGCACCTGTGAATTTTTTATAAACAGATTATTTCATGAAATAGAAAAGTTACGAATGTTTCTCTTACTTTAAAACAGTGAGCCCAAAGCACAGACTTCAGGATTTTTATTTTTTTAATAAGCTTTAAATCCCTAATTGTCACGTGTGTCAGTTTGTGTTTGCCATAGCTGTCCGCCAGCAAGAGACAGTGACCACTTACAGTGATTACAAAGCACACCAAATGTAGTATATATGTCACTTCTCCACAAGAGCTTGTTGGCAGCTTTGATCGACTTCTTTTTGATTACACCACAATCACCTCATTCCACTTTAGCTACTCTCACTCTCACTCTCTCTCCAGGGGTTCAGATGTCATTGCTGTATACCTTAGCAGATGAATCATTTTCCTTCTGCTAAATCCTCTTCCTGGGAAGATGAATCTAGTCATTGATTTTGACCAAAGACTGTTTTTTTTTAAAAGGGTAAAAGAGACTTCTGACCTTTCAAATGATCAGATTAAGGTGGTTATTTTCACATTATTAAGTAATCAGGGAAGAAATACATTAAGCAAGAGTTTAGTTCACAGGCTGCTTTACTGGCTTCTAAAAACTGTTGTGCTCTGACAGCTAACCTAGATTCCATTTCTTCCTTTTCCTCTGAACCACAAGGGAAGCTAAAATGCATTTTCACATTGCATTTTGCCTAAAGGCTCTCAGTAAAATTTAATTTTCTTACTGCATTGATTTTTCCATTATAAGTTGTAACAGTCTAATCATATCTCATAAGAATTTTTACTGTCGAGAAAAAAGGATGTGAATGATTTAGCAATAGTAACTGCAAGTGCTAGAAGATTTGTTCTTATTTTCTTAGGAACCTTCCAACTGTTCTTTTGACGGGCAACTGTTGAAAACATATATGTCATATCACCATACACTCGATGGGCTGGAGATACTTCTTTAGCCTGTTTCCTGGGGCAGTATTTGATAGTTTCCTCAAAACCTCTTCCTCCACTGACAACTTCTAAAAATCAAAATAAAGCTAATTTTGGAGCTGAAAACGTTGCTTAAAAATTGATGAGCCGCATGGAAACAATGCACTTAGGGGACCCAAAAAGCACAACTGTTTCTGTCTTGAAGGCTACATTACACTCAGTAAAGACTTTATTAAATCTTTGTTAGTTCAAATATTTCCATGTTTGCCAGGCTTTCTCCTCATTATGGACAAAGAATACTTCACAGAAACAAGGTATGTTCCCTGGAAAGAGAAAACCTGTAGGGTGACTCTTTCCTTTAAAATAATTGTGTCATCACCAAAGCTGTAGAAATCATGTCTGAAAACAACTGTTATGGTGAACTATGAAACATAAAGGAAGTGCCAGAGCAAGAACAGAAGAGCTTTGAGAGTCCCTGTGGAACACAGCTACAAGAGGTTTTTTTTACTTATTTCACTTTTTTGAGGTTTTGTTAGACAGACAGAGATGGAAAAATGTAAAAATTACTAAGTAAACCAGACTAAAACCTGCTGTCTGTTTTTCTTGGCAGAATGCAGCTTGGTTGGTTTCTTCCTCCAGCTTTTCCACAAATTTGGAGAAAGCTGGAAGACTGGCCAATTTCCTGTTTCCTGTATTTTTCTTTCAGTTAGTGTTCTTAAGATAGGCTTTATATGATGTAAGATGGGCTTTATTAGAGATTCTGGAAGCAAATTAAGGCACAACTCACATCTAGTCAAGTCATCTGGGTTCCTCAGAGGCATATTTTCCTGGAAAATAAATTGAGTCGAAAAACAGACCCTACACAAAAATAGGTCTGAATTGTACTGAACCCAGTACAGTTGTCACAAAGTACCTAAGCAGCTTTACAAACTCAGTCAGTTGTGGAATTATTTGGATGTTGTTGTCCTTGTTTTTATTTGCTTATTTTTCCTGGAAATGTTTTTTATTTGATTTGGTTTGGTTTTAATGTGTTTTCATTTAGATAGCAGGTATTTTTCATAGCACAACTGCAGTTTTCTGAGAAAATACAATTTTCATGGTAAATGCTTGACCAGCACTGATTATACATTAAATCTGAGATTTAAATTCTGCCAAGTTTACTAAAGTACTTATTTAACTGAAGCTTAACTGAACTTCTGTAGTGCTTGGGACTACCCGCTCTTACCCGTCATAAAAAAAATTAATGTAAACACCAAAAAAAAGGAGGTTTAGATAGCATCTTGTATTCTAATTTTTTCCGACTATAGAATTTTAAACACAAGCTGTTGCCATAAAAGTGTACAGTGACTGTAATATCATAGTTAGACACAGTGCTCTCTATCTTATTATAAGAATGGGCCCAATAAAATTATTTTATACTTCATTGGACTGACAAGTCCTGTTTGAAAAAGAGAGCTAGACACGACCATGACTTTATTATAGAAAAGATGCATCAAGGTTAGGTTCTTTATGGCTCAAATACTACAGAAATATGTCTGATACCATAATTTAGATGATAGATTTGCATGCTTCCATGATCTCTGGATTTTTTTTCTTTTTTTTTTTTGCTAGCGCCATCTCTGCTGTGCAGTAAAACTATACATCAATACACCTACTCCATCAGAGAAGCTGATGCTGACATTCCAGACGCTTTATTTTTAAAACTGCCAGAGTTTCAGCCTCTCTCTAAATAACAGGCATGCCAATACATTAAAGGGGTAAAATATTCACCCCTTCTTGGCTGGTATCACTTCAACAACAAATGAACCCTGTAGTTTTTAAAATGAAGCAGCATTTTAAATTTAGCCCAAATTGAATAATTTTCTACTTCTGCCCCTGCTGCAGTTCAGAGTCATTCTGTTGTTGATGCAGAACAGATTTTGTGCTAACAATAGACATCTTGAGAGAGTGGGGAGAGTCTCACTTCCCCCCTTCCCTTGAATCTAGCTTCTAGGACAAAAACAAATCAGTGTGTTAGCTCCTAACACCAGGGAAAAATCCCAGTCAACACAGTCTCACCACAAGCAACAACACTGAAACCCAGGTGCTGCAATGCAACACTTCTATCTCTTCAATTCTCCCATCAGTTCCCAGAAAATTAGTTTTTCTCAAATAAGAGATTATCTCTCACAGCTCAGGACATTCATACCACCCATAAACAAAGGCCAGACTGGGAAAGTCACAGTCAGACCCTTAGATATTCAGCATTTGCCACCATCTTGGAACTTATACATAATAATAAAAAAAAGTAGTCTGAGGGTCCCACAGTTTTGATGTAGTGCTGGCAATGACAAACGAGTATAAGATTTGAAGCTGTTTAAAAACAGCCAGACATCTCAGTGCAGATTATGTGGCAGGATATGATCCTTATGTTTGGGATTGGACATCATCTCTTTCTGTCCACATGTTGCAGTTAAGGACAAGCACGGAGTATTGAATTAAGAAAGAAAACTTTGCTAGCTAGCGCATTATGTTTCTGGGGTGCACAAGATTGTGACAATAAGACGTGAGAGGGATAGGGAAGAAGTAAAGACGAGCAACTACAGAAGTGAATTAAATGGAAAACAGAAGTAGAAAATTAAATTCCCTGAGAGATTATACTTAAGTACCCATAAAAAAAAGGATGAACTCTAAGCAGCCAAACATGCAACACAAGTCTGCCTGTGAACAACATTCCAGTAACTATACACTTAGTTTGGGTTAAGATTATACCATGTATAATCACAGAATTTTTTTCTTGCAAACATCTGGAGTGATGTTAAAGAATTTCAAACATTAAAACAATCCCAGTCTCATTTATTGGTCAACACATGGAGGGTTATATAACACATTACATCCTATTAATATATACGATTCTGTCTATATTAAAGTATACAAGAATAGGAAAAATAATCTCAAAATCTACATTCAAAAGTAAGATGATCTATCAGACAAAAAAATAACCTGAAAATTACAGGTATGGGCAGGAATCACCTGGTAACACAGAAAAATTACAGGGAAAAAAAGATATCCAGCTTTTCTGCAAAATGCATCATTCTCACTGAATTGCTCAAATGTCCAATTCTAGTTACTCAAGTCCATAAAAGTTTTTTGAAGGACACTGATGAACAAACTATAAATCATCAATTTAGTTAATGTGTTTAAAAAACCATAAAAATGTGCCAGGAAAAAACCAAGATGAGGTTCTGTACAAGGTAATCTCCCTTAAACTAAAATCAAAACAAATGGTGGGGTTTTTTTAAATCTTTTGTTAGCTAATTTCAAATATGAAAAAACTCATGTCTTAAAATGAAGAAACTCAAGATTCGATTGGGTCACTCAAAAATCAGAATTAGAAATACTTCTACCTTCATACACAGAAATCAAGTTCAGTTTCTTTATGAGTTCTGAAATAAGTTTAAGACTATAAAAAAATTGTTGTGTTCACACATGGAAGTGCTGTACATGGGAATACCTAGTGGAATTTTACTAGTCATCTCTACTGAGGATTCTGCTAGTTTTTAATTTTTATATATTACCTAGATTGTGAAATTTGCTGATAACAGAGAATTCAAAGGAAAACTGAATATTTAGCAAGTAGTAAGTCAAGTTTAAATGAATTTTTGTTTCCTCTGTATTAGGCTGGCAACTAGCAACTGAAATGTAGTGTTGACAAACATAAAGCAAAAAAGTTGAATACAAAAATAATATACATGAACATTTTATGAATAGATTTGTACCAAAATAAGAAGACTTCTTCCCTCAAGACAAGCCAGAAAGATAAAAAAGCAATTTAAAATCTTCTAAAATTGCAGGTTGCAAATGTGTCATCTTGCAAATTCACCTGGTAAGTTCTTTGAATAGTCTGTGAACATTTCATTGTAACATTAAAATAATACATTATTTACATCTAATCATTAGAGAAAAAAGTCTACTTTTATTGGTGAGGCTTTGAAATAAATAAAAAATAAACAAATGAAAATCCCTTAAATTTTGTACAAGGATAAATAAGTGATTTAGCAAAAGACATTGGCTGTGCAAAAAGACGAATTTCAGAAATGTTATTGAGGAGGGAGAAGAAGTACTTTGAATAAGATTTTAGATGATGAGCACAGCCTATAAAGGATTGGACAAAAAAATTATCTTCCTAGAAAAATTCGCTTCTTCGCCAAGAGGGGAGTGGGAAAAATGTCAACTAAAACTGGCCTCTTGCTTGTTATCTTTCTTTTCAAGCTACAGACTTTACATGAAGACCACAGGATCTCTTGCTTTGTTTTCAGTATTTCCTTTCTCACACCTGTTAGGAGGGAACAGATGAAAACTGGAACAATGATGATATTTAAAAGAAATAAAAATAATAAATAAATAAATATATTTTTGTTACCTATTAGGAACTTCCAGAATTTCAAGCACTGAGCTGCACCCTCAACAGAGAGATCTGGGTTTGTTTACCAATTCCCACATTCCTGATTTTGTCAGTTTGCTCAACCTATCTGTCTATCTTTTTGGAAACATTAATTTTGGGATTTAAAGTAATAGTAACAAACAGAAGTCACAGACAAGAAAAGATTTCACAAGCACTGGATATACAATGTTCCAAGTCTTTCATCATCTGCTTGGGTACATTTACAGATGTAACAAACCTGGTGTCATACTGATTACAGAGGTCTCTGGCAGCACGACCCCGATTCTTCTGTACCAAGGGTAAAACATAGAGCTAACAAAGCAGATGAGAAAATTTGTACATTAAAAATATGTATTTCACAATTTGCATGACAATAGCTAGAAACTGAAATTATTACATACCTTAGGGGGTTTGTCATGGCATGCACTTACCTGCATGTGCACAACTACTCTTACACACAGAGGCACAGAATACACACAATTACAGGAATGTTCCTGTGTTATATTAACCTCTCTCATTCACATACTTAATTCTACTGAACAACTCTTCTTTGCAAAGAACTGTCAGCAGGGACATCATTTCAACCTTCCTTTTTCCATGTAACTTGTGGTATTTCAAAATCAAGATAAATGTAAAGAATTATAAATTAATAAATATGTCCTGCAACATAAAGACACTGCACGCTTAAGACTGCTGCCTCTATTCCTCACCTGTGCTGGTTCCATTCTATGCTGATTCCACTCACATTTGCGTGGTAATAGCTTCATAAGAAATATTTACCTCCAAAACAACAAGTTGCTAAAATTCTGCAGTGAACACCATTTTGTATTCTACACTAACAAGGCAGAAAGAAAGCTGTTTCTTTACAGAGCAAATATGTTTGCTTGCTTTTATTTCTTTTTTTATCTTATTTTACTCATTTCTATTCAGCTAGCAAGTATGTTCCTGATATTTTTCTAAATGTCTACATACACAAGAACAAAGAGTAAATTAATTCAGACGCACTATGAAAAATAAACATGTCCATCGTATATAACAAGGGTTACATTTATTTCTTCATTTCAGAAAAACACATTTTAATTGAAGTTACTGAAGCATATAGTTTCTTAGATGTGACAGAATTCGCTTCCATGAAAGGAGTAGCATGAATGTATCATTAGGAACTCTAAAATTTGCAACTCTCCTATTCTCAGTACTTTGGCTTGGAATCGATACTGTAGTTGAGGGTCATTAAGTCAAAAGTGATCTCGGATGTCATTTTCAACTCAAGATAAGTGCATTAAGATCATTATCTTTTGGCTTCTATTTTAGCAGTTAAAACCTACTCCTGTTTACCAGGCTCTCTTAAAAAAAACAAAAAACAAACAAACAAAAAAACCTGAAACAATAAAAGAAAGAAAAAGGCAAACAACAACAACAAAAAACCTAAACAAAACAAAAAACCAAGAAAGCAAAAGCAAGACCTTTTTTTCTAATTGAGTTTGTGTTACGCCCTTCCCTGCACCCCAAAAAACACTCCATACTGAACAAATTTCCTCTTTCACAAGTGGGTGATTTTTATCAGTAATCCTGTGCTGGTTTTATTTGGCTGCATAATTATCTTTAAATATAAGTAAGCCATAATAGAAACTTGCATACAGAGCCCTGCCATTGCCCACCTTTCTTAAAATAGGTGCTGGCCATTGAGAATTCCTATTTTGGGGGATGAGATAACACAAGATTACTTACTGCAGACTGGAAAATTCTTAAAAATTAGAGGATGGTTTTAAATTGACAGACTTTTATTATAAACTGCTGTTTTTCTCAAGCCATTTCACATCTGATTGAAGAACACAGAATAACAGAGTAAGTTGAATAAATGGTTTACAATTATCTGAGCTTGACCCATTTAACCAATAAAATCACTGAATGTAAGATATTGTAGAAGTACAAGGTCATACCACTGCCAGAGTTATTCATCTATAGTTATTCATCTAACAAGATATTAGAAACACTCCATCAACTAAAAAAATCTTTGAAAGTAACTATATGCCTGGAATGCAATAGTTTGGTGCTCCCATACGGGAAGATGAACTACATTTTGAAGAACAATTGCAGCATCACCAAATTAAAAAAAATAACCAATTTCCTTTAGCACTTGCACTTCAAAGAGGTAAATATATGAAGATTTTACTTCTGTGTTGTCAGGAAAAAGAAAAAAAAAACATTATATAGATTTCTCTTTCAATGTCTCAGAACAGCTTGGCCTAACTACTTAAATAATACTGGTTTTCATAATTTATAATTCAAACCATATGTCAACCTCAAAAGGAAAAAAACACCAATTTAATCATGTTTTCCAGTTCTCACTGTAGATTTTTCAAAAGTTATCTCTGAAAACAAGCACAGGAACTTCAACTTAAACTAAAATTTTAATTAAAACTTTAATTCCTCTATGTAAGCTAATTGAATCTGTGTTCCCAGACTAGAAACCAGTATGACTGCTGATTATAAATTAATGGACAAGACTTTAATTCTCTTAATAGGTGAGTGATTTTTCAAATTTGAATTAAACTATTTTCTCTAAAAAAAGGCATTTTGACAGTTTAAGTTAAAAACAGGTAACACCCTGGATTGACAGGAAGTTGAACATGAGCCAGCAGTGTGCCCAGGTAGCCAAGAAGGCCAATGGCATCCTGGCCTGTATCAGGAACAGCGTGGCCAACAGGTCCAGGGAAGGGATTCTGCCCCTGTACTCAGCCCTGGTGAGGCCACACCTTGAGTACTGTGTCCAGTTCTGGGCCCCTCAGTTCAGGAAGGAGATTGAGGTCCTGGAGAGGGTCCAAAGGAGGGCAACTAGGCTTGTGAAGGGACTCCCATACAAGTCCCATGAGGTGAGGCTGAGGGAGCTGGGGCTGTTCAGCCTGGAGAAGAGGAGGCTCAGGGGAAAACTCATCACTCTCTACAGCTCCCTGAAAGGAGGGTGTAGCCGGGGGGGGGGGGGGGGGGTGGTCTCTTTTCCCACGCAACTCTCAGCAAGACAAGAGGGCACGGTCTTAAGTTGTGCCAGGGGAGGTTTAGGTTGGTTGTTAGAAAGAATTTCTTTACGGAGAGGGTGATCAGACATTGGAGTGGGCTGCCCAGGGAAGTAGTGGATTCTCCGTCCCTGTAGATATTTAAAAAGAGACTGGATGTGGCACTCAGTGGCATGGTCTGGTAACTGCAGCAATAGTGGATCAAGGGTTGGACGTGATGATCTCAGAGGTCCCTTCCAACCCATCTGATTCTATGATTCTATGATTCTAAGAGGTAATGGAGCAAAATAACAACAAAAAAGGTAAAAATCACCTTATTCACAAAAAGTACATGCACACTCTTTGTCTTTCAAGGTGTTACTCTGAGTTCTATGTAACAGTCATTGAAGTCATCAGGAACTTTTGCTCTAGAATGAAACAGGCTTGGGACTAGAACCCTTGTGCATTATTACAAAGGTTTCTCAAGTACTTTTTAAAGTTTCATATTTATAACAATCTGAGTCATAGCAAGTGCAAAAAGTTCTTTACTTACTACAGAAGTGGCATGTTTCTTGAACAGTCAGCCTCATTTCTACATATGTACAATGTGCTTTGGTGTCCTAGAGGAATGACTAGCAGCCTAAAAAGAGAACTGCATCTTAAAAACTTAAAAAACTTAAAAAACTTAACAGCAAACCAGCTGAATTGCTGCTGGCTTGTATGACACTGGTTCATGATCATGTAACAAGAATTCACTCATAAATGAGGAATATATATTTCAGTTAAAATAAGTGACACTTAACAGTATTTGATCTATTTTGACACACATACACACACAGAGAAAGTAATTTCTCAGTCTCCCTGATCATTACTCCAGCACATTTCTAAAAAACTAATTATAATGCAGAATCATTGAAGACTTTTCATCAGCACTACCTGGGACCTGGTAATAATTTCTGTTGAGCAGAAAGCCCAAGGGCTCCTTAGATCATGTTGATTTCATAGTCTCTGTATTTGAAGACCAGGCAGGGTACTTGATAATGTAGATTCAGTAACTGCAAAACTGGGCTATCCCCACATACCAGGCTACCAGAAAAATTTTTCAGTTTTCTTCCTCAGTCGGATTTCTAGGAAAAAAATAGAGACTAGAGAACCTATTACTAAACCAGCTACTTATCAATGAAATTTGTAGGAGGAACTGTTATCCTATCAAATAAGAGGATTCTTTTAATGATTTCCATAAGTAAAGTTATCTTTTTTTCATGGCCACCCTAACAATGTGCTCATGAGACAGGACATCCAAGGAGGACTTTACTCTCTGTCAGTCATAACTCGTATTATTTTCTGTTAATCCTCTTTGGTGGTTTTTTAAGTCGAAGGGAATGATTTAATATCTCTAATAGTACATTTGAAATCTAGCTCCTTTTGCAATAAGTAGTTTCTGATGCCTATTTCCATTATAAAAAAATTATATGGCTTTACAGTCATATTTTCTTATTTAAATGGAACAGATTTTCCCTTTTCTATATTCTCTCATGCTCCTACCTACAGGAAGTAAATGGACTAAATAAAAGTTCCAAACCTAAAAGTAGGAATTTATTATTCCTTATTATTCATTGGTTTATTATCTTTATGATTCTTCCCTGGTACTTTGATGTTCCCTAGTTGAGATATTTTCATGCATCACTATCTGCAGTACTATTACATCCCGTGACCTGACCCGAAGGACAGCCAAAGGAGATTTGTACTGGATCTCCCTTCTTTCTAGTATTCTCAGAGAGAAGCCTTTGAACCACTGGAGGAGACCTCCACCAACTTCACCCACTAAAGTGTGCAGGCCCTAGGCCATATGCAGACCCTTATCTGTCTCCTTCCTCTCCAGCAATCCCTTTGCAAGGGTTGATTTGGTACATGCTCCCCTTGGACGAGACTAAGGGGGTCCAAGGGTCTGAGGGTCCAGTGAAGGGGGCTCCTCTATCCAGTCTGTTACGTACCTAAGTCTGTATTACTGATCCAGGCAACAAAGTTTGGAGTAATCTGAAATGCTGACGAAAAACAAAACAGTCCAAGTTTACGACACACCTACAATCCTATTGTCATCTTCAAGGAGTATCATAAGTGACTGTTTTTATTTTCAAAACATTTAGAATGGCTATTGCTTCAGGTAACAGATTTTGCTGTGTCTATAGACTCAACGACTCATGCACCATAGCCCCCTGTGAAGAAAAGATGAAACCACTCAGTCAAACTGTGTTAACTTTGACTGACTACTTACATTATCTAGCTTTCGATTAACTTGTATAAAAGAAAACCAACAAAAGTATTCTTCCTAGCAACGCATTAAGAATGACAGTTGGCTTCCAGTGTTCTGTGATTAACAGAGAGGCTATTATCTTTCAGGATTCACATGTACAATAGTTGCTTATAACCTAAGCATTGCCTGCTCTTATTTTTTTATAACATGTGCTTGTCACTGCAACTATTTGATAACACAATGAAACAAAATAGCTCACACTACTGTATTTAATATTGATGTATGTGTTTCTAGTGGTTTAATTCCTACTTTTTAAAAATCTTTCTAATGATTATATATGGGTAGGAGAGAAGAGGAGTGCACTAAGTATCAGTTTTTTCTGGGAAATATATGTAAAAATCATGCTATAATCTCCTCCTCCAAAAAAAAAAAAACAAAACTAGTTATAACTACTTATAACTACTACTTAAGAATATAAAAATTAAACAAGCAATTAGTACTTTAAATAATGTAAACTTACTGGAAATGTTTGAATAGTTTCAGTTTGGAATATGCTGGAATTTACGGGGATTATGGAGATTTCCTCTATTTTCATTAATTCTAACACTAATAACAAGAATGATGTTTTTGAACACCATTGTAAAACTGAGTAAATAGCAAGTGCAATTATGTCTCATTATAAAAGAGTTAATCTAAAACTGATAATATACTGTAATTAAATTTTGGGGAGGGTAAAATATTGTTTCTCCATTTATTTATTTGTGGTGTGTATTATGGTAACTTTTTCCAATGTAGTGCTGGGAATAAGATTTGTCTGTAGCTACTGGGATATACCAATCACATAAATTTATGTATTTATATATAATCAATCTAGAGATCAATTTGCATTGCAAAAATTTTAAGAGGGAAAAAAAAAAAAAAAAAAAAAAAAAAAAAACGGCCTGCTGGAACTGCCATGTAATAAAGATGAAACAAAGACTTGATTTTCAATCTTGGGGCAGAGGAAGTGGGAGAATGGAGGTGGTGGAAATTGTACACTTTCCTTCAGTTTACTGACTGCTGCCTTCCTTGTGAAATTGATAGTTGGTAGAGGCAGCTTAGCAGACCAGCCCTGTGGATCTTTACTTCATAAAACTGCCCAATTCATACTTCTCCTGTTTTCTTATTTACAACTTAGAGTACAGAGTCCTTCTGCAGGTGAGTAAAGGGGCATAGGAGGTAAGAAAGATGCTCAAGGAAACATAATCAAATCAACACATCAGCTACTGTGCCACTGAAATCTAAACACTTCCATCTCACTTTTCGTTTTTCATAGCAAGGAATAGACATACATGAAACTGTTTAAACACCCTGTTTTCAGATTTACCAGTTTTCATGTCTACAGGGCTCAACTGTAAAAAAAACAAATAAGCTTATATGGTGTCCTTTTCTACTTAGGTATTACAACAGGCATGCATTTTACAAATGGAAAAGAATATAAAAGATTTGGTAGAAGGATATTGAGAAAAAGCGATATTCTCTTTAAATATGGAGTACGGGAAAAATAAGGGGGACACATATACTCTTAATTCTTTACTTCTTTGCTTTTCTCAAAGTTCAAAAGAGGAAAACTCTCTGAGCTGCTTCCAACCTTACTGCCAGGTTTGACTGAAGATAAACAAGATGAACAATATAGCCTTCACAAATTCTCATCAAGATTAATTTCCTTTTTCATTACTAATTAAGGGTAACTTTAGTCAAATGATCATCGTATTTCAGAATTTCCAGAACAAAGAGGCATTTTTAACCTACATTCTTGGCAGGGATTCCAATGGTATTTTACTCCACTGGAATTATCACCATGGAACAGGACACACACTTGCCTCCAATATATAAGCAGCCAGTGATCGCTTGAAGAGAAATCAATGCAAATTTTTAAAACAGCTGTACTTTCTGTGGCTGTGTGTTCCTGATCAGTAAAGAAACTTCAGTTATCTTTCATCTTGTAAAGACAAGGCAGCAGAAAGGGATGGACCTATATGATCAACCGATTTTTTTTCCATAAAAAAAAGATTCCTGACTGTAGATGAGATGTATGCCTCTGTCCTCATCATAAGCCTATCAGAAGAACATAAGCAATACAGTGTTTTGTTTTTTTCTCTCATTAATTCATCCTCTGCTGCCATAAACAAAGGCTAAAACTCTTTCTGACAAAATGTATGTGGTATTGAGTAACTTGGACATTTAGGTTTTTTATAATTGGCAGCATAACACCATAATGTTAAATAGCATTATTAAGAACTAACTTTCCAATACAACAGGTTTCACAACAATAACACTTTCTACTTAAAAAAGAGTATAGATGGAGTTACAGCTACATGCTACTAAGAATTACTGCTATTTCTCTCTGACAAAGAAATTTAGAAACATTAAGAGAAAGTTTTGGATAAGGAGAAGATGAAGGTGAGACTGCACTTTGCAGTAACTTTAAATGTCCATTTAACAGATTCAAAATGAATACAACAGACGTGAAGTGACAGTACAATCAGTAAATGTGTACCAAAACACTCTACACCTCAGCCCCTAAAACAAACCCCGAAAACACCACACTTCACCAGAAAATAAGAAGCAGAACTCAAGCTGCAACCAGTAACACAATACTTCTTGCTCAAAGAAACCTGGGTGAAATAATCTCAGATCACTGTTAACACTGTTTTATCCATTATCATGTAATTCTTTAGGAAATATAATATCTAATGATGTGAGGACTGATATTAAAAATTGCATTTTTACTTAACAGTAAGGCTTAGCTACTACAAATAAGAAGTTACTGCCACAGAAAAGTAACTGCAAATGTTTTACTGGAAGATAACCTTCCCATCCTAGTGCCCTCCTAACACTGCTAAAGACAAAGTAATAACAAAGCAGACATAAGCAGTACATTATTCACTTTAATCCTATATTTTCTCCTTGAGTGTCATGAAAGAATAAAAAAATCAACTTCCTCTGAACTTTACAATGCGATCTCCCTCCCAATCATAAGGCATCACCATAATTATTATTATTATAGTTATTAGTCATCCTCTTTATTATCCTCCAAGTTCCATCTGGATCAGTTTTTATATCATTCAGGCATAAATGACAACAAAGGATACTGTACTACTTTTAGAGACTCTTAGTAAGGTTAAGTTGAAGGACTCTCAACTTAGCATAAATTGGCATAATTTATTTTCCATTTGTTTGAAAATACTCTATTCTTTGTGATTATTAGGATACCCTTTGAAGATCACTTCATTTTCTGTTCATAGGAATTTTTTTCTAGCTCACAAGGCAAGATTCTCTTGCCTTTCTAAAATCTTGATGGGTTACAGAGAGAGACCTCCATCTGTAGAAGCAGTCTCTTATGCAAGCCATTCCCAATACCCCTTACAAAGCAAAACACTTAGAGTGGCTTTTGCAACAATCATTTAATGAACCTATTGTCGAAATAAGTCAGTAAATTCATATTCATGTACCTCAAACTTTTTTTCTAAAGAAAATGATGTCAAAAGTTAAATTCAAATAGAATTATTATCATAAGATTTATCACATCAGCTCTCCTTATACTCCAAAATCAATAGCCCTGACCTCAGAAGAAAATTTTATTGCCAGTAAGCTTTACTGGTTGAATAATGGTCAAGATGTCAATAATACAAAAACAGAAAACACACCTCACCTCAGCATAATTACATTGTGCAGATACCTAGGTCCATCTTTCCTTTCCAAGAAACAGAAAAAGATGACCTACCAAACCAAGAAATAAGAAAAAAGGCAGTGGGACATTACACAGTCCATCAATTTTGCAGTGCCCCTGTGTCTTGCCTCCGAGGCACCAGTGTGGTGTCAGAGCAGGAAAGCACACACGTTGATTCTGGGGATGGAGCATAGCTAGTAGCATAAGCTCTTGGACCCCATCAATCTGTGTATCATCTATGAATATGGGAAGAAAAACAAAACAAAACAAACAAAAAACAGATAAGCTTGTTTAAGACCATGAAGAAAAGCATGATGTCACTTCGAACACATACAAATGTATATATGCAGGATAGGATTTCTTGGATGTCTCCAAAATATAATTAATCTAATTATGCTGATAATTAAGAATAAATGTTGATTAAGGGAGCTCTCTCTGTTAGCTTCAGATACAATTAGCATAACATGAAAAAATCTTTGCCTTTGGGAAAGACAAGGAGGAAAAGAAAAGTTCTAGATACACAATGAGAATACAGACATGCACAATTCATAATCCTAAACACAGAAAAATGTGCAATTGTGTATATTCTTGGTTTTCTGAAATACCAGTATAGGTCTTGAAGATAAAGGACAAAAGGACTGTAGCCTGGGGCTGAGCATATACCCCAGGGCATCTAAAAAGGTGTAAGACACCTATGGTTAGGCAACTAAATCCCATCCCCAGTCATTAAAGAAAGTGTCCTTTGACTTGACACTACACCAAAGAACTAAATAACTGGGCTCCTTGAAAGGACAAAACTACAGCTAACAAAAACTTGTTGAAATAAATCTCACAATTCACACCGTCTTAAATTTGTTCAGCACTAATTAATAAAATCAAAATAACACCATACAGAATATTCCATACAGGAATATTCATAGGCTTCCACCTTTCTCCTCATTAACTTCCCAAGCCTACCAATACCTGTCAGAGTAGAAGTGGGGAGAGAAACAGATGTAATCTGTATAACTACGCTTGAGTGTAACCCAAAGACACAACTAACTCATGCCAACATTCATAAATGTCTACTTTATAAATTCCATATCTACAGCAGATAGACTGTCAATTACTTTTTCATCTCTCATCCTACATTAAGAAACATCCAGTATTTACGTAAGCTGCAGTGATGTCTTTCCCATTTTCATCAGTTCTAGAAAAAACAAAGTAAGGAAATGAAGGATAACTCTACCTCAAAAGTGAATTCTTACCCAAGAAGAAAAGCTTACTACAGTCAGGATTAGCAAGAAGGAACAGAAATTTGAGCTACATGCCAATTTCAAAATAATCAGGTATTTTTACACGTTCAAGACTTCTGAAGAGGAAGGGTATGAAAAAGGGGTTGTCAGGGAAGGGTGGGAAAGGCTGGCCTCCATGCTAAGAAAAAAAGAGATGATTCTGAGATGATTCTGATAATACAGTTGGATACTTTCTAATGTACAATACTATATAGAATATGATAATGGGACTTTATTACCACACCTAGAAAATGTTGTGAAAACCTACAGCTGATGAAGAAAATCAGGTGTTGCAATGCAATTTACTACTGTTGTGCCAAAGACAAAAATCACTTTCCTCTAATACTGCTAGAATAGAAAAACAAATAATGCAAGAGGCTTCTCTAAAAAAAGAAATCTTAAAACAGGACAAATCATGCATTCTGATTAGACTGGCAGAGCACCACAATGGAACTGGCTCAAGAAATTACTAAATTCTATGATATTCAAGATTTTAAAAAAAATTTTTTTTTTTTACTCAAAAAACCCCTTAACTGTGTCACCACTTTATTCCACCCAACAGCCTCCAGTAGCTAATGTGACTTTTCCAAGATTTTGCATCCTTTCTCATTAATTTTCCAGAAGATCATAACATGGCTAACAGTATTTGCTTACCCTGGCTTTGTGACCTACATACCTTTC
Organism: Calypte anna; assembly: GCF_003957555.1. NCBI lineage: Eukaryota > Metazoa > Chordata > Aves > Apodiformes > Trochilidae > Calypte > Calypte anna. The sequence continues at coordinate 44,236,524 of NC_044274.1, read as the reverse complement.
GGCTGCTCTTGAAGCTCTGCTGTCCATTTCATACCCCATAGCTGAAGCATTTGACAAAAGAACTTCCAACCTAACTAAATGGTCTTTGTTTCAGTGAATTAAGAGAGGACATTGGGTTCACAGGGAAAAAGAGAAGTCATATTAACCATATGGCCCATTTCAAAGCCTATGCTCTGCTAAAATCAGGCAAATACATTAGTGTAGCTTTTCAAGTTTAGCTGCCCAGAACTCTTAAAAAATATATGATGATTAGTACTTAAGTGTGTGTAAAAACACTAGTATATCTTTTATCCATATGGAGAAAGAACATTTTAAATGAATAATTGTGCTTAAAACTGAAGAAGTGGATATGTTATCCAAGAAGAATAGAGCTTATCACAATATTAATTCATCAGTTCTTCTTCTTCTGTTAGTATTATTATTATTGTTGTTGTTGTTGAAAAAATGCATTTCAGTTGGTATGTTTATGCTACCAGCCCAAATTTAATTATATCAAATTTGAAATTAATGTTATGCAGACTTTCATTTGTGAAAGAAAACAAATGATTGATACAACTTTTCATTAGGAATATTTCTATGAACTGTATACATACAAATCATATCATAGGTTGCATGCAATACATTATTTGAAATTCACTTTTTTTATATCTATCCATACCTACAGAACTGCAGAGGATTACAGGAGTATAAAAAAGTTAACTGAATTTCCTTTTTTAGTATATTTTTATACATATTTATCAAATAATTCTATTAGCTCATGTAGGATATTTCAGTAATATTGGTTTAATATTGATTAAGGCTCTCCCAGACATTCCTCCCACTATAGAAATTTCACAGGTCTCAAAAAAAGTTTCAAGTCTGACTTCTTATGTTATGAACTCTAATATCCTAGCTATACTGACAGCTATGGAGTTGGTTTGTACTATTAATGGATGATCACAGTAACATTTTTCTGTTATGATCAAACCCCACAATAATTAGCAGCCAAAAAGCTGCATGCTTCCTTAAGAAAAAATATAGATGAAGAAAAATATCAACTCTAATTTCATGATACTATTATGATTTCGGATGAAGACAGCACTCCTTATGGTTTTCCAGCTCTCTGAGGAAGTCTGAGGATGCCATCTGGCAACCTCATGGTTGCAATAAGAAAAGGAAAGCAGCTCATGCAGACATGGGCAGTTCATGTAGATTCTCCTCTTTGAACTCTTTCCCTTGAGAACTGATCCTGCTATCGAGCTTTGCCTAACACTACATCACAGCGTGTTCCTTTGAATGTAAAAGAAAATCTTTCAAGAATGAGAAAACATTCTATACCCTAGGACTTTTTCCTGTCATTTTTAAAGTGATGTGATGGGCATCTGTAGGTCTTTCTATCCAAATGGACATAATTTTGGTTTATCTTTTGATATGCTATGATTCTATTGTCACCAATTCTGTAGCTATCCAAGCATAAGTTACATCATTGGTCTGCCTTATGCATAGGTATTGAAAGCCTGCTGTACTTCGTCAGAAGTTGAACACAAAACCTGACTTTAAAGTTAATAAGAAGACTTTCAGGATAGGTTTAAAAACTGCATTGAAAACTTTCTTATTTAACCTTTGCTTGGAATCTTTAGATTTCAAATTAACAAGACAGGTTAGATTTAGCGACAAGGTGGAGGTCTTTTTTTTTGCTAAAGACAGAAGAAAACCACTTTTCGTTTAAAGAATAAGGAGAATAAAGAGCTGAACATGAATTACTTTAGACGCTGTCCTATGTAGTACAGGGCCTGCTGAGACTTGCACCACAAGGAAGAAGACATTTTAAGAGTGTAAGGGGGTGGAGAGAATGCGTCAAAGCTAGTGCAAAGCTACTTTGCCTGACATACTCCCACATTGACTATTAAACTGCTGTATGAGTCTAAAAATCACTTTACTTCCCGACTAGAGCAGATGCAATTGTTCTTACACAGTTACTTCCACTGCAGTAACCTTAGGAGTTACATCTCCTTCAAGGCTGTTTATTGTACACTTCCAACCTGCTGCCACCAGAGGACCCTTTTGCAGGTTGGTCACTTTAAATCAATCATCAGAAAGGAATTCTTCTGTCACCCGTGAGAAGCTCACCAGCCTGTATGTTACTTGAGCACCCTGAAGCTACGAGTTTACTTTACTCACGTTTCAATAATAAGCAGAGCAGCGAAATAGTCCCCTACCACAATAAGCCACGAGTCCTCACGCTTACAGACTAGACAATCACCCTTGTTCCCTCTCCAACTTGTCTTTTTCACACTAAACAAAAGGAGTAAGATTTTCACATTTCAATGCTGTGAAGTGTTACACAGATTCTGCAAATGAGCTAGTTAATCTTAAAACAAATAAGAGCAGCAATATGGGGAAGGAATAATTTCTTGATGGCCACTGCATACAGCTCTAAATTTTTTTTAATTCGTCAGACAAGCAGACACCAAAATGTCCCCCTTGCCTTTTGCAAAGCCATCCTGAAACATACTGAAGAATTCAGCTTAAACAGCCTTACAGCTTTTCACAAGGGGAGACTTAAGCACAGGACTGATTGCCACAATATTTTCTAGACCTAGTGTTTAAGGAAAGCAGAGGACTGGGCCTGTAACACGTACCTGTCTTTTAACTGGTAAGTGTACATGACCTCACGCTGCTTGCAGCTGCAACAAATTCCACACAGTATTCCTAGGAAAATTCGTGGGACTATTCAGAGCCTTCTTCATACTGCAAACAAATACATCCAGAAATCTCTTTTTCCAAATACATCTCTAAAGCCTTAATTTTACATTTCAGCACAATGTAAGTGCATCATCTGGTAGGCGTTAACAGTATTTCAGACAACTTTAAAGGAATTTAAAAGCACGTCTGTACTGAGCATAAATTTAAAATGTATTAGTCTTTTGATAAATTTTACAACACTGCTGACAGAAATTTTATGAAATTGATTTTATAAACCAGATTATGCAGTTTTCATTCAGTTAAAATCTTACTGAACTAGACCTTAAACTCGAATGTTGACAAAAAAAGATCAACTTGTCAGAAGTAGTTACAAGTTGACAATAGAGAAATACAGAACATAAATTCTATTTCATGCAGTATAGTTTTCACTTAATAAAGCATATTTAACAGAATAGAAATGTAAAAGAAATAGGACTGTTTTTGAACTATTGACAACAAATGAAAATAGATGCATAATTCAATCTCCATATTGACCATAAAAGTAGTAATTTCTGCGTAATTTTCCATTTATTTATGGATTTCCTATTGCTTCTTATTCAATCATATTAAAGAATCTACTAGAAAAGAAAACCTAAAAATCAGACAGCATCTTAACATTAGACAGCATATTAACATTAAGAATGCTAAAAATCCTTCCCATTATGCATTCCTTTTGCCTAATCTTGTGTGCATGCTTCCTTCTCTTAGTCTTGATTATTAATGTATTTAATTCCCGTTTTGGAGTTAATTTGTCCATGCCTACTGCTTATTTCCTCTTGGAATTTTAAATCCATCTGTTCGCTAGTAAACACTTTGCATCACAATCAAAAATGTCCAAAAAACTATAGACTAAATGTAGTCCTCCTCAGTATTTTGAGACCCTATTGTCATCAATTTGTTATCACTGAGAAATAAAATCCCTTGTTATCTTCATCATAGTTTCTGTTAGGATTTTAAAATGCAAAATCGCAGAATGAAAAGTCTAGAAGGAGGTACAGCATAAAAGCTCATTATGAAACTTCTAGTACTAATGACTTTATACCATATGTGCGGAAAAACAAAAATCAAATGACACATAAACAGGCATTCTGCAGCCCAAATACTTTTGAATCTGAGAGATTTCTACAGATCTTTATTTTTCATTTTTCATAGAATACCCTGAATATTTCCTTCCACCCAGCTGGTTTCCCTAGAATCCCTGTGGCTACTAATGAAGGAAAAACACTACTTTCCTTGAGTACAACTATCAAAATCAAACCAAAATTACAGATCATCTTCAGAAGTGCCACTGTTAAATTTGTATTTTGTGCCAAGAACATTTGCTGCTTATAAGGTATTCAAAGTGATACCAAATCAATTAAGATTAGTCTAAATACATATGATTCAGGTACCAATCTGTTTTCACACTGCACAAGCTTCGGACTGACACAAAGTTTTAGTAACCTTTTCCAGAAAGCTTGTTTCCTAATTTGTACAGGGGTGTCTTAGTTTCTCCACCTTGTAATAATACTTGGAACCTGTAGAATTAGCATCCATACACATAAAAGTTATTTATGCTTTGTAACTTGTTCAAATAAGTCACACAAACCAAATTGAGTAAAGTTTAATAATTAAATATAATAATTAAAATAACTATTACTTGTTATTTTTCATATCTACGATTTCAAAATAGTTTGTGCTACCAAGCATCATGCTTGTCTGTGTACTATCAGTTTATGCAGTAAAGGCATATGTAATAAAGAATGAATAATCTGTCATAATTTTTCCATCACACTTTATCATCACAAAGTTTGGCAGTACATTGGGATATTAAGTGATTAATACAATATATTGAGATAATATAAGAGAAATAGATTTTACTTTATCTACTGCAAGATAATGCAGGTATGGGGGATTTTATTAGTAAGAATTGCTACAATAAGCACGTTAGAGAAATTAATCATTCATTCCCTCCAGACCGCTTATATATTTCATCAGGCCATCATCTGATCTGAATAATAAGAACAAATGCACGAGAAAATACATTACTGCTGACACATGCAACTTTATTGTATCAACTTTATATCATCACAACAAGAGGTCTTTTTAAAGTCATTTAGGTTTTTTTCTGAATTAGATTGACCTGATTTGACATCTTCCTGTATCAGCAATTATGATCAAGATCATACACACATATATTATCAAATATGATATGTATCTAACTTAATTGTCAGGATTTGACTCAGATCATTTCCCAGAGTAGCAAGTAGTAATTACAGAAAAAGTGAAGCATGCGTCGAGTCATTTTACATGAAGATACTGAAGCATTGCCAGGAGATTTAAAGAATAGCCAACAGTCAAATACTGAAGAGTATGCTACAAACTAATAAAGCCATTAAGTAAACTGCAGTTCAGCCTAAACTAAAAAAATGTAGTCACATATATTGCAATCTTTTACTGTAAAAATAGACAGTTTGTTACACATCCAACATTGCATGCTGAATGTTTGGAACCACCTAACAGAACAGAAAAGCTTCTCCGCGTGCAGTCTCAAAACAGCTAATGCAAATGATCTGGATATATTATTTTAATCCTCTGCCCACAGGGAGTACAGCACAGCAATGAGCCATGTCAAACGTTACCTACTGAAAAAAAAAAAAAAAAAAAAAAAAAAAAGGAAACAAGGTTCATTTTTTACTGAAAGACAAAGTCATACTACTAAAACAGTAACAGCAAGATTCCTTATTAAGACAGCAGATTAATTATCTTTTTATTTCAAGTTTGCAAGTTCATTTTTTATATCATGTTACTGTCAATTACCCAGAGTACTGTGATGCAATATGAAAGTCACCCTGATTCACTGCCTCACAACTTGTAGCCTATGCCAGGTAATTATTCCTAGTTTTAAGATTATGAATACCTGAAAGCAAATCTGAATGTCATCCTTCTGCTACTGCAGATTTAACTTCTCCTGCTTGTGTCACATTAATTTCCCAAAGAAATTTTGTCTAATTACTGTTATGCCATAAACTTAATTTATTTACTTCACAAAAAAAAGCATTTAATTTGACCCTAATAAACTTTCACTCCTAGTGGCATTTATTAGTTTTGACTGGTTTTGAATTACACTTGAAAATGCAGTATTACTTTCACATTGAGATACTTAATAAAACACACTTGGAAATGCATGCTTAATGGCCCCGAATAACACAAGTTAATTCTGATTAGGTGAACAGTAAAAGCATAATACCTATGAGATTTGAGTCATGCAGTATAGTATTGTATAGCTTATTTATAGCACCCATTTATTATTCTGAAATTGTACTGTAAAATAGATCAAAGTTGTCAAGAATCCGTACAGATGTAAGTTTATTTTACTCAAAATAAAATCCATATTGTCCCTACAATAGATACAGTAGCACATGAAGAATTTAAATCCAAGTCCATTTGGCAGGAATAGATAAAAAATGCTGAAATGCTATTGATTCCTTCCAGTACATTCAAAACACCTGAGTCAACTATATTTCTACTGACATAACACAAAGGTTTTCTTTAGATATTAGCAAACATGAGCAAATACTTTCGTTAACATACTTTTCATCTTTATTTCTCTCTACCTTGGAAGCAGTTAACCCTCAACTGCTACTAGTACCAGCTGTTCCCTCTACCAGAGATGCAGCAAATGTCAATTAGGGGTCCACTGTCCCACGAGACATAACGCCTGCAAAAGTTCTTCCCAGATGCAGATACATTTAGTTCTTAAAAACATCTAACAGCAGACTCTTCATGACATACATTTATTTTATCTTTGTACTTTTTGTCAACTCTACAGCACAGCCAGCAAACCTCAGTCCTGCTGTCCATGCAGCCCCCCTAAATTACTTGATTTCTTTACTTCCCCTAGATCTTTTGCACCTATTATAAAAAGTGCCATTGGTGCTTTTGAGTATGTCCTGTAAAAGCACTTAGAGAGCAAAGCTGTTGTCTGGAAGGGTCATCCTCATTAGGATAAAAAATATACATACAATTTATGCATACAAAACTTCACAGAAAATCTAGCAACTTCAGAAACATAGACTAAAAATTCTTCAAAAATGAATGCAGCCAAAGACACTCCTAGTATCTATAATCCATGCACATTTTACATTAAATTGAGTGCCCCGACATCTGGCAATACTTAGCAGGTCACACTGTACTGTACATCCTTCCTGAAGGTGTATTTCTTTGTTTAGATTTTGTCTGTGATCCCCCACATACCTATATTCGACTAAGATAGATACTACACAATATTTGACACAGTTCTTTTGCACAGGTATTCACCTACGATTCTTATAAAAGATGAGCAAACCAATTCATGCACATTTCACACTGAGAACAGTTCCAGTTACCATAGCCAAGTACCTCTCCCACCAGAATGGTGTGACTTAAAAGCTGAAATACACACACACACACGTATATTTGAAGATGTATGTGCGCATACGTATGTGTGTGCATGCCAAAAAGAGATTTGTAAGAGCAGGAGAAGGGACAGAAACCAAGCTCAGAGCATTTACTTACTAATGCAGTCCGCTCGGACCTCTTTGGAAACCTGAAAGAGTCTCCGCTTTTCCCTCCTGGCAGTCAGGCGCCGCGTTGTGCCCCTAGTCCACACAGGCCGAGAAAGAACTGCAAAGAGAGAGAAGCACATGCCACATCAGGCAGTTCTGTTTTGGTGAGATCCAGCGCAACTGCTGCTACCTCTTTGGGGGCATCCCTGCTTTCAGAGCAGACTCCTGCAAAAGAGTCATCCTTCCAAATACATATATATATATACTTAACCACTGATTTTAAAAAAAAAAAAAAAAAAAAAGAAAAAAAGCTCTTCCTAGGATCCTGCACCCTAAAATGTGCAGGAGGCTGGAGGGGGGGGGGGGGGGGGGGGGGGGGCTGGGGCTGGCGGGGAGGAGAGAGGAACGGTACCTGCAACTCTCTCCGATGAGGCCAGCAGAGAGAGAGATAGGGAGGGAGGGAGGGAGGGAGCTAGGAAAGGGAGGAGAGAGGGAACAAGCAAGGGGTTGGGTGGAGAGGTGGGGGATGAGCGCGCGTGTGCGTGTGTGTATGTGTGTGTGGTGTGCGTGTGGCGAGGTGGGTGTGGGTGGGTGATGTGTGCGGGTGTAGGTGTGTGCGCGGGGCGAGAGGCGACTCTGGCCGGGGCCGGAGTCGCGGTGTTTCTCCCCCCTTTCTTCGTGCCGCGCTCGGCGGGCTGCAAGTAGGCGGCCCGGGAAGCCGATTTGGGCCGAGCCGGAGGGCGCGCTCCCCGCCGGGCCCCGCGCAGCCCCCCGCCGCCGCTCAGCCCGCTCACCTGCATTTCCTTAATGAACCACTTGATGGCTGGCAGCGGCGGCGGACCCCCAGCCCCGCCGTAACTTTGACGGCCGCGGAGCCGCCTCGTCGCCCCCGCTGAGCTAGGGATGGGGAGGTGGCGACTGGCGACCGCAGAGTGCCGCTTTGGGCAGCGACCGGCTCCGGCAGCTGCCCGCCCAACTTTCTGCCCGGGGGTGGGAGACGGGGTTTCGGGGAGAGGAGGTGTGGGGCAGTGGGCTACGCCAAGCCCCGCTTGTATGCGCCGCAGCCGCGCAGCGAGCCCGGTAGCGGGGCACGCTCCGCCGCCCGCCTCCCCCGGCGCTGCCTCCTCCCAACGCGCTCCCTGGCGTGTGCGAAGGGAGCGAGCGATCTCCTCACTATTAATAAGCCGTATCCCCACCTTCCTCCTCTCCTAGGGAAAACAATTAATAATGCATTAAAATAATGCACCTTTAAAGCCACTGGCTACCAATAATAATAATATTGCAACCACTTAAGAGAGAGCTGCTATGAATGTGATGGCGAGGCACGTTTTCCTATCGTTCACACCCAGGCGTGAGCACAAATTGTGCTTCTGGTATTCCTAAATCCCCTTTCCCCTACAAGAGCAACTATCATTATCACTATCAAAGAATAAGTCTCTCTCCAAAGCTGAGTGGAGACACTAAGTCCCTGGGTGGCTGCCGTGGCTGGGCTGCACGGAGGACACTCCCTCCCTTCCTTTCGCCCCAAATCAATCTCATCTCTTTTCTTTTGCTTATAGCGGTGGGTTAAGCATTGCGTTTGGCCCTTTTAGTGTTTTCCCTTCCGTTCCTCCCCTGACGATAGTTTGTGTATTTTAAATAAAGATTTCATTCTGCCAGCCCGCAGGAAGCTTTTAACAAGATGCAGCTGAGCGTGTCGATATCTTATATCTTTTTACTGCTGCTCCGGCGTGTGCATCAACTCCAAACTCATTTCTTTTCTTTTCCGCCTGATACTGTAGCATCTCCGAGACGGCGGCAGCGGCAGCAGCAGAGCGCTGCTCCCAGGGGGCACTTTTACTGTGCCCTCAAAGTATCTCCCAGCAATGAGTGCCGTCGGAGCCGCCTACCTCCCCCACCTCCTTCTCTACAGCAAAATGCTGGGGTGATTGCTGTGAGATTTCCAGTTCTGCTGATAACACTACACAGTCTGAGAGCGGGGAGTGGGGGGCGCTTCCCTTTTTGTTTAGAATACGGTTTTGTGTGTGTGCTATTTTAATTAAGTTTTTTCCCCGAAATAGATCCCATCGAGATTTAATTTACGAAGGTGTTTCCAAGGCTGGTCAATACTGTCTTCCAAGAGGAACATTTGCAATCATTTGCCTCCCCACAATGCTGCGCAAATGCTCTTCACAGACCTTAAACCGTTTATGAAAGACTAAAAAAGGGATTTTTTTTTTCTGGTTCTTTTTTCTTTTCTCTCTCTCTCTCTCTCTTTTTTTTTTTTTTTTTTTTTTTTTTTTTTTTTTTTTCCCCTCTTTCTTCCTTCCCCCCGTTGTGGGCTTTGTTGTTTCGTCGTTTTTTTTAAATCTTCATTTTATCTGCATTAGAACTTTATTCAGCATGCTGGCTACGTCCTATTGATTTAGTTTTTAGGAGACAGCACTGTATTTATTTTTTTCCCCCACCAGAATGTTTTGAATCAAGGTGATTTTTTTTTTTTTCCATGGTACACGTTCCCCAATCCCTAGCCCTGCAGGTCCAGCTTGCTGGTCCCCTCCCTGCTACTCTGCGACTCCTGAACCGCAGCCACCTCCTCCTGATAAGGTTCAAGCACCAGGTTAAATAAACCCAAACGAGAGCCATCGCGAGGGTTTAAGGCTTACCAAAGCTCAGCACAGCCGAGGAGACTGACAATTTGGAGGAAGGGGAGGAAACAAAACGGAGAAACAAAAAGAACAATGCAAAAATATTTCCCCTCCCAGTAGTGTTTTCGCCTTTGGCAGATCATTTGATCACTTGTGAGTATTGCTGTAATTTAGAACTAAGTATGGCACCACTGATGTATGTAAAACTGATTTTATCAATACTGTAAAGCACTGCTAAATATAGCAGAAAATTAGGTATTCTAACATCTTAAAATTAAAAAATATTGGAGTTGTGTGTCTTTCATTCTTATGTTCCTTTCATCTTCAGTCTTTCCTTTTATTTTTTTCATTATATTAGATTTCTTCAACCTTGCTATTTCTTATTCCTACATTTCACTGCAGATTTCTTTACAGGAATAAATTCCATAATTTATAATATATTTATATATATTACCCTTCATGGGTACCAAATTTTTGTACAGTTTAGTATGTTACAAGATCACTGTAACTTGTGTGAAGCCTGAATGAAGCACTCATTCCACATCCTGAGCACTACACTTTGATTTTTTAAAGTTTGTGGAGACTGGGGTGAATTCAACATCAGAAAATGTTGCAAAGCTGGTCACATGAGAATCACTCGGAGAAAATCTATGGGGATGCAAAATCACATGGAAGCAAGCAAGAAATAAAAATAAAATGTTCCAAATATTAATTTAGAAATAAAATTGTACCAGAATTAGGAAGATCTCCAAGCTTCAGTGTCTGCCAGATTTTAAGACACCTGTTAACTGAAATAACTAAATTTAACACAGAGGCAGTGCTACACCGATACTAAACAAAGATGCAGTGGGAAAGGTGATTGCCTATCTGAATTTTCAGAAATGAGTTGTGGTAGTAAATATGATGTTTTGTACCTCACTAGCAATTCTTTTTGGGCATAGTCTGTTTCTTTTTTTGCAAGCCACCAGGACTGAGGCTACGCATTTAAAAAATAATGATAAAGAAGCTTGTACAAAGGAAAAAGCAAACCTAGAAAAATTGCAAACCTGACAGTTTTAAGATGCATAATGCCATGGTTTTTTTTACTTCAGCTTTTACATTTCTCTTGGTTTTTATAACCATCTTTGATCCTCAGACTTCTGGAATTTTGTAGACTGATATATCCAAACATCAGTATGCATTTTGATATGTATCACATTTATGACCACAATGAACAAAAGGAGTTTGAATCATCCCATCCCAAATGAAAGTTATGAATGAAGAACAGAAAATACATGGGAAAGAACACAGCAATAAATCTTTTGTGAAACACCTCTTGAGTGTTTGTTTCTTCCTAGGACAGGGTCTACCAAGCTGAGAAAATGACTCAGCAATTTGTAACCACCTGGGAGGCCAAAAGGACAATTCCTGTGAAGACCAGGTGACTGCAAGCATCTTTGAAGCCTTGATATCTTCACATCATTAACTTGTGTCATGGAACTTCAACAGCACAAGCTCCCTGTAGCTGCGCTTTCCTTATTAACGCTGGTCAGAGCTAAACACTTTATTCTAAAAGAAGAAAGAAAATGTTCAAATGAAAAATTATACTTTACTCCTATTAATATACTTGCCCAACAATCATATCTTAAAGCAGACAGGTAAAAGGTGGTCAAGAAAAGATTATGTTTTTTTTTTCTCGCTGTGCGCAAAACACAATTGCCCATTGTTCGAAGTCTGTGTCTCTATGCTACACATGCTCCAAATCTGTTTATGATGAGAGAAATGAAGAAATAATTGCATGCCTATACACAAATCAGCTTTGTTACAAAAAAAGAGAGACATTTAACTTTGAGAAAGCATTCCCTACTTTTGGATCTCAAGGGGCCTAAAAATGTACTTCTCTGAAATAATCTTTCCTGTTCAGGTGCTGAAATGGAGTTCCTTTGCATTCAAAAAACTACATATGCAACCAAAAGCCAAACATCTCATGGGCCACAATGGGATTTTTTTCTGGGAAAGGGCTGTAGCTCAGGGAGAAGGACAGAATGTATTAACTAAAATTTAGCTCTTTATTATACAACAGTCATATTCATATATTAACAATCTTGATTTATAGAACAACCATACCTTCAAGTGTATATAATTTATAGAATTTTGGTAAAGCTATTGTATCTGGCACTGTTTTTGTTAAACTTTTAAAAGAGAAATAAATACTTCAGACTAAGATTTTATGCAAAATATTCCTCATTCACTTTTTGCTTTTGATCAAGGGACTAAAGGGGTATTTGGATCCCCACTACTGAGATAGTATTTTTTCAAGTATGACTGACTGCCATAATTTTTCTTCACTGTTTCTGACCTTGTTTATACTAGCAGTCTTACACTTCATAAAATAATTGTACCTATTTTTAATATCAGGTGAAAATCTTGAACATTTAAGATTCAGTCTAGGAGTGTTTGGACCTGACAGCCTAAAGTTATTTCCCTTTCCACGCCTCCTCCTAAATGTCTATTTAAGCACCTATGCTTGGATGCAAAGAACTGCTGTCTCTTGTTGTTTGACTTAATGTTATCTAAGGAACAAAACTCTTCAGTGTGATTCTACTGAACATGCTTAGATCTAGCTAGGCACCTGCTGAATTTTAGCCGAGGAGACAACAAAAAAGGGAAAGCCACTTTTCTATCTTTCGGTCAAAATAAATTTCTAATTGCTAGGATCAGCCTGAGAGTAAATATGAAGGACTACATATCCAACATTTTGGACTCTTATTATTCTTCTTCATCTCACAGAATCAACTGGTATTAGATTCGAATCTCTCTTGACAGGACCACATGTCTGACCAGTATGCCCTGAAGAATTCCAGTGGTTTCAGTGTGGAATAATACATGCACTGAAGTTTTGTCAGACTGTAGTCCATTATGAATTTAGATTCTGGTCTTCAGTAGTAGAGTCAGACAAGATTTTGACAATTAATTTAGTGAGAATAGGACTGGTCTTCAAATGAGTAACCTCATCTTTGTTCTTAAGCAGAGGATCTGGAAAGAATTTGACAAGTGTTTCATTAGTCAGCCCACTGATATTTTGCTTGAGTTTCTTATGGAGTACAGGCTGAATATAACTAAAGATTTCTGAAATGAAACAAAAAAAATATGTTCTCACCTTAAGGCCTCTTTTTTTTCACTGATTCCTACAAGGTATGTCTTGAGCTTATGTTTTATATCCTTGACTAAAAATAATTGAACTCTTAAAAATAAAATAAAACTAGGAAAATGAGAGAATAAGGTTTATGCTTGGGAAAAAAAAGATGACTGATGGCACAGCTCCTGAAGGAAGAGAATGATGTAGTCTGTGATAAAATAATATCATAGTTCTCTTTGTGTTTTTCAATAATGACCTTCATTTCTATTATACTAATGGTTTAAAGATGGAGATGTCTTCAGTTATGTCTGTGTTGGAGTGCATGTCAGATAAATATGGTATATTTTAATTTATGAACTACTGGAATACATGCTGAATCTCATTCTCTTTCTTGGTTTACCTGATTAATTTTACCTTTTTGTTTTAGGGTTTAGTTGGTATCTCTTCAGTTCCTCCACAAAGTTAAATAAAAAGACTTAAATCATTCATATCAATAGACCAAGCCTATGCATCTTAAAATGCCCTGCATATAACTTGTTAAAATATTTTTTTAAATACAAGTTAAATTAAGAATAAAATTTTCAGAGAAAATAATTACTTTGTAGAATCAAAGGGATCTTTGTCTGACCATTTCATAGTGCCTGGAAAATAGGAATGCTCATTCTACATATTTCAATTTTTAGTGAAAATCTAATTTATTCTCATAGTTCTTCCTAAAATACAGCTGGTTTTCAGTAGCCTATTTAAATTAAGATTTATCCTCACTTTGTTTTTTTCTACTACGTCTTGAAACTGTAATTAGAGGCAGACTTGTTTATTGTGCTCCATCCCCTTTCATACCTTTCATTTCATGAATACATGGGTATCTGCACTTAGGACATTATTCTGAAATTCTAACATATTTCAGGTACAAGTTGTACATAGTGCTTGGACTTCTCTGTTTCTACTGAAACTGCAGACTTACTCTCTGAAATATTTCTATTTAATACAATATAATATCAGAAGAAGTATTCACAGAAAAGAGTATTTAATATAAAAAGGAATGTAAAATCATGGTGTTCTAGGATTTATCCCGTCAGATGTGGAGAAACAAATTCATTGAGGTGCTAAGCATGACAGAAAGACCAAAAGAAACTTATGGCATGTCTGTATGGCTAATCACTGGAAATTTACAAATTCCTCTGTGAATTATTGCATGGAACTGTAGGAAACTACGAGTAGGAATTGTCTTACTTTTCTTCTAAATCCAGATAATCAATAAAGTTACTACAAAAACTTTGACACATTTATTGTACATTTTTGAACTATGAGAATTCTTCAGATGCAGAAGACATGAAAATATCAGAAAAAGAAATAAAAAGAAAGAAAGAGAAAGAAGAAATAAAAAAGGAGGAAAAAATAGTGGATATACCCACAGAATTATGTAACAGCTGTTTCTTGTTTATGGAAATCACCTTCCTACAAACCTGTTTTCATGATTCAGCAGTTTAGAAGCCTATGATTTGCAATACTAGATCTATCAGCAGTGATGGGGAATTTGGGTCAGAATGCAACTTTATTGTAGAGAGGCTAGATGAGAGGAATTGCACATCCTAGGTCTGAGTGATCAGTATTTTCAGCAATTTACTATGACATTAGGTAAGCGATACAGTTTCGCACAGCTATATAGTGCCAGTTCTGGTGTTGGCAAGCATAATGATGGTGAAGCAACATTAAAGCCTATGGATGAACAAAATTAAATCTAAAATGACATTGCTGTTGGGAAAATATTGCCTGAGAAAGCAATATTTTAAGATGTGATGCAGGCTTTGCATACTCAATAGAGTGGCTTCAAAGTTTTATAGGAAAAATACTATAATGATGTGCCAAAGAAAAAAATATTTTAAAAACATTTTTAAGGTTAAAATTCATTAAGCATTTCAGAAGGTGAAAATGACTCCCTTTCTGAACAAACTTCTATACTAAAATTTCCTATCAACAATTCTCTCTGTAAGTATAATCTCAAACAAACACTCATAATCAGAAAAAAGAATTACCCACCCATTCCAGTATATTTCTAGATTACTCAGGGTGAAGTTTTATGTATTTCTAAAACTATAGGTTCATAAATACCAACTGTGAAAATAGAAAATGTTGGAACTTAAACTGTTGTAAACAGAGAATGCTTTGTACCATTAGCAAACTGGTTCATAGGTCATGACATCACCTCACAGATTTTATTCACTTTGCATATAACTGATAGGTCATTTTAATTACTGTCCATATCACCCACAACCTTGCACAGATCAGAAGTCTATTTTCCATCTGGTATAACATATATCATATAAAATTGTTATTATCAATAACAATTATAACCATAAGTTGGAAGTTACACATTTCAAGTAACTTTGATAAACTGAGATATAGTATTTTGAGTTTGTCTTTCGGCTCTTGGATTTAGAAAATAGTACTATTCAGAAATTCCAATGCATTTTGACAGATTCTACATGAATCACGGAAAAATTTGATACCTCTGTGACACGGATTTTCTGAGTATATGAAGTAAACTGAAACTGAAAAGAGCAGAAGGGTCTTAATGGGAAAATTAAGCATTTCTGCTCTCATTTTCACTAAAGTTCTGCTGGTATTTGACAGTAGAAAAATCTATGTAGACACTTGCTTAGACTGTCTTACATATTTACAGTATCACCTACAAACGTTTGTAGAATGCCCAATACAATGACTGTAAAGACGCAGTCCAAGGGTGCAAACAACCCTTAACATAGGCAATGTGATTTGAACCATAAGCTGCAGAGATACACAACTCTTTCCATGTTCTGCCAGATCACAACACTTACACATATCTTAATAAATTGCTTGAGAAATAACCTGGTAAGTGTATATATCAGTACTGCTCTGTATGTGACAGAAGGTAATAACAAAAAAATTCACACATGCAGGGAACCTACTAGACTGCAAAGGAACTACCAGATTTTAAGCCATTCCTGTTTAACCTTAAACTTCGAGGTATAATAAAATCAAAGGTTGATTTTATCTTTCAAGTCCCTGGTTTACCTAGAGGAAATTATCCTTGACTAACCTGATAGTTTCCTATGATGTTGTGACTGAATGGGTAAATGCAGGGAGACCAGTGGACGTAGTCTACCTTGACCTTAGCAAGGGTTTTGACACAGTCTCCCATAACTTTCTCCTAAGGAAGCTCAGGAAATGGGGGATAAAAGAATTGACAGTGAGATGGATTAAGAACTGGCTACATAGTAGAGCCAAAAGAGTGGTGATCAACGGTGCTGAGTCCAGCTGGAGACCTGTAACTACACAGGACTCACAGGGATCAGTGCTGGATCCAGTCCTGTTCAACAGCTTTATCTTTATCCCAACCTTGATGATAGGACAAAGTGTCTTCTCAGCAAGCTCACTACTGACATAAAGCTGGGAGGATTGGCTGACACTCCAGAAGGCTGTGCTGCCATTCAGGGTGACCTAGACAGGCAGGGAGAAATGTAATGAATTACAGCAAGGGCAAGTCTTATGTCTGGGAAAGAACAATTCCAAATACAAGTATAGGTTGGGGACTAAGCTGTTGGAGAGCAGTGAAGGGGAAAGGGACCTGGGGATGCTGGTGGATAGAAGGATGACCATGAGCCAACCATGTGCCCTTGAGAGAGTCTCTTCTCCCCCTCTACACTGCCCTGGCGAGGCCACAGCTGGATTATTGTGTCCAGTTCTGAGCCCCTCAGTTCAAAAAGGACTTCTTGAAAGACTCCACTGCAGAGCCTCCAAGACCATTAAGGGAGTGGAAAATCTCCTTTATGAGGAAAGACTGAGGGAACTGGGTATCTTCAGCTTGGAGAAGAAGGGAATGAGGGGTGACTTCATGCATATTTATAAATATAAGTGGGGAGTGCCAGGAGGACGGAGCCAGGATCTTCTCAGTTATGTCCAATGATAGGACAAGGGGTAACGGATACAAATTTAAGCATACGAGATTTCACATAAATATAAGGAAAAACATTTTCACTGTGAGGGCAACAGAGCACCAGAACAGGCTGCCCAGAGAGACTGTGGAGTCTTCTTCTCTGCAGACATACAAAACCCACCTGGATACATTCTTATGTGACCTCCTGTAGGTGACACTGCTGTGGCGGGGGGGGTTTGATTAGATAATCTTTCAAGGTCCCTTCCTACCCCTAACTTTCTGTGATTTTCTTGATTTCTGTAATTATGGTGTTCTCTAAACTACCTTCATTAGTACTAGACTGGATGTACAACGGCTTAAAGAATTCAGAATGAGGTCCATGAGTATTTCCAGGTGAGCTCCCCTAGTACCTTAGTCGAGCCTTGAGCAGTCCAAGTACTTAGAAAATAAACTTATCTCTTAAACTGTACCATGGGAGTGAAATACAATAAAGAAACCAGAATCTCTGGACTATTTAATGACCAGCTTGTCCAATTACAAAGAATCAATAGAAAATAGAAGCTTTCCAATTCAGCTAAATAATGTTATTAAAATAAATTAAGTTTTAAAAAGTTTAGAGTGTGAAAGGAGTTTAATATAGAATTGTTGAGTCTTGGGAGCTGAGTCTTAAATACTCCTCATAATATGTTAAAGATGTGGCTACCAAAGAGCTGTTTGTTTTGGTAGTTTATCTAATAATGAATACCTCCTTCCATTACAATACATTATTTAGATTGCTGTTAGAAACTTCAGCTCTGGCTCTTCTTTACTGCCTCAGATAAGTAACAGAACACTTGGCAGAGCCCCAAAGAACTTTTATTTATCCGATATGGCCAGGACAACAATCTTTGCCCTTCGAAGGCTGGTACTGGGACTACTAGGCCCACAGCATCTGTGCATTCCCATCTCAGCCAATGGGAAAAGAAAAATGTAACTTCTGACATTGTCCACATGCAGCTGCAAAATATGTAGACATAATAATTAGTATAGCAGCTTAAAATAAATAAATTATGGTTATTACAAAACAGAAGTGCTTCGTACTTTGCAACATTACACAGAAAATCAGCAGATTTACCTTTCAGGGAAGGTGAATTTTCAACTCCTGTTCACAGAGAGACTCTTAGTCCCCTGGAATATTGGTGAAGGGAAGCAAAATGATTGCCATGGCTACATCTAGCAGATATAAGACCCTTTATAAATGTGGAGTCTTCCTACAATTTTACAGAACTATGCCAGCCTAATTCAGGAATCAAGTCCCTATATTTGGGACTCATGTGTCCTGTTCTTTCAGGATGTCCCATATTTTGCTTGCTGATATCTCTCAATTGTCAATTAAACTAGTTAACTCACTTCCAAATTCTTGTAGAGGGAAGAGAAAATGCATTTATTTAAAAATGACTTCTCATGAGGGCTGTTAGGTGAGTCAGCAACTGCCTGAACAATATTCAACATACAATGCAAAACATTTGCCAGCACTTGTTTCTCTAATCAACTAAAGAAGTACAATATCATTGAGTTCTGGGCCTCCCAGAATAACTTTGAAATATAATTACTTTATTCACCTTCACCATATTCACATTTCTGTTCATTTGGCATTGAAAGGATTTAGTTTCATATGCCAATATATTCCTCCTAACATCTTGGGCTTGTAAAATCTTTTTCAACTTTTGGCTCACAAAAAAAATTTGGAAAATCCCATCATGTATAGCTCGAACCCTCTTATTTATGCTTGAAACAGTGTCTTGTAAAGTGTCTAAACTTTACTAAGAACATTTATCTCTGTTGTCATCTTTTGTTTCAGTTCCATTGTCCTGAGTTACTACAGTGGTGTTTTGGGAATTAGGGTGACACAGGGGTGGCTCCTGTGAGAAGCTGCTGGAAGCTCCCCCAGTTCCAGTTCTGGCCCCACCTCTGCCCAAAACCAAGCAGACAGAGGAAGCTGGATGTGCCTCTGCAAGAAACATTCAAGAAAGGGAAAAATGAAACTGCAAAAAATATTTTAAAAGAGACTTGCAGAGGAGAGGAGGAGGTGAGAGAGCAATGCCAGAGAAAAGACACCAAGGTCAGTACGGAAGGATGGGAAAAGGTGCCTGAGGAGAGATTTCCCCGCAGGCCATGGGGAGATGGCAGCTGTGCCCCTGCAGCCCATGGAGGAGCATGGTGGAGCAGTCCCTTAATAAGCCCATGGAGCAGCCCTTGAAGAACCATGGTGGGGTAAATGTGGATTTGTGGCCACTGAAGTTTCACAGGTGGGCAGATGTGAAGCAGCAGGTTGTGCAGGACTGCACAGAGGGGAAGATGTGGATCTGCAGCCACGGAGGACCCCGTGCCAGAGGAGGTGACTGCTCCTGAAGCAGTCGTGACCCTGTGTGCAGCCCAGGCTGGAGCAGTCTGTGCCTGAGGGACTGCACCTGTGGGAGGGACTCATGTCGGAGGGGTTCCTGAAGGACTCTCCTGTGAGAGGGACCCCACATTGGAGCAGAGGGAGAGTGTGAGGAGAACTCACCCTGAGGAGGAAGGAGCAGCAGAAACACCGTGTGGGGAACTGACCCTAAACCTGTGCCCTGAGGGAGAGGCAGCAGGGAAGAGATCTGGGACCGCGGAGGAGGGAGGGGGTGGGGAAGGTACTGAGATCTGGTCATGTTTTCTCTTTCTCCTTGTAGATTCAATTAGATATTTTTCTTCTTTCCAAGCTGAATTTGTCTGGGTCTTGCCCATTACTGTAACTGGGGAATAAAACCTCCCTATCTTTGTCTTCATTAACAAGCATTTAGGTAGATTTTCTCCTGCCTGTTTGACAGTGGGGTTGTGGGGTGAATGAGTGGAGACCTGGTTGATAGCAGCTTGGCCTAAACTGTGACACTGTGACACACACTGTCTCCTCTGTTCTCATAGTGACCATACAGGTGGCCACAGGCATGACAACATGGGATCAGTGTCTAGTATTTAGTGATTTTAATTTCAACATTTAGATTAAAGATTTAGCTTTGATTCTGTGAATCATTTAAACTCTAGGTATATTAGTATGGTGTTTAAAAGTAGGTCTTTGCTGATCCTTAAACACATCATAATTAGCTGCTTAAAGCTTTATGTATTGGATGCATTAAATGACATTTACAACCTAGATTAAATCACTTGTCTTCTTTATAGTAAAGGTTTGTTGGTTATTTCACGGTTGTTTGGCTTTTTTGTGGGTTTTGTTGTATGCTTGTTTTTTGTTTATTTATTTGTTTGGGTTTTGTTTGGTTTTTTTTTTCCTGTGACCATGAGGAAAAAATAATGAAAAATCCAATGAGTGCTTAACTCTATCTTCTTCTTTTGATGACTATTAAACTGATTGTAAGTTGACTTTTTAACAGAGTATGAACGTATGCTGGAAACAAAAGCAATTAAGATCTCTGGAAGGTGATGTAGGTGCCAACAACGGGTGGCACACAGCTGGATCCACTCATGCTTAACTTTACTATTACAGAAGAATCTGCTGAATATGTGATAATCAGTGGTTGTTTTGGATTTGGTAGTGGCATTCAGGACGCAGTTCAGCAGAGGAGGGCTTTAAGGTCAAATCTACTTTGAAAGCAAATTTCAACATAGGCAGGAGACACCAGAGAAAGCATCTCTGAAAGGAAGGGTATGGACAGGAAAGATGGCTTGTCTGATGCCAGAATGGCTTATCAGGTAGATATATGAACAGACAATCTTGGCTAAATAGGAAGCTCATTCCAGAGCACCTCCTTTTCTAAGGAGGATACAGGAAGTGATTCACTTTGGTCATTGGAAAAAATGATGGAGTCATCTTGGCTTAGAGAATAGGGTATGTGTTATTATATATATATATAAATATATATATGGTATATCTATATATATACATATAATATATAATAACCCATATGTATAATAAACCATCCACTATTCTCATATATATATTCTCAAGTTTATATATTAAACTGGTGGATGTAGTTTTAAAGCCACTGTCCATCATGTTTGGCAGTGAAAGTCATGTTTCATGGCATTTTGAAAGTCATGGCAGCATCGTGAAGTTCCTACTACCCAGGAAAGGGGAAAAAAACCCCTAATTTTCAAAAAAAAAACCAAGAGCCAGGGAACTAGAGGCCAGTCAGTCTCACCTCTGTGCTTGGCAACATCATGGACCAGATCCTTCTGAAGGCTCTGTGAAGGCATGCAAATTACAAAGGAGTGACTGGTGACAGCCAAAACAGTTTCACTAAGGACAAGTCCTACCAGATTAATTTGGTGGCCTTTTACAATGGGGCTAAAGCCCTGGTGAACAAAGGCAGAGCAACAGATATCATCTACCTGGACCTGTGCAATGCATTTGACACTGTCCTGTATGACATTCTGATCTCTAAACTGGGACAATATGGATTCGATGGATGGACCACCAGATAAGGAACTGGCTGGATGGTCACATCCAAAGAATTGTGATCAGTGATTCAGTGTCCAAATGGAGACGTGTGACTAGTGGTGATCCTCAAGGATCAGTAATCTCAGACCAGTGCTACTTAACATCTTTGTCAGCAACATGGACAGTGGAATCAAGTGCACCCTCAGAAAGTTTGCTGATAACACCAAACTGTGTGGTCAGGTCAGCATGCTAGAGGGAAGGGATGTCATCCTTGACAGGCTAGAGAATTGGGCATGTGCAAACTGCATGAAATTCAACAAGTCCAAACGCAAGATTCTGCACCTGGGTAGAGGCAATCCCAGGTACCAATACATGTTGGGAGGAGAAGGGCTTACAAAGAGCCCTAAGGAGAAGGACTTGTGAGGGGTGGGGAGGTGGTGGACCAGAAGCTTACAAGAGGTGTCGATGTGTGCTTGCATCTCAGAGAGCCAACAGGGTGCTGGGCTCCATCAGAAGAACCATAGGCAGCTGGTTAAGGGAGGTGATTCTTCCCCTGTACTCTGCTCCTGTGAGACCCTACCTTGAGTACTGTGTCCAGTAACATAATAAGGACATAGAGCTCCTTAAATGTGTCCAGAGAAGAGACACTAAAATGATTAGAGAACTGAAGCATCTCCCCTATGAAGACAGGATGAGGAAGTTGGGGTTGTAGAGCCCAGAGAAGAGGAGCTCCCAAAGTGACCTTGTACCAACCTTCCCATGTATGAAAGTGGCCTACAAGAAAGCTAGAGTAGAGCTTTTTGCATGGGTGTGTAGTGAGAGGCAATGGGGAAAACCAAATCAAAACAAAGCAAAAACCAAGCAAACAAACAGAACCCAACCAAATAAAAAAACTCAAAGAAGGGGAGGTTGAGGTTAGACATTAGGAAAAAATTATTTCCTGTGAGGGTGGCGAGACACTGGAACAGGCTGCCCAAGGAAGCTGTGGTTGCCCTGTCCCTGCTCAAGGCCAGGCTGGAGGGAGCCTTGAGCAACCTGATCTAGTGAAAGGTGTTCCTGCCCATGTAGGGGGATTAGACCTGGATTATCTTCAAGCTCGCTTCCAATCCTAGCAATTCTGTGGTTCTGTGATTGTATTCTGGAGGCTGGCAAGAAGTCCAGTACTTCAGGTATATCTCCTGGGACCTGGAGTGTATAAGACCTCAATCCCAGATCTGGTGGAAGTGACACTGGAGTCCTGCAAGGGAGAAGCCCTGAGCAGCTTGGCCTTAGCCTACTAGTGTGCCAGCTCTGACAGGTGACTCCCAGAGCCCTGCTAGCCTGTATTGTCTCATGATTTCTGTGAACTTCACTTTAACAAAAAATTTTATGTAAAATAAATAAAAAAGGAAGAAACGGAGAACTGGGAATGTGGTTATGTATTTACTTTTTCACTTAATTCTGTTAATAACACATACTACAAGCCAGAGGAACTACAAACTCAGTCTTATAGAATGATATCTAGCTATTTACTAGAACAACAACAAAAAAATCTCCTCCATACTAGATGATTTCTTAACACAGATAAACAAATAAAGCATTTTTTTCCCAAATTTTAGTTTTGTTTAGTACTAGAGTTAATTCTGGTTTTGACATATACATAGACAATAAAAAAAATAAGTTACTTGAAATGCAGTTGTTCACATAAAAAACCCTTTATTTCTCAAAGCACAAATGTATGAAAACAGACACACTACAGAATTTATTTGTTTAGAATAAAAAAACAAATTTGATCACTAGGAATTCTATCACTTAATTGTTTAGCCCAGCATTAAACCTCGGCATAAATCTAGAGACACCCTTGCAATCCTGAACTATAAAACTAATTAATTTTTTTATTGTAATAAACTATTCATAAACTATTAAATGCTGAAAAATACTTTTTTTGGTTTTGTTAACATTTGCTTTTTAAACTGCATGCTTGACAGGGAACACCCCTAAAAACAAACAACATTTTAAACTAAAACTTTTTAAATTTTTCAGGTAAGAAACAATGCATACAAATATTTCATTGCATGGAAATAGTTTTTATTACACAAAAAAGGTAATATTTTTTTACATATCTTTTCTTAGGAATTCTGTTTCATTCAAAATACATCAGAGAACAGTTCTATTTGCACTTGCCAGAAGGAGAACTACCAAGAGATGTGTATGCTACTTCTGCAAAATATTTCTACATGGTAAAATTCTCATCACAAGATTTAAACTTTTTCTTATATACTTCTTGTCGTAAAAAGACATCTTACATCACACGCTGCCCCTTTGCTCAAAACCAGCAAGTCCATAAGACCATACCTTATCTCTTTATCACTTTTAAACTTCCAAGGGTGCTCTAATATCAGTAGAATTTGAGAACTTTTGAGAATTTGCAGGTTTTTAGTGTGTTAACAGCTAACACAGGAACCTCATTTTAAAGGCTGATTGTTTCATGTCTCTACCATGTAAAAAACTTCCTTAAGGTCTTTCAAAAAAGGAATATCTGAGTGCTTTTGAAGTTCTTTTCAGACAGGAATCTTCACTCAAATTACCCACCAGTAAAGAATTCCAGTTTGTCAGCATTCAGTTCTTCTGTGCAGAATTATTTTAAAATCTTGATCTCAAATTGGTTTGGGAGAGAGGAGAACTCTCTATTCCTATCTGTCAATTTACACTTAAAAGTAAAAATAAGCTCATTTCTTCCCAAACATCCCCTCTGGCAATGAAAGCTCAGCAGTCCAAATTGCAATCTCACTAGAATGTGGCAATCTCCTTCAGTTTATGCTATCACGGCTGTACTGAAACAGATGACTAGGGTGTTTTCTCAGGGCTGCTGAACATTTATTCTTAGAGATTTATCCTGCTGAAACTCAGCAGGACTGGGCATGTGTACATCATACCTAGACTCTGACAATGTACTCTGATGCACAAACCAAATATTATTCATAACATTGTCTCTCAGGTGTTGTCACTTTTGTAATACTGCTAGAGGTAAAAGGGGACGTTTGGTTTTGTCACAAAACTACTCGGATAAGGCAATGACTTTCTGTTTATACACTTACTTATCAGAGCCTAGAGCAGCTGGGGTGTTGTTGTGCTGACTAGAAGTTACCAGCATGCAAAAAGAAACGTCTCAGCAATATGAATAAATTTCAGAAATATTGAAGGAGTTGCTCCGAATGCACACTAAAAACCTGCATAATGAGCAAGATGTTGCAATATGCACATTTTTCCTTAAAAGTAGGTCCACACTTCTAGGTCTATGGACCTATTGACGCTCATGAAATTTTTCCACTTGCTTCAGAACTAGCAGATCAGTTTCACCGTTCTTATGATGTTGTCTGCAAACCTGGAATATATACAGCTCAGTCCTTATTTAACTGTTCCGTATTTTTGGACACAGTATAATTCCCTGCAGACTTGTGGCGTTCCTGTCAGCCAAAGTGAGTGCCACAGACATTGTGTCCCCAAGCTTCCTACATACCCTTTTATTTTTAACCCAACAAAACAGTTTTACTCAATGACAGAAATGAAAAATCCTCTTTACAGCAGGAACCACAGTTTTCTGTCCTGTATGATGAGTGTCCCCTTTTTTTTCGAGGGCTTGCTTACCTCTCTGCTTTCCTCTGCTGAGACCTCCCTATCTCAGAAGCATTCACCACTCATAACACACTCCCTGCTTTTAGACTGCAAGACTTCACAATTCTGTCCAGGTATTAGGACTCTAAGCTGACTCACAGCATTGTGCGTAGTTTTTTGGTTTTATTTGTTTGCTCTGTTGCCTTATGGACTGTAGATCGCCACGCTCCTGGGGCCTTAGAAGTCCTACAAACTCAAAGGAATTCATATTTTTTTGGTAGATGTGAGCAATGGAGACACGGAATTTCACTACTACTGCTGCCCCCCTCTAGGACCTAGGAAAACCGTTTTTCTTGAAACATTCATGCTATCTGTATTTTTGGTTGTGCAGTTGCCTAATTATGATGTCAAGCTTCATGGATGCTCCAACAGGGACTTGCCTAAAATGAGTAAAAGAACCTTATCAACAAGATTAGTATTAATTACTACCCTGATCTTCTTTCATCACTTGTCTCTCCTACTCCTGTGCTTTGGCTGTATTCCTGGTTGTTATTTGAGTGTCTGAACAGATGTTTCAGAAGCTTTATCTTGTACTAAAAAAAAGTCTTTGTTTGTCATTTTTTTAACCACAAGAATAGAGGGTTAAAGCAAAGAAGAACAAACAAAATAAAAAAAGAAAATGAAATATCATCTATTAATGTTCATTATTATCTATATTATGGTAAGAAAATATGATTATTGATGTAAAATATTTATATAATATTTAAATTGCTTTTACAACACTAGTTTATAGCACACAATCTTTTGATTTAGGGTGGACTATTACTGTGCTATTTTTAAATTGCTGTTACTGAATTATTTTATTGTAATGTGTAGTATCGAATAATTTATATGCCTATTATTTAACAACTTACCTAAATTAATTAAATGTTCTAAATAGTCAAGAAAACCCTTAAGAAACATTTTGTGTATTTTTAATACAAAACACTTCCAAATGTCAGCAGAGATAATACAGCCCTCTCGGGGAAGTTCTTGTTGTATTTATAGTTTTATCTTATTTGTATGTGTTGCTACTTCATACTTACAAAGCCTATTGAGATCTGTGAAATTTAAGCACTCCTCTGTGATTGTAGTGTATAACAGAGAAATAAAGTTTATATCCCTGTTCATGATTGTGACATTATCAGTTTCTCAATTTATCCATTCTAAAAAGTGAAGGTCCACTATGGACTCAGGATTCATGCTTTCTGGACTAGTGATCTTACTTGAATGACTTGAAACTCTATTTTGAATTCTAGATTTCTGCCAGGGCAATTAACTATTCGTGCTTTAAAAAAATGCAGCAACAAAGAAACAAAGTAACTTAGTGTTTGTTGTGTGGTGCAAATTGGCCTTAGGTAAAACCAAGTAAAATTTTTTATGGAATTGGAACTCGTTAATACATTTACTGAGACCTTTAAGAAATATAGACTATGCCAGCTGTTAAATAAACATGGTGAGTCAAAAGTGACTCGATATATAATACTTGTCAGGCATGTTTTACATACCAAGGACTTTTTATAATATGACTGCCTAGTTCTGACCTTTAGAGGACTATCTTGACTGAAGAGAGACCTCTATCATAGTTAATAGTTTGGTTTGGGATAATTTTTTTCTTTTTTTTTTTTTTCAGTGCAGTGATAAAGTCCAAATCAGAAATATAGAACCATATGAAACACACTAGGCAACCTGAAAATCTGATAAGATTTATTTCTTCTCTTTACATAAAAGCCATGAAAGTGTAATCAGGGTGTGTAAGCAATTGTTTAATAGCCACACACAGATATTACCCATCTTAAGTTCCTGGTTCTCCCATTCAAGGTGATTCTCTAGACAGGTTTTCTTCAACTCTGTATCTTCCATGGAACACTACCAACAGTACACTGTATTTGAGCTAAAGTCTGAGCAACAAGATCCAGGGCAACTGCTCTTCCTACAAGTCTGGTTACAAAATTCTTAGGTACAAACTTGTTATGGGGACAATCTATACTTGATCTTCAAAAGACTTAGATCAGACAAATAAATACAATTTCAATGAGTCATCCAAGGTCAAAACTGCATGCATGACAGAGACAGCTCTAATCTTATTTCTGGTTTTGTGACTTTACTGCAAAACATTCCTTCTCCTTTTTCAACACTTTTTTTCATTCTCAAAATAGTAAAATTGTTAAGTAATTTAGAGAAATACATTGTCACTGACATCCTACAGCTTCCACAGACTAAAACAAAAACACATTTTTATTAGAACACTTGATTTGATTTGGACTGTGAAACTCTAGTTACATTTGGCAGTGAATCACAAATTAACATAATCTTTTTTTAGAACCTCACCACAGGTTTTTTTGTTGTTATTTTTTAAACCCACAAATTTTGCATTCCTCCCACAGCCTGCCCCCACATATGGTCTCTTAAGATTCTAAAATTGAACAAGTCTCCCTGACTTGTGTTTCAGGCTAGCTGTATTTGAACAGTTGTGTATTCTTATGGTTGTTATTTTACATTGTTCTTCATTTCCCTCCCTTCTCTCCTATTTTATTTTTTTTTAAAAAGAATCTCCTAAATTGCATTGTCTAGTCATATATGCAATGAATGCTGTCTTGTCAGAAACATGGCTTGATAGGTACCATACCCCTCAAGGAGTCGAACTTAGAAATGTTAACTATCTAGATGCTGTCACTGAATCAGTACTCTGAATTTATCCCAAATCTATGCCTTCAATTTACAGTATTTCCCATTTTATTTTCTGTGCTAAACATGCAACAGTAAGTGCAGTAACCAATTCTTTCTCCTTTATTTCAGAGTACTACTCTTATTGGTTGGACTAATAAAACACCCACAGAAATGTAATATTAACAAAAGAGATGGAAAACATACCCTACAGTTAGACAGAAAACCCTGACAGGAGGTAGCAATTTTTTTTCTAATTATATATGCAGCGTCAAAAAAGCACTGCTAGCACTTTACCACCACAGTGTTCACGCAGTCACATGTCAGAGCAAGTGTCGATTTTAATGAATTTACAATTAACATGCAATTTCGCTATTTCACCTCATGCTGATATGAATCATTTTAATTGTGTAAGTTTAAAATATAATACTAGGTTACTGTCAAGAAGATGAAGCCCAGCCTCACCCAAATGTAGAAAGATTTATAATCCCAATTAACATTTGAAATATATAGGGATAAACTTACAAAATGTGAAGTGTCAGTTACTAAAATCTGTGATCTGTTTCCCTAGATCTCATGATGCCATTTCTATAGCATATTGCCAGAGGCAATATGTCTATGAGTCAATTATATATCAACATTTATTTTTCAGTGACTCCCTCAGAGGATTAAGGAATTAACTATCTAGATACATATCTCATCACCACAGAATAAAAGTGTCTCAAGTTTTTTAAAAATTGAAGAAAGAGCAGACATGCTTGTACTTCTTATCTCCCATATTCACCCTGTAAAAAATGTAGTTTCATTAACTGGGATGGGTCTTCGTTTGGTTTTGTTTTGCTTTTTAAGGGGGAAGGAGAAAGAGGGTGCTGGCATGCACATATCTATGGTAGAGAGGAAGAGTCTATGCATATCTTCTGGTGCAAGTACCTTATCAGGGAAGAGCTAAATAAAAACACATTTTATATTTAGTTCTGAAAAATGCCAAGCCTGTAGGAATTTTCAGTATCTGTGGGAGTGAGTGCTGCAGGCCGGGTCCCAATCCTGTGAAACTTCTGTCTTCTTCACTCACGAGTCTCCCTAAATTGGTCAACCACGGCATGATTCTGTTGGAAGACACCTGTATCAAAGGCCAAAGTGGGAGTGAAGTACATGATTACTCTGAGACCTAATAACTAAAGTCATGTTGCAGCTTGAATTTCAGCACAGAAAGTTCAGTGGGGAAGAAAACCTTTGAGAAACAAGACTATGTAGTCATAATGCTACTTGCTGCTAGAAGGTGTCTGGCTTTCTCTTTTTGAACCAGATGGAAATGTTAAAAAAAAGGTGAGTTTTATATCATTTTGGTTTTTACGCCATGATTTTGAAATAACGGAGAATGAGCACTGACAGTATAGAGCTTATCTTCATCAAGACTAAGAGAAATGCTTACATACACACACTGTTGACTGGTCATAGGAAAAGGAGGAATAAATATTTCTCTCTAAAAATATGCCAATTTTCAATACCATTATGAGGTCTCCAACAGGTTATCTGAGACACACATTATTAATACAGAAGGATACTAAAAGAGTAATTCTCTCTGAAATATCATCCCCCTTTTTAAATCTTTTGTCAGCTTTATTTAACTGATTGTTGGTTCTGTTTGTATGTTTGTTTGTTTTTGTTGCAGTGTTTCCAGATACATGCTAGGAAAGCAGGAGCTGGATACAAAGAAGATATGAATACAGGTGCTCAGTTGCTTGCTGCTTCTATTTAGGTCCTAGTCAGTAAGCACCTGAAAATCCTTTCAAAAATAATTGCTGTCCAAAAAAAAAAGTTAATTCCATTTATATTAGGAATTACTCTGTTTCATAATTAGACAAAATATTTAACCTTTTATTCATAATGGAAATATATTAGAATCATGAGATACCACAGTATTCTAAATAAGATATTGTCTTTTGCTGTACTAAATAAACACTAATGGTACTATAGTAGCATGTGTTAAATTACAAGTCAAAATGTAAGTGCAATTTATCAGAAATTTATCTGGAACTGTGTCCAGCAATGTACTGATAAAGAATGCAACTCCAGTTCTTTGCTGAATGCAAAACTCATATATGGCATGCACTTTTCTGATACTTCAACTTTTTATTATCGTATCATGAGTGACATATTGTTCACTGTAATGGCATTGGGCATCTTCCCAACCCCATCTAGTACAGGGTCTCCACCATCAGAACATGGTATGATAATACCACCTAGGTGGCATGGCTGTGAAAAAAAACCTTGCTAAAACTTCCAAATAGTGAATCAGGAAATAAAATAAAGGTTTTTTTTATTATAGTACCTTACATATTCAAGGTCTTTGTCTGCTGATAAACCAGTTTAAATACTTAAAACTTTCCTCCAATTCATTACTAAATAGCTGCAAGCTTCCTAAAAATAGCCTATTTGTCCCAGAGATAAATGTAAAGGAAGGTTCATTCCCAAAACATTTTATATCAACATTGTGTTTCCACACAAGCTGAAAATCATCAGCAGCTGCTGTTGAAAGCTAGTGTATGTTTTTCTATAAAAAGAGTTTGTTACCATAAATGGTTTATGGATATTTGGTTTATGGATGGATGGTTTATAGGCCTTTTGCATGGCCCATTCACGACTGCTGCAATTAGAATATTGTAAAAACTGCATGTCAGACAAAAGAGAATAATCAGTGGTAATTGCTCTTCTTACATTTCTCAAGCCCCTGAACCTCAAGGCAAGCACTAGAGGAATGAAGTTCTTTTTGTAGGAGAAAATCAATTTTGAGGAACTTAAACATTAAAAAGTCTATGAGATCCAACAAGGTGCATCCCAGGGTTCTGGGTAAGCTAGCTGATGTAGTTGCAAAGCCAGTATCCATGATGTTTGAAAAGTCATGGGAGTCCCCAGTAACTGGAAAAAAGGGAAACATCACTACCATTTAAAAAATGGGTAAAAAGGGGGATTGTGGGAACTACTGAGCAATCAACCTCTCCTCCATGCCCAGTGATACCATAGACAACATCTTTCTGGAAGATATACCAAGGCATAGAATTGTCTGGCAGGTGATTAAAGAAAGCCAACATGGCTTCAGAAAGAGCAAATTATGCCAATCTGGTGGCCTTCCATGGTGGAACAACTGTATTGGTGGATAAGGAAGAACAACTGGTGTCATCCATGTCATCTTGACTTCTGCAAGGGTTTTGACAAGGTCACACACAACATCCTTGGCAAGATACAGGACTGATGGATGAACTAGTCAATAGACCAGGAATTGTCTTGATGAGTATGTCCAAGGATCTGTAAGCAATGGCTCAATATCCAAATGGAGATCAGTTACAAGTGGGGTACCTCAGGGGGACACTGGAGTGGAACCTATACTACTCAATATCTTTATTAGTGGTGTGTCTGGACGTGTTTCAGGTCAGACTCAATGGGGCTTTGGGCAGCTAATCTGATGTGAGAGGTCCCTACCCATGGCAGGGGAGGTGGACTAGGTGAAGTTTAAAGGTCCTTTCAAATCCAAACTTTGGTTCAATGAATAACACCCAAGCGTTAAACGGTTTGGTATTTTTAACTCATCTTCTTTTCCCTGTACATAATGGGGAATGTGAATGTAAAATGTTGAGTAGAAACAGGTTGCGGATGATGGGATCTGGTAGGAGTATACACGATGATAGTAACTAATCATGGTGATAGCAACCAATTTACTGGAGTTAAATGTTAATTTGTGATAATAGTAGCAATCCCTGGTGATAGTAATAAAATCCTTGCACATGTATGCAGTAACATTCTGACTGGACCTGTGGAGATAAAAGAAAAATATTATAATACTTTAAAGTTATATCATTTGAGCAACTGCTTTATATGTATACATCTGTCAGAATTGTCCTAGGATTTTGAATAGTTCTGTAAAACCTTCACAGAGTCCTCCTCAAGATCACTACACATCTGACAGCAGACCTTTTAACATTGCAACAAAGCCTATCTTCTTCCAATAACTGATTATTTATTGATGCATAATTATATGGATTTAATGCATGAACAGAAACATGGTTAATTCAAATAATAAGACTGAGTTCTGCACTTCAGGAGATCTTTTCCCCTCAGTTTTGCATTTTTATACAATTGGCAAACAATATTTTTCACATAAAAGTGTATAAAATCCACATTTACTTTTTCATTCTTGAAAAAATAAAATTTTCATTTTAACAAAATTTTGAGAGCAAGTAGCTATAGATTATATTTATTTATTTATTTATTTTAGCCAAAATGTTCTGTGCTGAACCTCTTCAGTGCATGGCCTGGGCACAGACATAGTACAGAAAAACTGTTGAATTTCTACCTTAGTATAAAACCTAACAAAGTAAACTAAAAAAAATCAAACATTTACCACCACAAGCTCTATTGAAATTTTGGCTGAAATCCAGGAAAAATAAGTCTTCACTACCAGTGCATAAAGTTTTATGTTACACATTGCATTTTCCAGGGAAGCTGAAAAAAATGGAAAGAGATTGGAGTGTTTTAAATTTTGTAACTAATACCTCATATACCTCTAATGTAAATCTGGGCCACTTCATTATAGCTGCATGCATTCATGCATAACTGCAGATCAC
Source organism: Calypte anna (assembly GCF_003957555.1). Lineage (NCBI taxonomy): Eukaryota > Metazoa > Chordata > Aves > Apodiformes > Trochilidae > Calypte > Calypte anna. The sequence goes on along the minus strand of NC_044274.1, from coordinate 44,204,286 downwards.
TTTTCTCACACCGTTTATAAAATAATCAAATTAATCTTTTTATCTCTGCTCTTTAAATGTAGGACATGTTGTCTTGCACAAGCCATGTTTTACTGAAGATCTTGATAAATCATTTTTAATATGAAATAAAATGTGTCCATACTTCTCTAATACCACAGCATCCTTTTCCTCATATATCAATGGCTATATACTGTTGGTACAAAACTTGGCCATTGGTTAAGGAGCATTAGTGCTGGCTATCTGATTTTCTGTGTCTATTGCCTAGCCAGCACAATATAGCATTCACAGAACAAGTACTTAACTGACAACTAGTGTTCATGTATACTATCTTTTTTTGCATGTGTTAAAGATAAATTGCCTAATCAAAGGATAACCTGCCAAAGAGACACCATAAATAGTCAGATTTATCACTGTAGAGTGATTTAGAGGGACTATAACAAACGAGAGGCATAAAATCAGGAAAATTTTGCATTCAAAATGAGCATCCCTACTTCTCTCCCTAGAGACCTTCAGTATGACTGTGTTATAATACAGGTATGAATAAAGCCATGGGGTTTTGAACATATTTTTAGTAAATTTGTGTTTAGTTAATGTAAGGATACATATTATCTTGATGAACTCATGGTTTTAGATGTAACAAAGGTTACCTTGGGGTCAGTAAAGGGATATCCTCAATCATCAGGGCATTTTTGAACACCCTTGTCACCTTTATAAAGCATGTATGTTTATTTTGCTTAGTGCTTTGCTCTGCGGTAGTAAATCACCAATGATTGGTTGAAGGAAGCAGGTATAGAAAACCTAAACCAATAAAACTACTGACTAAAACCATAACCTTCTTGACCATTGTTTTTGCATGTCACCACCCTGCCTTTTCAGCAGGTGTGTGCTTAAATATTAACTTCATAAATCAAATGTCATCTTACTTGAAAAAGGGTGCCTGGCTAGTTCTTTAAAAATATTGTACTGACTATATTACATTTTCTGATAATATGCTGTACTATTACAATTTCAGAACTCCTCCTCACAGTGTTGAAAAAATAATAAAAAATAACAGACTTAGTGCTCATTTTTAAAAAAGATACTTCTAAAACACACAGATATTGTTATTCATTTAGCTTTGTTCAAAAATATGCTGCATGAAAGGACATTATAAACAACTCACTATTGTGTTAAAATAAACAACTGCGTAAAAATTTCATGTAAGCCTGGGCCTACGATCATCAATATGAAATAACAATATGTGTACGCTGTTTTTGCTGGAACATGCCCAATTTCTGTTTTTGTTTGGTATTGTGTTTCCAAGAGTAGTTAGTACCATCTGAACAGAAGAGGCAAGATATCTAACTGCAGGACACCTTGGTTACCTACCTTGTTGCCTCAAAAGAATTCACCTGGCGACCAGCAGTGTTAGGGACTGGATCTATATGTATCACACTTCCCCATTTTTAGTGTCTCAAATACTAAGACAATGAACAAAAATTATGAGATCTTGTTATGTAGCACACGACTTCCTCGTTTTACTCTTCCTATTTCTATTGTTTTATTTCTACAAATAAAAGCAAATGATTGTGTCCATTTAAAAGATATTGTGCATGTGATGTGGATGAGCTACCAGAATTCAGTCATCTGTGTAGTTTTCCACTCAAAATCCTTTGCTTAACCATCTTCCAAAATCTCTTTCAACTGCTATGTCAATCTTCTACTCTGATTCTACTCTGATTAAATAAAGGAGATTCTTCTTCCAAGGAAGAAACTGTAGAAAAAACAACTGCAAAGCTTTCTGAATACCTGTATGACAGGAAGAACAGTAGCTGTTTTGCTGTCCATTACTTAGTTAAAATTATTGATCCTAAAGGATCAAGTTGTGAAAGACATTAAAGAATGTTGCCAATGCACTGAAATCTGTCAGTGTCCTGTGTAACCAAGATTCTAGACACTTGCAGTTTTGCTAAATTAACAAGATTCTCTCAGACATATGTATCAAATATTTGGAAATATAATGCAATCTAGCCTTACAACCATCCCAGTCCAGATGCTTTCTTTTTTTCATTTGCTCCTGGGTACTGTCTTTTCTTTTTTTCTTTTCTGTTTTACATCTGAAATTCTCACTATTGATTTGTTTCCCCAGGAAATTATGAACTGCATTTTATGCATAGCAATGTTGTCGATCCTGGAGACACTGCAGTCCCAACTAAATAAAAAACAAACAGAATGTCACTGTGAAAAACAGGAAGAATTTTTGCCTGCCTTATACATCATAGCAGAAAATCAGGTTTGGGGTCATCTGAGGAACCTTTGCTACCAGTGGAACCAATACTACTCTATAACTTAGAAGTGACACAGATAGTGGGATTGAGTGCATCAGCAGCTTTGTAGGTGACATGAGGCCAAAGGGTGCAGTTAATATACATGAAGGAAGGGATGCCGTCTAGGGTGACCTAGACAGGCTTAAGGAGAGGGCCCATGTGGACCTCATTAAGTTTAACCAGGCTAAAAACAAAGTCTTGAAGCTGGCTTGGTACAATCCAAAAAACCAGTACAAAGTGAGAGATGAATCGACTGACAGCAGCCCAGCGAACAAGTAGTTGTGCATACTGGTGGATGAAAATTGGACATAAGCAATCAGTATGAGCTTGCAGCCCAGAAAGTAGACCATATCTGGGGCTGCATCAAAAAAAAGTGATGGCTCGCTACTCATTTCTCATGAGACCGCAGATGGAATATTGCATCCAGCTCTGTAGTCCTAAGCACAAGTACAACATGGACCTGTTGTAGAAGGCTCAGAGGAGGGCCATAAGCATGATCAGATGGATGGAACATCTCTCCTGTTAACAAATTATTCAGGGCCAGGTTCTCTTCTATGAAGATAATAGAATTATTTTATCATTGCTAGAGGGCCACAGGGCAAGTGCCAGCCTCATATTTGACAAGAATTGAGGAAATAAAATAATTTAATTCTCTTTATTTTCAGAAGTAATTCTAGTACTAATAAGGTTAGCAACTGAACTCTGAAACCTCAAGAGAGATGTAGCCTTCCTTAACAGCATAAGATATGGATAAAGCTTAATAAATGCAACAGCCACATTAAATTTGGAAGTCCCTTTTGTTCTCTGATCCAGATATTTCTATTCTGATGTGACACAGGACTCCAAAACTAGTACCAGCCATCTGTGGAATCTCTTCAGGAAAAAATTCTGCATTTAATCAAAAAATTTATAAGCTTACTATGCTGGAGACTCCTCTGATAAAAGAATCTGGGTTCAAACATAAAAAAATAAATAAATATTAGTGATTTGTAAAAATCACATTACTCTAAAATTACAAAAAACATTTAATTTAGTATACATTTCTGGATTGTCTCCAGTAAGCTATGGTGCTGGAGAAACAAAGCAAACAAAAAGAGCAAAAAAACCCAAAACAGATCCTTCCAAAAAATGAAACCAAATGCCAAGACCCCTTATAATACTGTATATCATGCTTTAGTACATGCTGTCTGATTCCATGGGAGCAGACATAGCAGAGCTCCTGTGGGGACAGGACTTCTTTTTCAGTATGAGAGCATTCTGGTGAAAGAGCATCTTAACTATGGTAGTTATGACACTAAGTGTAGATGCTTTTGTTTGTTGTTTTAGACTTTATGAACCACTCTCAAAAAGGCACTTATTGCAGTAAAATTTATTTAGAGGTAATAGCAAACAAAACAATTTCTTTAAAAGTAAAGATGGACTTCATGGTTAAGGAGATTTTAATTCATGAAGGGCTGTCACAGCTTTGAAAATAGGAGAAAAATCTAATAATGTTCATTAAGAGTTTTTGACACAAAAAGAATGTTAGTGAATTAACAGTTCATGTTTGGCTGTTTTTTGTTTGTTTGTTTGTTTCTTTAAATGGAGAGATTCAACAGTATGGTATAATGCAACACACTTAAGCATTTTTTTGGTTATAACAATTTTTAAATTAGCCATTCCAATGTAGGATTATCTGTTATTGATACATCCACATTAAAAGTTCCATAGAATGGAGGATGCATTTACAGAATTCACTACACATACAACATTTATACAACTTTGTGGAAATATCTACCAGGAATATCTAGAAAATGCTCACACTTTATAAATTGAAAGAATCGTGAAACTGCGAGCAAACAAACCAACCACACATCCCCACACCAGATATACTATGTTAAACAAAGTTCTACTGTAATAAATTATTTCATTTAGCAAAGAAATGACAAATAAATAAAAAACATTTTTGAGATAACTCCTTATCTAACTATTCTGAAAGGGCAACTTAGGGTTTTCCATTTTTGTTTTTGAAATCTTGTCATTGCTTCTATCTTTTTATTTCTGCACCTTGGCACTGATAACAAGTCAGGAAACATTAAGTCCAGCAGAATATATTTAAACTTCAGTAGCCTGATAAACATTGAAAGGTGATTGTTATCATCTGTCTCATATTGTCATTTATTTTTCCTATTCTTCTGAAGTGGGCTTCTCTGGTATTATCTATCATATTATTGTGTTAGATTATTTTGTGTGCATTCACCTTATGTTCTTTAATAATCTGTCTGTGATATAGATACATGGATGAATAAAAAAAAAAAAATAATTATTTGTATAATGATTTTAGTTTGGCCAATGCTAATGTATTTATTTGTAGATCCTTGCTTTCTCCTAGTCCAGTGTAATTGAGTTTTCTGGAGATGCTTTCCAGTTTTAAATTAGGAAATATCTTGAAGTTCTCATGTACAATATGCTCTGATCAACATTTCCCAGAAACTAGGGAAATCAATGGTTCCAGAAAGAGTTGGGAAGTTCTGGTCAGCTTTTTGCAACACTTCATGTATATCTTCACTACATACAATATTACTTTTGCCAGACAATGAATCTTTCTGTTTCTTTACACTTGGTCTGTATTTTATGCTTCTGTATTGAAGATAAATGGATGCAGAAACATCAAACCAACTTTTTGTTTTGTTTTGTTTATTTATAGAAGGGATTCATTAAATTCAGCATTAACAGAAAAAATGATGTATTATAGCATTCTGTATTTCAAGAGAAGGTGAAGGAAACCACTTATGTGTGCTTTAATCATCTTCTTGTCCTTTTCCTTCAAAACCAAAGATGATTTAAAATGTCCTTTCAGCTATGTTCATCCTAAATATCATACAGCACTCCTGTTAAGATTTAAAAAAAACTACAGTACCCCAACTAGACATATAATTCAATGTCCAGTTAAAGGGGAGTAAGCCCCTAGAATATTTTATCACATAATTAACAAATTAAAAAGGGGAAAAGTATGTTCTAAAGATAAAAACTATGTCTATGCACTCTTTTCCTTCAGGATAAATGAACAATATCAGAATTTCTATTTATTTATTGAAGAGAATAAGTTTTCCATTAAGTTATGGGAAACACTTGATAATTAAGCTGCAATATTACAGTGACAGTAAAACATAAATATAAGGATAGCTTGTCCTATTAATTTGCTTGAAGAATTTTCAGCTTTTCTTAATTTTTTCAGTTTTTCTTAAAAAACATTCTCACCTTTTACATGTTCTATTTTAAATAAAAAGGCCAATGACTGAAAATCAGTTTTCATTTAAAACTCCTACCCTCTCCACCTATAAATAAAACTGTAGTTTCAAAAATTTTCTTCCTTTTTTAGCTGTTTTTTTTCCAACTTTGTCTTCTAATTTGCAGACCTTTTCAAGGTTTCTATACATCAAAAATTTTGAAGTAATGAAAAAAAAAAATTCAATAGAAACCAGTATGCCTGGTTTCCTTTCTGAAAGACAAAAAATAATATGGAAAATGAAAATTAAATATGTACAACTATTTTTTAAAAAGCAATTTCCTTCATATTATATAATAGAAACAGGCCGTCATGAAAACCTACTGAGAAAATATGTGGCTTTTTCTTCTATAAATATCAAATCCCAAGTTACCTGCATTTCTTCTCATAGTTTAATAAACTTCTGACTGTAGGTTTTTGAAAGAACCCGGATCAGTACATGACTATAAACAAAGGCTTCCAAGCTCATTTTCAGAAAGTTGCTTACACCTTATCTCTCTCCCTTGCATAGCCTTCCCTCTCTCTTTCCTGGCTATTTAATTTAATTTAATTTATTTATTTATTAAATTTTCTATGACTTAGTATGTGTCTGGTAGCATATGGCCTGCTACTGATATTTCTTTGTTTTTTTTTTCACTTTACCTTTCTCTAGTACAACGGTGTTACAATGGACTGTTAATTACATACCTCACCCCAAGGCATCTTCTTTTCCAAAAGACCAATGTGTTTGTGAACCTGCAAACAAGAAGTTCCTTAAAGAACATGGAACTGACTTTGACTCTGAGATCTATGTAGCTATTCTCAGCAGAATTATATCAAATTGTACTGGTAACAAACCAACCAGCTTTTTATGGTTCATTCATTCTTTTGATATGAATTTTTGGTATGAATTGATCCTTGAAGTTTAAGGCACAGTTAATGCAAACAAAAGGCATAATCAGGAACCCCAAACGAGATATTTTCTCTTTGCCTGATTTGAACACTAGTGAATTTTTACTCCTTACTATAAGTGAAATAATCATGACATATACAGTATTACAAAAAGCCAGTACAGTACTTATCATGACTAATTTGGTCACTTTCAAAGTAGAACCAGGGATACTATTTCCCAAGTTCTGTTACCAATGTGATTGGTTTCATTAAGTTCTATTTCTTTCTTCAGCTGGGTTTCCTAGATATTTTATTTGTATAGTGGTTGCCAGCATGTGTTCATGAATGTTACATCTTGAGGAAAGAAGATACTTCCCAAATGTATGGTCTTAGAGGGTAGATGCAGAGAAATCTTTAACTTCTTTCACAGAAAAGTATAACTTCTTCTCCTCCTGAAGGAAAATGTCTGGAGGAAAAGATAGTGAAAAGTAAGGTGATGCCCCAGATGGGTAGAAAGTTAAAAACAATTTCATTTTTACTCTGCTCCTCTATCACTGTCAGTAACAGAGCTTCTTGCCCTGCTGTTTTGTTCAAAAAAGCAGTCCAAAATATCTAAATAGCCAATTGCACCTTTACTGATGACTATGCCTGGAACGCAGATGCTTCCACTCTGAATTTCTTTCTCCAAATAAAGAGCACAGAAAGGTAAACTTACAGGGCTTCAATGAGCATTCAGACTCCATTACTTTTTAATTGCACCCTCTGGAATTCAAATATCCCCATTCAGTGCGTAGATGTGGGTATTCACTGTTTTTATCTTTTATTATGCAGTTTCGTACTAGTGGGTAAAAATCTGCCTGTACAGTAAATACAAATGCTAGAGGAGTATTGCTGTGGGTGAAAACTGATTTTTTTAATGTCATCTGGATAGCAAAGGGGAGAGAAAGATAATGATATTTACAAGAACACTTGCTCCTTGCTCACTGATCCCTTACAAGCAAATACAAATAACTCAGTTTAATATTGAAATTTTGGATGTTTAGAGAAAAAGAATGAGGTAATTTCATCCTATCTTACTGTAACATAAAACTGGTGGACAAGCTTACTTGTCCAAGATTACTCAGGGACTGTATTTTCTGTAGCTCTTTGAAATCCACACAGATGCCTTACTACATGTATGAATAAGATAAGGATGGCTCTCACTTACTTTGAAACTGCCTCTGATGTGTTATTTTCAGATGATAATGAAACATTTTTCTCATGCTGAATCTATCATGGATCATTTTCATCTATACTCCTAATAATCTTCTTTATGTAATTTTATTTCCTTAGGGTCCAGTAAATAAAAATTATGGTGGTGGTTTCATATCTCTAATAATTGCTTAGAAATTTGTTCTACTTTTTATGCTTACCAGGAAACAGCTTTCTTGGACTGTTATTCTGGGTTGTCTTGCAAGAACATCTGAAATCCACCATGATAAAAAAAATTCATGAATTCCTTTGCACCTAAAAACTGTCTTTTTTTTTTTTTTTATGTTAAAATACAAACCAGATAAAGGGGTCACATTTCGAGATTCCTGACAACATAATATAGAGGGTCTTCTTCATCAAATATGGACACATATGTAATTATTCATGCATATATGTATGAGCTCGAGAGTTTACAATATTATGACAAAATGTTGCAGACACTTCTACACTCTCTACTTAGTACTTTTGCTTTCCTCTATTTAGATGGTTTTGAAAATTACCAAGTGATCATTCTATTATAATCTGAAACTACTTTTAAAGAAAATGAAGAGGAAGATTGTTGAAGGAATTGTCCTGATCCAGGAAAACAGTTAAGGAAGAGTTCCACTTTGAACTGGTGTTTCATGATTGCCCCTGAGAGCAGGATAACAAAAAAGAACTAGAAATTAGATAGAAGAAAACAAAAATATGGCACAAAAATTCAGAACATTTTTTGGGGGAAAAAAAAAAAAGGAAAAAGAAAGATTTGTTGAGTAACAAACAATAGTGTGTTGGCAACAGGTAGCACTGTTAGCAAAATGAAAAAAATGAAAATTCTCCTGAATGGCACAAGAAGTCTAGAAGGACTTTCTAACTAAACAGGGAAAGCATTCAATTAAGCTTTGCTTTTCTGAACTGGGTTTGCTAATTTTTTAATGCTCTACTTCTCCTTGTCCTATAAGCACAACCTACCATAACAGGATATTCATCTGTGTACAATAGTAACACAAAAACAGAAAAGGGAGAAAGAGAGAAGTGTGAAAGGAAATGTAGGATATAAAGTGAGCTACTAACCTCTAAGGTATTTGTGACCGATGACCTTCAGCAGATATCTGTTTACAGAACTGAGGTTTCATGCTGCAATAACAAGAACAGAGAGCCTAAGTTTATTGGTTTAGATGTCTACTTTCTGAAAAAACAGATATAACTTCATGACTACAATATACGCTTGGTAGTTCTTGTGTGCATAAGTTTTCAGTGCAATTAAAACAGCCTATATGATACTTTGTACATTAAATAAATCCTGAAAGTCAAATTGAAGTACAGAGTTTGAATGTTCATAGACATCTGTGCTTCAGCGTGCTTTTGTGACACAGAGTTTCAGCTTTCATCTGCATTTACAAACTGCATAAGGACTTCACCTTTATTTATTGACCCCAACAGAGTTTAATCCTGTCTTGAGATCACAAGAATCATAGCCAAGTTTCTGTTGAAGAAATGTAATCCTCAACAAGTTGATGTCTGAAATGAAATTTCTCATTACTCTACATTTTTTGATTCAAATAATGGGATGTAGAGTGATACTGATTGGGGGGCAGGCATGTCTTTGTGCTTAAGATTATAATAACCCATTTGATCAGAAGAGAACACTTTCCAGGCACTGCTGTAAATAGTAGGATTATTTGTGCCACTGATAGGTTATGCTTAAAAATTCTGAACTCCTTTTAACCTGGAATAGGAAAACTACACAAAGGATACTAAAGTATTTACTCAGACAATTTACCACCAAGGAAAAAATACAAATGTAAAATCGGTGTACTGCTGTAATTAAAAGAAAAAACAAAACAAAATAAAACAACCAAACCAACACTCAAAAAACATCACTCCTTCCAAACCAGATTTTCTTCTTTAACAGCTATTTATTTTGCAAATAAAATACTGCAAAAAAATTGCATCTGAAGCCTGATCAAATTTTAACAGTGGGAATTTATGACTGAATATTCTTAAACAGCAAAGGAAAACAAACTCTATGAAGAAATCAATACAGCCAAGGTGTGTAAAGGATGAAGATGGAAAAGTGGCGTTTGCTGTACTGCAACCTTAGAGGTTGTAATAACTAAGATACTTTATAGGTACGATAGATCGTTAGAACTCTACATGGATCTGAATAATAACAATAGAACCAACAAAAACAGTTTATGAAAGAAGAGGAATGTACGGAGGTATTGGATTTGACAAGAGAACTACTACATGATTTAAAGAATGGGTGTCTGAACTTTCACATACAGGCCAAAAGGGTATAGAATGTCTTTTAGGCTCATATCAGAGGACTGGTAATACTGGACCAATGTACTTCTGGATGTTTGGATTTAGGAAGTCATATGTGATTTGCCACCTCAAGGTATAAATAACCAAATCACATCACAAAAAATCTTTTTAGTGTGAGATGGTATTGTATGACATATGGCCTGTTGCCAAGCTGCCCTTTCTTCATGGTGGCAGAAGGTATCTTTTAAGAACCCCACGTGTTTCAGCCTTGCAAAATCCTCTTTTACCTACAGTGGTTTATGTGTAGTTTGACAAACTACATCCAGCACAGGCAGCACATGTGGAAGTCCAAGAAAGGCTTATTACCTGTCTCCTCATATGCTATTATCCACAACCTTTTTGTTCACAAGAGAATGATAACTGCTAGCATAAGATTATGCTATATCTTTGAGGAAGATTGCCAGGAATAGAAAGTTTTAATATATGAAAGGAAATTTCCTGTGGGGTCTGCACAAAGCACATCTCATATTTCACATTAGATGATCAACATGAGAGAGCCACCAACTATTGAGCAGAAGACTGCCCTCATCATTTGCTAATTTCAACTCCATCATTCACCTTTGCAGTTCTGCTGCATCTAGAAGTAGAGAGGTGACTGTCTTCCATGAGATTTAAGAAGTATCCCACATGCACAAAATTCTTAGCACCTGGTATGCTATGCAGTTGGCACATAAGTTATAGTTCAGGGGTTTTCTTGCATCAGTTCTCAAATACACTTACTGCTACTGCCTTGACATGGAATGATTCTTCATTAAGAGGTGAATACATTTTTCTGATGCATTGCTGTGGTGGATTTGACTTTGAATGTCTGCCACCCAGCTGCTCTGTCACTCTGCCCTTATATCGTTGTCTCTTAAAAGGACAGGTGAGAAAATAAAACGGAAAATCATGGGTGAATAGCAAAATCACTCACCAATTACTGTCATAAGCAAAACAGGCTCATCTTGGGAGCATTAGTTTAATTTATTGAACCTTAAGAATAGAGTAGAATGGTGGGAAGCAAAGACAAAACTAAAAATATTTTCCCCTGCCCTAAGGCTTGCCTTCATTCTGGACTTTCCTACTTCTTCCACACCTCAGGTAGCTCAGGGGGTATAGGGAATGGTTCTCCCAGACAGGTCACAACAGACTGCACATGCTGCCCCTTCCTAATGATTCCCTGCTCAAGTGTAGAGTCGTATCCATGGGCTGCAATTCTTCAGGAACTGGTACCACATGGGTCTTTTCCACAGGGTACAGCTTTTGCAGTGTAGGTGAATGTCTTATAAGATGATCAGCTAATATTTTGTACCTTAATCAGTCTGACCAATAAAATTCTAGGATCAAAACTCATAATTTGCACACATGCATCTTTTATGTTTTGTTTTGTTTCCTCTTGTTTTGTCTTGTTTTGACTTAGCAGCATAACTCTGGAATGTATCTATAATTGAAGGGTGGAGGTCCTTCCTCTCAGGCTCAGGCCTATTGTTAAGATAACTCCTTTTTAAGTTACTATTTGTCTGCTGCATCCTCTGCAATATTTGCAGGAGCAGATGGGAGTAGGATGGCAGTGTGACTCTCAAACTACACCAGTGGCAAATGGCAGCAGTATCATCTGGAGTTTGCTCAGATGCCTGCAAGAGCTGGGAGTGCCAAATCATGAGAGGTGCTCTGGCAATACACAAACATTTCATATCAGTTTCTGTAATTTGCTGTTATCTGCATATGGAAAGCAAGAATGTACTACATCGTTTTACTCCTCTTTGCTTTTTCTGTGCAGTCCCATTGCAGGCTAGGCCTTGACTAAGCATGGGGGGTTTTCCTGCTACTGAGGTAAGCCCAGAATCTTTGCTCAGCTCTTTTCTATAGTGATGCTTGAAACTAGGAGCCTATCTGTTGCATAAAATACACTGAGACAGAAAAATAAACTTTTACTTAGAAGGGACAATCTCTATTGGGCCTGATGAGATATGTCCTTGGATCCTGAGAAAACTGTCAGATGAAATTGCTGTGCCACTGTCTACAACTGTGAAATTATGGCAGTTTGGTGAAGTTTCTACTGACTGGAAAAGGAAAAACATAAATGTCATTTTCAAAAAGGAAAAACAATAAAACCTAGGGAGCTACAGGATAGTCAGTCCCACCTCTGTGTCCAGGAGGAACTGATGCTCCTGGAAACTGTGGGAAGGCACATGGAAAATAAGGAGGTAACTGGTGACAGTCAACATGGCTTCAGTATAAGCAAATATGGAAAGACAAATTTGGTGACCTCTTATGAAGGGTTTACAGCGCTGAAAGATAAGGGAAGAGAAACTTATGTGCCTGGCCTTTAGCAAAGAATTCAGCACTATGAAAGTTACTTTTGGGGTAAAATTAAAAAATAAAAGAAAAAGAAAAAAGGAAAAAAAAGTTAAACAAACAAAGCCAGAGGGAAAACAAAAAGAAAAGTTTTTTTAATTACAAGTCAAGAAAAGCTCTGTTGTAAACTCTGCCCTGTTCATCCCTTCCAGACCAGCATGTGGTGAAGCTGAAGGTGAGGAGAAAGTTGATTGTTACCAGACTTTTTCCCAGTATTGTATGATTTTCAGTGTGTCTCACTCAAACGGCTTACCCCTGCTTGTGACAGTACCAGTGTGGATTGCAGTATGCTTATCAGTCATGCCAATTATATGCTGACTGACTGGTAAGTAACCTTGTATTCCTGTTGTTAGGTACTGCTTACTGCAGATTTAAATCACTACTATGTTGTTATTCATTAAATTTTGAATTTCTCTAATATTAGCTAAACTTTGCAAAATAGAACATTGACAAAGAGAAGGAACAAATGATTGATGACACATTAATGACATTCTCTCACTTAGCATGACAACCCAACAGTGAGAGAATTAGGCCTGCAAGTGTAAGAAAACCAGCATGAGAACAGCACAAGAGAAGAATTGCACAGGAGCTCTAGAAAACACTGTCACAACAGCTTGGGCAAAATATTACAAAGCTGCTGAGAGTCAGACTGAAATTTTGCAAAAGGAAAGGCCCTTACTGCTACACAGTACTGAAGTTTCTGGAAGAATAGACATTAAAGCAGTTATGGATGCAAAGAGGTAGGTCTAGGTCTGAGAAGAAAAACCTTTTAAAAGGCAGGAAGCTGAAAGCAAAAATTTATGGCTGTGAAATGCTAACTAGCAAATACTGAAAATTGAACAACAGTAGCAGTAATAAAAACAGAGCTTTTGTACTTAAAGGTGACCAATGACAGACTGAACAGTGAGCTAAGAGAATAATGGGTAGGAAAGCGTCAAAATTGTATGTGCTCCAATAGTTGCAGACTGTATAACTTCCCTTTAGAAAATTTTAATATATCGATTCCTTTAAACTCTTCTCATTGTCTGAACAAATTTTTCATGTGATCTTTCTAATATTCAATTGTCTGGACTGTTTTCTGAGGCTTAAAATCTCAGAACTCTTTCTATGACTTTCTAAACTGTACAAACAAATATGCACCATTACATATATTTAGGAGAGATCCTGTAGTTTACATGTACAAATGAATTAATATATATAAAAGTGCCAGAACTGCATCATAGTAGCAGCTCATAGTCTATTGAATAGTAATGCTGGACACTTATAAGTTTTTTCAGTGCATAACCACCATTAAAGCACAATGTTGTTATAGAACATGCATTACACAAGCAGGTTTTGCTGAGATAAAACATTTTTTATTTTCTCAGGAAGAATACCTTTATAAATTCATTTCCTCTGAGGATTTCCAGTCTGCAGATCCAGCAATGTAGTGCATCAAAATATGCTACTCTCCCTCTCCACTGAGACTCTATTTGGGAGTACAAATTTTTTTTGCACATGCCTTTTTTTGAAGGTCAGAGGTGAAGAAAGGCACAAATAGTACAGGCAGACACTGAGGCGATTTTTAGGGCATACATGGGAGGGAAGGACATACAACAGTGCAATAACAGAGTAAGTTGGTTTGCGGTGTTGACTCATTTCTCCTGAGAGTGAAAATATTTTTATTTTATTACTCTCCTCACTTTCACCTTCACTGCACCAAAGGAAGTATGTAAGTAACCACACAGAAACTGTAGAAGATGCAAGACTTCTTATTCCAGCATATGGTGAAGCTGAGAAACTGGTATTTGTATTTCAGTGTTCGCATAACATGCTAGAATTTTAAAGATGGGAGCAAAAAAAGGGTCAAACTGATCATCTGTGATGGTTCTTGGCTTCATTCCTGAAATCACATCAGATTTCTGCAGTGTAAGAAAACTAGACAAAGGAGATTAGCTCCTTACAGTTGACTTTTAAGATTCTTCTGAGTATCCATAAAAGGGCTCAACTAAGAGCAGACTGATTTTGTAAGGATAGACAAAAAGACATGAAGTTGCATTTCAGCACTGGTTTTCTTCTGCCATAGACTAAAAATTGTCTTACTAGGATATGAAGTTTATCATAATTTCCTCCCATTTATGAATGTTGCAAAACCTTCTGTCCTTAATCTCATTGATCTTGTCTTGACAACTATTTTGAAAAGTTTCTTATTTAACTTTAGCATCTAAATAAATTTTACTTCTTTTTTAACATATTTATATGTTCAATCACTAAATTATAAGAATTTTCACATATGCAATATCTTCAGTTAATAACTTCAAATATTTCTTCAGAAACTATTTCAAATTTAAACTTGACAATATCTGCAAGAGGTCAAAAAATAAGGGGAAAAATGTTAAACAGAAAAGTACACAAAAATTCCATCTTTTCAAAGTCTCCCAATGCAACACAGATGGCAAACCACATGCCACAGCATAAGAAATAACAGATATGTGTTTTTCTAATCAAGGACTATAGAGAGTAAAACAAATGAAAAAACTCCTATTGCAATACCAATGGGGAAAAGAAATAGTGTTCCTCCAAAACCTGGGAAAATAAAACATTCACATCACAAAATTCATTCAATATAAATATGATTTTGCAAATAATCTATGGAGAAAGGAGTATTTTACGTCCTCTGGCCAGATCTTCCTCTAAAATATAAATAGGAAGAAGATTCTGCTTATCAAGTGTAGAAAAAGTCAGACTCAGCATACATTTGGGCCAAGAAGATGATCAGTGAGCATCAGCACATGGTTACTCACAGGATGGCAAACCTGAAGAATGATTACCACTATTGTAAGGATATCTTGGAGGGGGCTGATCAGATGCAATTTTGTGTGCTGAGATGTGCTCATGGATGAAAATTGTTTGGTAAATTGAATAACACAGTAACACAGTGCTGCACTGTAACTTGTTTGAAAAAGCTGATGCTGTCAGTCCTGCTCTTGAAGACAGGAATATTTGTAAATGCAAAATCACAGTCTAAATTCCTCTTAGCTGTTATCCTCATTAGCAGTCTCAGCAGTGAAACAGAGGCATGTATGGACATAGGGACTGAACTACCTCAGAATTAGGATGTCTGGATCATAGCTGGTGCTCACTTGTGAAGGAAGTCCTCACCATGATGATAACGTGGAGATAGTAGCTTGGAGATTAATTCATTTTGTTGTCAAAATCATAGCTAGAGGGAAAATAGTGTTAATTTACAAGCATATTTTCATGTGTAAATGTTTCATTTACTAAAGTATTAAAACTAGGTATGACCATGGCACCTGGAAATGGATTTGAGAAAACTAAGGTATTTCAAACATAAGCCATCAATAAACAACTGCATTTAGTAACAATTACATATATGCCAGATACTGAATTTCTAAAGACAATTTGAGATGCTGGAATTTAATATTAAATAGCATTTGAAATACATGAGAATCTTTGTTAAT